>NC_066362.1:148396093-148996093 GCF_013377495.2 Cygnus atratus | reverse complement strand
ATCCACAGTAATACTACTGAAAATGGTGGCAGTGCTGGCATCAATGATTTAGGCAGACGGAGGATTAGCATCTACCCAGCAGGTGGGGCTTTTGTAAAACCAGGTACCTTGTATAAGATTCTTCTAGGAGGAGACTATGCCGAGTCAATTCATGACAAAAGGATTAACAATGATACTGGTACCTCTACATACACGGCAGACACAGCCTGTCGAATAAAGGCACTGGGCATACACCAAATAAGCTACATAGATATTTAAGACTGCCTGTTTCTTTCCCATTTATATCTGCCATTACACAAGACAAACTTCAACTATAGACCATTAACTTGATATTTTGAAAGGAAAAAGACTTCATCAGATTAATAAAATGTAGTAAAAATACTAAAAAGAGAAATTTCTGAGCTACCAATCCACAGAGACTGAGATTTCCCACATATGTTATTAGCACTAGTGAATACTCATTGCTACTACAGTTCAAGTGCATTTATGTAGACTATAGAACTTCTAACAAGAATCTAACCCATCTTTAATTCCTTCTGAGTTACTACAAACTGCACTGTCAACTATAAGTAATGCAGAAAAGAATGCAAGATTATGTAGGCCTAAAATATCAACACAACATGCATGAAAAGGAATCCAGTTCTGTGCAGCATCAAGGCTTTACCTGGGAGAAAAGGTCTGATTTTCTGAAGCTTTCCTCAGTAGCTGTTTACATATTTTGTACCTCTTAAGTTAAAACAAATTGTTAAGATCACAATTTTGAAACAATCCTGTATTCCACCGAAGTCCTATCTACCCTACTACGTTGTTGCTTTTGCTTCTAATCTGGTATATACAATCACTAGAATGTGTACATAATCTTTCTTAACTCGTTGGAATAACACCCATAGAATTTGATTTTTGTCCTACTGATCTGGTATTTGATACCTCTTTGGCAGCTGTCACATCTCAGAAAAAGTTTGCATTTTCTCATTTAGCCAGGCTTTTAAGACTTTTAAGATATTGATCTAGACTTCAATTCAAGTGCTGTTCTGACTTGGATTTGAGAACCAGGTCAAACTTCCTCCTTACTTTTCTGCCATAAAGAAAGAGATGACTGCCTCTATCTTACATGCCTACATCAATATATCATTATTACAAAAATGGGCTTTAACAGTATAAACTGGTTTAGTGGTTGGACATTTATACCAATAGCATATTTTAGTATTTTTAAATGTTAGTTATACGGGGGAAGCTTTTCAGGAGTCAGACTTAATATGTTGATTTAAATATTGTTGAATAAAGGTCAAAAATGCTTTAAGAGAGTTTTCTTCAGTATCACATTTGCTCACTTCATAAATATAGCATAATACAAAAAGTCTTTAGAGAGAAAAAATGTGAATGACATAAAAAGGAGTAATTTAATATCATGTTAACTCATTCTGTATGATACCAGTTAATACTGCATCATGACAAAGACATGGTGTAAAGTATTCCCATATGATTGTATAACCATTAATACAAGAATTCCATATTTCATAACATCAACAAACCAGATGAACCTCATCCACTCAAAGTATGGAACAGTGAAAAGAACAAATGTCTTGTGAGAAGTGGAAATAAGAACAATGTGTCTGAGTTTAAACAGTGGAAATAAGTTGCGGACACTGTGCATGAAGTAATTATTTCTGCAGTGAGGTTCTGCTGTTCCTGCATTTAGTTTATAAGCATGTCAGGATACACAATCCAAACATTTCATTGATTTTTTTTTTTGTTGGACATGTAGTGAAAGTCAGATTTGGACACAAAGAATCCTTTAAAAAAAAAAAAAAAACACTTTTGAAAATATAGGATTTATTAGGAGAATAAAAGAGAAATATTTTTTTTTAAATATACAGTTTTTCTGGTTTGGTCTGAAAGTATTCTATCTGTGAGCCTCAGATGGGTTTCTCAAAACAGTATGATATCTGAAACATCAAAGTCATATCAAAACTTTTGAGGACAAACTGCTGTGCCAATACCCCAAATATTCTCCATATGTTATTGATAGTGTTTTTCCACATAAATATCTATCTAAACTTGGCATTTGAACAGAAAAGCAAAAAGAGCTACTCAGAGAGTTCTGGGATGAAAATGAAAATAAAATGACCCGTACTAAATAAGAACACAAGTAGAGGAATCCCCAAATCTTCTACGAAAGCCAGGAATCATGTCTCCAACAAAAGCATTAGGAATATTTTCATCAGTATTCAGAGGGCCATGGCTTCATGTGGTGTGCCAGAACCTGGCCTTTTTTTAAGCCTCAGTCAAATTTTACTGAAGTTCAGAGAAGCATGGATTAAGAGCTATATATTTGGGGGTTGAATATAAACCATAAAAAGAGAGAAAATATTTCTTTTTTAATTAGCTTAGATTTGAAAGTAATGTTTTCTCAGATTTGATGAATCTAAAATTTTGCCATCTCTCAGCAGTATTCTGCCATTCCTTTTAACACACCTTATTTTGTGTCTTGCCTTGAGTTTTGGATTAGATATCTCAAGCTTTAGCAAATCAAAAGGACTCAGGTAGCTAAGACAGAACACTGGCAAGCTGTTATTAGCTTCCCACCCTCATTCCTCCCTGTACTATCTCTTGTCAGTAAATATGTCTCCAGAGATATGTTGCAAAGCATTGCACTGTGTGATTTTAGAGTTTCTGAGTTATCTCAAGTCCTTTTTCAACCTCTGAATCAGCCCTTAGCTCTTGTCACAGACTGAACAAAATTCAGGTAACTGGTACCCTCTTCCTAAATTTCCTGTAATGTGTGTATATATATATATGTATGTATTATGTATATGTAATGCAGATAAATATAGTGAGGACTTCCCAGACCAAATCCAACACATATCTGTAGGAACTATCCTCAGAAAATTCATCTGTCTTCTGTGGCTATTTTACTTATAAAGCATGTCCCAGGGAGGCTCCTAACTCAGAGCGCCTACCAGGAAATCCCCTACCAGGGCCCCTACCAGGAAATGTAATACTTGTTGTATTGCATATACATTTTTCCCAAAATCGCAGAATGTTTGATGTTGGAAAGGACCTCTGGAGGTCATCTGGTCCAACCCCTCTGCTCAAGCAGAGCCACCTAGAGCAGGTTGCCTGAGACCACGTCCAGGCAGCTTTTGAAGATCTCCAAGGAAGGAGACTCTAAAAACCAGTCTGGGCAACCATGCCAGTGCTCCATCAGCCTCACACTAAATAAGTGCCTAACATACCCAGAGGTATTTTTGCACCCTAAATTTTAGGTGGTAGTTTTCCATGCAAGTATACATCTATTTGCAAAGCTGGGACCTGTATGTCAAGATTTCAGTAAACTTCATCAGGCTTATTGCAATATTAAGGGTTTTAAAAAGGCAATGACACAAGATAGGCAATCTCACCATGTTGGCTTTTAGGAAAAGAACCATCCTAAAGCCTGCAGAATTAGCAATGAAATGGTACTGTGTGCGCTTCAAACCGATTTTCTTTGGCTTTAACAGCACACAGCTAACTAACATTAATGAGAGGCTCTGCTTGCTGAATCTAGATTTTAGCTAGATTTCTCTACCCTGTGTTCCGCTGTTCCCTGAGGACATATCAATTGCATTCTGGTGACTTGCATGGCAGGAACATTATTCTAGAAAATAATTCATATTACAATGAGGAAAAATAATCCCATTCTGAAACTCGTCTCTCATATAGACACAAACAATAGGGCTAGCATACACATATTTCAGAGATATGTAGAGTATGTATGTATGTATGATTTTTAATCCAAATCAAATTAAAATGAAATTAACATGTGCAGAAACATTACCCTACAAATCATTACATAAAGTCATTGAGTGCATTGACTAGGACTGACTCTCTTAGGAGAGTCAAGTATTGTTTTTGCAAGAAGAACTTATATAAATGTATACTGAAGAAATACACGGAATACTAAAGATACAAACTTTTTCAGAGTCCAGTCTCCTTTTTTATTCCTTTTTTTTTTTTTTTCTGGAGGAGTGGTGGGGTCTTTGTGTGTGTGGTTTGCTGTTGTTATTGCTGTGTTTATTTTTTTCAGCTGAGCAGAGCTAATTTATTTTTGTCTGCATTACAACTTTTATGCATTTATTTACTGAATATAACAGTCATCCAGGAAAAGGAAGAACTTGGTTCACTTCGCTTTACAATTTCAGATATTTCAAACTCAAACATCTCTCTCTCTCCTCTAATTCTTAAGCTATTATCCCCAAGAGAGTCTCAGTAACCCTATTCTTCCTTCTGAAATTGTACCACTGCAAAACCGAAGTTAACAAGATTAAAGGCATTAGCATAAAAACATGTATCTGGAGGTCAGTAGATTATGTTAGTAGCGTTGCTCCCTCACATCATTATGAGGGAGCAAAGAGAACTAAAGATGTCCTGGTTAGAATCCCAGAACAGTCTAGATATCTTTTATTAAGCAGCATTAAATTAAATGGAAAAACAAAAACAAGTCCCCAGAACCAGGATCGGTATTCCTAAAATATGTGAAACTTCCAAGCAGCCATAAAAGATGTTAACCAAGTTTAGATTTATGCATTATCTCTCAGCAAATTACTTCTTGGGTTTTTTGTTTGGTTGGTTTGCTTTGCCTTGATTGTTGTTTGTTTGTTTGTTTTAATCACCTTTTCATGTGAAATTATGCATATTCTCCTTGAATCCTTCCTTTTAGAAGACTATCCTTTTATTCCTTCAAGACTGCTTTTGCTACGTCTTTACTACAGTAAACTAGACATGTCTGACACCTTTTCCTGACACTGAAGCCACTGCTGTGACCTATGCTCATATTATTGAATACTCTTTGCTTTTACTATTTTTTTTTTTATTATTTTTACTACAGATATTCTGAAAATACACAGGATTTGCAGACCTCATCATGCCACATTAATGTGGTTTCTATAACCAGAAATACACCACAGTTGAGAAAATAGCTTTCAAATATTGGCAACCGCACCACAATTATGTCATCTTGCTGCACTGAGAAGCTCCAAATGAGATGGAATACAACCTGAAATTTTTTATTCCAATTCGAGAGGTACTGTACGTAGCACTGGTCCTCTTGAAGATGTCAGCTTTCTTTGAACATAGCCTACTGGAGATCCTTACTTTGCAACAACAAATAACTGTGACTTTTTCTCACCAATTACCTTAGGTCATATTGGTAAGTTCCTTATCCTAATATTAATGAACTTTTGCAGCTGTTTGGAGGTTCATCCAGTTCTAACTTAACTCCTGTTCCCCCAGTAATGCACTTTTTCACTTTTTTTTTTTTCCCTCAAAAACCTTCATTCCCTTTACTTCTCTTCCTAGCTCCAAACCCTGGCAAACAGACACAATTGTCTTACCTGAGTACAAGTGAATTGCCTTCTTCTTATTACATTAAAACTGGGCTTTATGCTATCATTGGTTGCATACATCTGTATTTTTGATTAAGCTTTCCCACAATAAAGAAAATTCTAACCAGTCAGGTCAAATTATTATCAGCTGAAGTTACTGAGCTGACCTGATTTTAACCTTCAGAAAAAAAAAAAAAAAAAAGAAAAAAAAATTTACTTTTCTTCTCAGTCTCAGAAACCTCAATAAGGGTGTAGATTGTTTATTTAAGGGATAATTAAATGTATGAGTTAACTTTATCCAGTTTATATTCATTTTTAACAGTCTTTTAGTAAATTATAAAGAAAGTAGTACTAAAACAATTTTCACAATGGAAAGAAACAGTAATTTAATGTGTCTTCTACACAAATAAACAAATGTTAGGAAATGTTTGTTAAAGCTGACACTTGGTCCTTTAGCTGTGATACGTACTAAAGGGGAAAAAATACCTGAACACTGAGTTCAGGATATGATGGCAAGATTAATCAGGAATGCTGTAGCTTTTGTTGCTTAATGTGTTTCTATTTTAACAAATGTGAATTGCTCGGGACAAACATATAGCCCCAATGGGTTTCAGAGCTATATATATTTCATAACTAATATGAAAGTAAATGAATACATGTAGTTTATCTATTAAAGAGCAGAATACTTTGTATTAAAAAAAAAAAAAAAAGAAAAGAAAAGCATTTTTCCAAATGAGTCTAAGAATAAAACTAAACATATGGTAATATCCATCTTTTTCCTTTAGACAACATTAGATCCATTAGCCAAAACATTTTTTTTTAAGGGAAAGACAAAAAAAAATTCCTCAGTTTGTTGTATGCTGCATTTAATCTGTGCTATTTTTTATACTGATAATGTACAGACTTAAAAAGCATATATTAGTATACTAATAATATATATTAATAGTGAACTATTTATGAACATTGCAATTGTTGGTATAAGAATTTTATGTTTATGACCAATCAATAGCCTCTTTCCAGCATTTCACCATTCCACTGGGGACTGAGAGATTGCTTTCCAAGACAATCATTATAGAGGCATTCTGTTTTGTTTTGCTTTGTTTTGTTTTAACTTGAAGTACAATATACTGTAATGTTTTCATAAGACGAGTTAACATATTCCTAAAATGAGAATAAAGCACATGACATAATAGGCTTCAATCTTTTCTATTTGGAAATAAAATCTTCCATTGCACCATTTTGTAGCGATTAGAATAACAATCAGACAGTTGGTGATGGTACAAAAATACCATTTCCCATTGCTCGTACCAGAGTTATCAATTAGTATTTTAGTGTCATTTAAATATTTAAGTGCTACGGAATCCAAGGCCAGAGGTTCTATCAGGTGAACTGCTTTAAACTCTTGTGTATTGCAAATAATTAAACAATATCCAGTATTGATAACTGAAAATCAAAACAGCGCAGTCCTGAGAAAACTAAACTTTTGTCTTACACCAAATTTAATTCTGTTGAGTACTATTTGTGTTAATTACTAGTATGTTTTGTGGTCTGAAAAATACTCCAAAGGTTGTACAATGTCCCACCAATGAGTAATACTACAGAAAAGACACTTTTAAATTAATGGTTTAGTATTTGAATTATAGTATTTCACTTTAAAAAACTTGTATGCACTTTTGAAGCACAGCTAAAGCAAACAGGACCCAGCTTCTCATTAAACACAACAGCAAACTGCCACTACATGACTGCCATGAGAGCATCCCACTGTTCAAATACTAGGTTTTAATTTGAAAATATCCAAGTCTCATGACCTAGTTTCCCAAACTACTAGGTTAAAGGTTATTCTGGACACAGATGTTCTGCTAAACTAGCAGAACTAAGCTGTAACACACTCAAGATTCATGGATTTGATGAGGACTGCAAAAGAGCGAGCATAGATGTATGGTTAATGGTAGCTAGGAAATGTGGTTTGAATTCATAATGCAAGAGGTGTGCTTGCCACTTCATATATATGATCATTTTGATCAGTGGTAGATCTTTTCTTTTTTTTTTTTTTTTTTTTTTTAAGCTGATTCATTACACATCCAATTTCTGAAGCAAGTTGGCAAATACCTACCTTTGGGATAGGATTTTAGCCTGTACAATCAGAATGGACAGAGGTAACTAGATAAGATGACCAGCAAGTGCTCAACATAGTGATCTAGGCTGCTTTCTGGTCCTTTGCATACACCTCTTTACTCTTCTTGGAGTCTACCTTTGAAGCCAAATAAAATACAGCAATGAATTACAATTAGTAGCTTAGACTTGAAAGTGCTTCAGATTTAAAAATAAATAAATAAATAAATAAAAATCCTCCACTTTCTAGCACAGCCTTTACCTGAAAATTCCCATACAACTTACAAACCTACAAATCAGAAATCTAGTTTGTTGATTTTTTTTTTTTCCTGTGACTCTTCTTCACACAAACTTATGAAGAGATTAAGTAACATTATGTTCAAGCATTGTGCCTGCATCACCAGATTGGAAATGCTCTTGAGTTCTTAGGTCTGGTTTTATACTATGTTCTGAGATGTAGCTAACCAAGTAAATCAGTTCTTTTATGAATTGTTCATCTTTTGACTTCCTTTCACTCCTTCTGTTTTTCCACACTTACATCCAGCAGAGCTATCTACTGTCTACATGATACATCCACGATATGCCTATCTATCTATATATATATATCTACATGAGCACGTGACCACAGTCTTGATCTAGATATTTAAGGGGAAAGAGGAAACTTTAAGGATTGCCCTTACAAGGACAAGGAATGTCCTTTGACAGAGAGCCAAAAGGAGAATTAAAATTGAGAAAATTGAAAATTGAGAAATTGAGGGGACATATTCCCCTCAAGCATTCACATTTTAAGTTAGTTTGTACTACTAATGTCAAAACAATTTTCTTGTTGTAAGGCCGTTATATGGCACTGCTGCATACATCAGTGATGCTACAGTGATTCTACACTAGAGTAGAATTACTCATATTTTTTCCATCTCCAGTAACTACATTTTAGAGATTTGCAACCTGTTTCTGGACAATTCCTGAGTAAAAACAATGGCAATATGTGTGTTGAATAAATTGTTTGCTGTGATATTTGACCAGTCCTCATTTTAAGCCCAACTACAGCATATTGTCAGCACTGTAGTAATAAATAACTTCCCTGAATAAAAAGCTTTTGTTGGAGTTTCACCTACTCTTTGTTGCATATGAACACCTGGCAAGCTTCTAGACAAATACACTAAATATTAAAAAAAAAAAAAAAAAAAAAAAAAAGAGCAAGAGAGAGAATATTGTCCACATCAGTTGAATAAAAAAAAGCCATAAAAAGTCACATCTCAACAAAAATATGTCTTAAATTATGAGATATTCTGGTACGCAGACACAATTGAGCATTCAGCTAAGCCTAACTGGAATCCTTCCTTTCTATAATGAGAATGCATATACTTTTGACATGAGAGTGAGCATGCTTTCTCTTATTTTGGGGTCTAGAATTTCAGGCATGAAGTTTTGTTTCTGAATTTTTTCTCATAGCAAAACATCTGGAATTAAAAGTTTTCATCTTGCTAGTTCAGGAAGTAAATATCTGGGCAGTGTTCCTGAATTTCGCTCTGATCATTTTCTTATTTTAAAACAAAACATTTTGACTTCCCATGCCACCTGCCAACTTCTCAGTGCACGTCTAACTGCCTCCAAATGTCTTTCCCACATACAGTACAAGCTGTACAAGTACATTCTCCTCCAGGTTGGGTATATCTTGGTGAGAACTAGTTCCACTGCTTTACCTTTCTGCAGGAAAAGGGAATGCCCAGAAAGGGGGAAAAATTGGTTACCTAATTCTTACCAGTGAAAACAAACACCAGCTAAACTGAAACTTCCTAACATAGTGGTAGTAGTAGTTTTTAGTTTGCTATATATATATATTAAAAAAAAAAAAAAGATTTTTTACACAATTTAAAATAGCTTCATAGCTTCATTTTATACATTTCTGCTGTAGCTTCTTTGTTCTTTATAGACATTTTAAGTCATATATAATAACTAGTGTTCAAATGATATCTGACTTTTGTTTCTTTTTCTAAGATATAATGGTAATTTATACATACTGGGAATGAATTTGTAAAATTTAATGTTAATATAAGTATGCATTTAAATGTAGTACTAAATTAAATACCAAGGAAAAGATTTTTATATATCTGGAATACTTAAATAATGGACCTTGTGCTTTTTTTTTTTTTCCTTTTCTATGTCTGTAACTACAGAACACAGAGAACTATAGAGTTGAGATTTTGTAATATCAAACAGTAGTCAGAATTCATTGTGCAACATTCTATGCAAATGTTTCAAAAACATTTTTTTGGTGGCAGAAAAATGCTTATTTAAAAGATTTTATTTTTTTTTAAAAAAAAAAGGAAAAATGTTAGGACAAAATAACTTTGCTGAAGATTTAAGGGGAAATTCCAGAAAAAAAAATAATGAAAAAAAAATGGAAATAAGTTTTGACTTGCTCTCCCATATCTTAGATGATTGTCTGTAGGAACTAGGCAAAAGTCATGCTGAAACGAGAATGTCAGTAAGACAGATTTCTCACTCCAGTTTAGTTATTGACTGTAGTTACATTATCAGATCAATAAAGTTATAAGATTCATGTTATTTATTGAGAATCTTTCAGATAGCATCCCTATTCCATTAAAGTCCAATAATAATGATACTTAACAATGACCCTTATCACTCTAAATTGTGCACTGGAAATAATTCTTCTACTGTTAAATAAAATTTGCCAAATGTACAGCTTTTTCTCCTTATCCAAATCACAGGCACTACCATATACACTTTGTGTCAAGAAATCAAAAAGCAATAATGAAGATGGGCTGTGGTTTGTTTATTTTGTTTATGAGGATTATCAGGAAAGTGAACCCTGTTTCATGCAGTTCTCAATCAGGCAGAAATCCGACTTACATCAGCTGGAGACCTGCCAGTGTAAGATTTGTAGGATACAGTCCAAAGAGTTTTTCCAGGGCAATATGCAATACATTAGATTAATCTGACTTCAGTCTTGCCAACACTTGCTCCTATGACTACCTTCATGCACTTGATTTCACTAGGACTCTTCACAGGTGTTAAGTTAAGCATGTGTAACACAGTTTGCAGGGTCAATGACCATATAGTTCTGGAAAATGCATAGATATGTTGCTACATTTAGCTTCAGGAAAATTTAAAAATATATTTAAAAGTAAGGTTATACCAAAAAATACACTGAAACATGTTCTATGTCTTGTTTTGCTTCTTTAGCTGTTAATTAAAAAAGCATTAACTTTGATTTTCTCTGTCAAGATTTTTTCTAAAGTCTATATTAATATTTAATCATATACAAATTATATATATACATTTATAATGTATATATTTTTCCTTAATCTGATAAAGATAAAAATTTTAAAAAATAGTAATAATTATAATAATTTCCATGTTATTAACCTACAGCTTTCTCTCTGACTACCAAACTGCCAAAAGAGTAATGGTTGCATCTTAAAAAGAGACATAAGCATGTTTTTCATACACCTAATAGTCTCTAAGCTTATATAAAATAAATAGCTTATGAAATAAATGCAGATAATCTTTTTCTTTCCTCACTATTATTGTTCTTTTGCTAGCTTCAAAGCAGGAATTGCAGGCACTTTAGTAAAAGTAGAAAGAACAAATGTCTGAATTCACTCTGTTTTCTATATGTTTCATTTTCCTTTCTTGAATCACTGTTTTGTAACTGCTCACTGTGTACTTTACAAATGAATAATAGCCGGGCAACTAAGTACTCTGTCCCTTTGTTTTTCAAGCAGAAACATCCTCCACTTCTCAAAGACACATTCAACAAAGAAAGCATTAGCGTTTTTCTACAATTATATCTATAACATATGGGAAAATACTGAATGCAGTAAACTCCTTGCCCGGACATCATATGAGTGAGGCTGTATCTTCACTTCTGCTCTGAAAACCTCCATAGCCTGCCCCAAATTCCTGCTCCCTTGATTGTGCAGACTGCGGACTTATTTGGATGGTATGGCTGTTCCTCCCTGACCCATATATCTAGATTTCTTTACCGTGAAATCCACAAAGACCTGGTAATCACCCAAATCTTGTCCCAGTATGAAACTGGGATGCAGCCAGAAGGTGCATCTGGAACCAGCCCTCCTGTGTTCTGTCATCAAGACGTGACTAAGTCATTTAGCGTGGTCTGTGCCGGATAGACTACCATATGCTTCAGTTCCCTTGAACACATCCTTTTTTTTTTTTTTTTTTTTTTTTTTTTTTTTTGCCTGGAACATATATCCAAGGGGAATTCAAATATTTTTGACATTTGTTCAGGATTTCTGGATGTCTGGCAACCTAATCAGAGCAGTAGTGGAGAAAATCTGGACATATCCACTCCACATGCACATATCAACTTTGCAGTGCATTTGCAATGAGGCCAATAGATCCACTATACACGTGCTGCACAGATGGCCTCCGTGTACACTGTAAATATGATGTAAAAATTACTGAGAAACACATGCACAGTTAGTCTGCAGCTTCCTGGAAGCCTCAGGCTCATTGCATTTACTCTTAATATGTAAATGCCTTGGAAACCTGTCTGGGAAATCCTCCTCAGCGTTACAAAGGGACATCCAGGAGTGGATTAAGTATAGGAATGAACAGAAGGGTCACAGCTTTATACTGAATCCTGGAACTGGTGTAGGAATTTTTGTGGGTAAGGGATACAGAGCATAGTCATATATAAACCCCTCTGATTACCACATGGTACCACAAGGTCTCACTGCTTTTAGAGGAGCTCAAAAGAAGCTTCTGGGCCATGTATCTTGCTATGTTAAATAAGTGATACAAGAACTGTAAAAGCATGACAAACTTAGGTTACTCCATGGGCAGTTTCTACCAGAGGGTTCTGCAAGTCACACACAAAGCAGCTCCCTCATCAGTTAGTTGCACTCTCCTTCAAGAGACAGAAAATAAATGTTGACAAATGTTAAAAAGACTTCATAACCAGGAAGAAGGAAACCACCATATGGAAAAGATCAGAGACGAAATTGTTGCTATCTTTTTACACACTGCAAACAAACAAGCACCCAAAAGGAAGAATTCAGGGAAAACAGGTAGCATCAAAAAGAGGAACCCTTAGGGAATGGGCTGCAGCTCAAGTAAGGCAGGGAGAGTCAGAGATCTGTACAACGGGAAGCTGGGGAAGAAGGAAGAAGGAGCTAAGCTGAAAATCCGAGAGATCCCTGTTCTGTAAATAAGCTGAAAACTGCTTCAAAGAGATCAAAAATATTCTATGATACAGTAATGCTGTGTAATTGTTAAATGGTCAATGGGGAGTAATGTTATAGCCTCAAAGGAAGACAAGCTGTGTTAATCACAGGCTATTAGCTAGCCTGTAATCGGGTTTAAAATAAGCCTGAAAGTCAAGAAAGCCATTAAATATTATTTAGCACTTCAAGTGCATCAGGAAAAAATTTTGCATCTTTCCCAAAATCAAGCTCAGGCTTATTAGTGTACAAGCCTTCACTGCAAATCCTGAAATAGCAAATTTGTTTGTTTTCTTTACAGCCAGGAATTAGCTAATTTTATGAAAACAAGAAAGTAAATAAAAATTATCCATTAAAAAATGTTGAAGTCAATTTAGTTACATTTTGAGGTTGTTTAAATATTCTTAAATTATTAGGTTTGGCAAGACTGCAAAACACATTGTCTTATATGAGCTAGGAAGATAAAATAAAGAAGTGCTATGTTTAAAAAAGTACACAAGGGCAAAATGCTTCCCAAAGACTGCAATGAAATATAAGTTCATGTCAAGAGGTTCCACTTTTTCAGACTTGAGTGTTTTCATCTGTAATGTCCTTTGAGTTTTTGAAATCAATCTAGAAATTAACCAAGAACAATCAAATGTTATATAATTTTCCTTTTTTAAACTCAGAACAACTTACACCACATAGGAGGCAAGACAGTGCACACACCTAACTCCAAAAAAAGGGCACTAAGCTGAAAAAAATATTGTTACAATGGCAGGTTTTTGTTACACCCTTCTGAGAATTAATGTTTTTGTAATCAAAACCAAAATACACTTAGCAAAAGACTTGAAAATAAGAGACGCTATAACTCATTACAGAAATCAAACACATTGTGCTACTAACACATTCTGTGTTAGTACATGTGTATGTATATTCAGAAGTCCCTATGCCCTAAGTTATTTGTATTTTAAATACATATTGAATAGAAATATAGCGATTGAACAGGATGAGATAATCTTGTTAATATTTAATGTTGTCTTTGCTATTTCTCTTCTGTCTAATTCTGGCTAAAATCCAGTACATGGATTGTGACAATTACATTATATATATAATCTAATATAGTATTAAAATTACCATGTAGCACACTCTTTGAATAGTAGTTTTAACTCATTCTTTAAATAGAATCCTTTAACAGAGCATTTGGGCCTAATTTTCTGATATTGCTGCCAAAACTGTATCAGGAGAGAAGATGCAAGCCAGGATTGTGATTCTTTATTGACAAAATAGCATTGGAACTCATGGAGCAGGTAACTGACAATGCAAACTAATAATTATCAGTTTAATTAGTCACAATTTCTCAGAGATATTACAATTAAACAGCATTCCATTATTTTTAGAAGCTGCAGAGCATATTACAGAATCTTTTGTTTAAAGATCTACATGAGTTGAAGATTCTCTGCTAGTTCCTAAGACCTAGTCTTTCTCCTTTCCTTTCCGTCTCCATTGTATACACAGAAATATCCCAAAACACAGTGGGAGATGGCTAAATATCAGAGGTTTGCCAGTTGTGTTTAATTATGATTCTCATACTTCAGTTGCTTTTCCAAACGTTGAGAATGTAACTAAAGATCTTTTCTACTAGTATGGCTATATTAACAGGCCTGTTGCAAGATTTCCAACAGTTACATTAGAAATGGGCCTAAATATCCAAGTTACTGCAATCTAATGCCTGCGTTTCATGGATTGCATTACATTTTTACACTCTTTTTCTATGATTTATATACATATATATAAGAATATATATATATTCTTGTGATCATAGCTTTATCTTTTGATAATTCTACTACTGTTACTGACAATGTAAACAAGCTTGGAACCTTTTTTTTTTTTAGTCTAGCTTAACTATTTGATTTTCAGAATAACTTTTATCCAAGCAAAATACAGTTTACATTAATTTTAAAAAAAAATGTAAATCACTTGGAATCTCAACAGTAAAGATGAATGGTTTGGAAGTTAGCCATTGGAACCTAAAGAAAATGTGTTTTATTCCCTGATCTATTCAGAATTTCTAGGCAGTTTTGAAAAAAAAAAAAAATAATCTCTCTTTATTCTAGTTTCTCCCAATTTTAAAATAAGAGTATTGTCTTTTCTCCCTTGGAAAAAGACACAGAAACACATCATATTGCAAAACAGTGTTATGCATTATGACATAGTCATTTAAATTATTATTAATCATTAATTATTAGTAAATATACTTGCTCTATTGTTCTAGACAGGATGGGTCTAAAATCAGTATATATTTACAGCATCACTATCAACAGTGTAATAAAATGTAGAATTATTGATTATGAAATCTACTTTCATTCCTTTTGATGAGGGAGGGAAAAAAATCTTGCAATTAATTTTTCTCTCTTCCTGGCCCCACCACTCCAAAGGAAAAAAAAAAAAAAAAAAAAAGGAAAGGAAAGGAAAGAAAGAAAATTCACTAAAAATAACTTTCAAAAAAATAGTGGAATTCCAACCTGAGCTAATACAAAAAAGGAAATTTGCAATTGAAGATGACTTGCAATATCTCTGCCCATCAGGGTGCCTCCTGAACCACTTCCTTAATGTGCCCCTATTGTGCCTTGGAGGGCAGCTGGCCTGTGAATTTCCTTATTATTAGTCTATGTCCCACTGTTAATTCTCTTATTCTATTATTATGATTTAAGCTATTACATTTAATTTCCTCTTCTCATGGTGCAGATATGACCCCAGAAGGATAAACTGCCCCCCACCATGGAGACACACTGAGACTCAGCTATCTTCTACCAGCTAATATGGCATTGACCTATTGACAGCTAACATGGAAAAGACAGATTCACAGCTCAGCTTTTATTTACTGACCCTTTCAAACCTTTTGAAGAAAAAGATCTAAAAGATCTGAAATTTCTCAATCTCAACAAGACACATGCAGAAAAAAATTAATTTGGTCTATTTTTTTATATTTTTGTCATAACACCTTGAAGTGTTTATTGTCAGCTACAAAAACAATATTTAGTCAAATAATTTATTAAAAAATATATTCCACCTGGTTTTGATTAAAATCCTGGTCCCACTACCTTTGCTCTAAAAATCTCTGACACAGTAATTCTTTAACTTATATTCACCAAATGCATTAAATATCAATTATGTCTTCATAGAATCATAGAATCATTCTATAATATTCTATATACGCAGTTGGAAGCGACCCACAAGGATCATCAAGTCCAACACTTAAAGGCCAAAGCTCATCTGGAGCTCAACCTGGCTACTGCCGTTAAAGACAACAAAAAATCCTTTTACAAATATATCAACGCGAAACGGAGGACTAAGGAGAATCTCCATCCTTTACTGGATGCGAGGGGAAACCTAGTTACTAAGGATGAGGAAAAGGCTGAGGTGCTTAATGCCGCCTTTGCCTCAGTCTTTAGCGGCAATACCGGTTGTTCTCTGGATACCCAGTGCCCTGAGCTGGTGGAAGGGGATGGGGAGCAGGATGTGGCCTTCGCTATTCATGAGGAAATGGTTGGCGACCTGCTAAGGAGCTTGGATGTGCGCAAGTCGATGGGGCTGGATGGGATGCACCCGAGGGTACTGAGTGAACTGGCGGAGGAGCTGGCCGAGCCGCTTTCCATCATTTATCGGCAGTCCTGGCTATCGGGGGAGGTCCCAGTTGACTGGCGGCTAGCAAATGTGACGCCCATCTATAAGAAGGGCCGGAGGGCAGACCCGGGGAAACTGTAGGCCTGACAGTTTGACCTCAGTGCCAGGAAAGCTCATGGAGCAGATTATCTTGAGTGTCATCATGCGGCACTTGCAGGGCAACCAGGCGATCAGGCCCAGTCAGCATGGATTTATGAAAGGCAGGTCCTGCTTGACGAACCTGATCTCCTTCTATGACAAAGTGACGCGCTTGGTGGATGAGGGAAGGGCTGTGGATGTGGTTTACCTTGACTTCAGTAAGGCTTTTGACACCGTTTCCCACAACATTCTCCTCAAGAAACTGGCTGCTCGTGGCTTGGACTGGCGTACGCTTCGTTGGGTTAGAAACTGGCTGGATAGCCGGGCCCAGAGAGTTGTGGTGAATGGAGTCAAATCTGGTTGGAGGCTGGTCACAAGTGGAGTCCCCCAGGGCTCGGTACTGGGGCCGGTCCTCTTTAATATCTTTATCGATGACCTGGATGAGGGCGTCCAGTGCACCCTCAGTAAGTTTGCAGATGACACCAAGCTAAGTGCGTGTGTCGATCTGCTCGAGGGCAGGAAGGCTCTGCAGGAGGATCTGGATAGGCTGGACCGATGGGCTGAGGTCAACTGTATGAAGTTCAACAAGGCCAAGTGCCGGGTCCTGCACCTGGGGCGCAACAACCCCAAGCAGAGCTACAGGCTGGGAGATGAGTGGTTGGAAAGCTGCCTGGCCGAGAAGGACCTGGGAGTATTGGTTGATAGTCGGCTGAATATGAGCCAGCAGTGTGCTCAGGTGGCCAAGAAGGCCAACAGCATCCTGGCCTGTATAAGAAGCAGCGTGGCCAGCAGGTCTAGGGAAGTGATTGTGCCCCTGTACTCGGCTCTGGTGAGGCCGCACCTTGAGTACTGTGTTCAGTTTTGGGCCCCTCGCTACAGGAAGGACATGGACGTGCTCGAGCGAGTCCAGAGAAGGGCGACAAGGCTGGTGAGGGGTCTGGAGAACAAGTCTTACGAGGAGCGGCTGAGGGAGCTGGGCTTGTTCAGCCTGGAGAAGAGGAGGCTCAGGGGCGACCTTATCGCTCTCTACAGTTACCTTAAAGGAGGCTGTAGCGAGGTGGGGGTTGGTCTGTTCTCCCACGTGTCTGGTGACAGGACGAGAGGGAATGGGCGAAAGTTGCGACAGGGGAGTTTTAGGTTGGATGTTAGGAAGTACTTCTTTACCGAAAGGGTTATTAAGCATTGGAACGGGCTGCCCAGGGAGGTGGTGGAGTCACCATCCCTGGAGGTCTTTAAAAGACGTTTAGATGTAGAGCTTAGCTATATGGTTTAGTGGAGTACTTAGTGTTAGGTCGGAGGTTGGACTCGATGATCTTGAGGTCTCTTCCAACCTAGAAATCTGTGTCTGTGTCTGTGTCTAACACCTGGACCACCTACAAATCAGGCCATGTGTCTGAGAGAATTGTCCAAATATTTCTTGAACTCCAGCAGGTTCAGTGTTGTGACCACTTCTCTAGGAAGCCTGTTCCAGTGTCCAACCTTCCTCTCAGTGAAGAACCTTTTCCTAACACCCAGCCTGACCCTCCCCTGTCACAGCTCCATGATGTTTCCTTGGCTCCTATCACTGGTCACAAGAAAGAAGAGATCAGCACCTGCCACTCTGCTCCACCTCATGAAGAAGCTGCAGGCCGCAATAAGGTCACTCCTTCAGTCTTCTCTTCTCTAGGCTGAACAAATCTAGTGACTTCAGCCGCTCCTCATATGTCTAGCCCTCTAAACCCTTCACCATCTTTGTAGCCCTTTGGACATTCTCTAACAGTTTTCTGTCCTTTTTATACTGAGGTGCCCAAAACTGCACACAGCATTCAAGGTGAGTCTGCACCAGTGGAAGAGTAGAGTCAGACAATCATTTCCCTCAACTGGCTAGCAATGCGGTTCTTGATGCACCCCAGTATACAGTTGGCTGTCCTGGCTGAAATGGCTAGTGGCGGTCAGAGCGGTCACAGCCTTGGTGGTCTCCTTGATTCAGCTTTTATGCACTTTGCAGTGAACAAAAGATTAGTGTACTCATTTGCTCCTCTGTCATTACCACATCCAAGTTTGTCAGGAGAATACACCAGATGCTGTGTCAGCCTGTCTTTAACAAGAGTGAATGGCATAGGGAAGTAGACTTGCATGTTAGAACAAAGTTTGTGTCCTGTGGGAATGGGACAGCTAACACAGACCATGAGACAGTGTGGGGTCAGTCTTCAGACCTCCCTCTGAAGATGCATGTCATTTCTGCTCATTGAGGCCTGATTCTTTCCTTACATTTATGCTTCGTTGTTTTATTGAAGATGAAAGCTCAGTAGAAAAGATCGAGAGCATCTTTAAATGATTTTGATGCTTTCCTGTCTGTTCTTTTTTCAATACTCCAGTTGCTCAGAAAGGACTGCATGTGTGCTAACTGGAGTAGGGAAACCTACAGATCAAAAAGACAGTTCAGGTAATAGATCTAGAGATGCTACAGGATTTGACTTGGGCTTGACTGGTTTGAATGGGATAGTAACATAGGAACAGATTAAGCTTTTGAAACTGAAATAAAAATTATCTTTGCCCATGTTATAGAATTGCTATCTATAATTAACATGGGTTCATACTAGTAATACTGTTGATGTGAGCTTAGCTTCCAGTGTAAAACAGCTTGTCCAACTTGCTCTTCTACTACCTGAAATACCATAGAGATTTGAGTCTTGTGATCCCACCTCACAGACAAAGAGGATTGTTTTGGCATGCTTTGATGTTTTATTTTAGTAAGTTGTTTAAATATACAGTGCAAAGAGACAATGTGGGAGAATGAGTTTTTAGCCTTGTAGTTAGTTATTTCAGACAGGATCTGGGCATTACTCCAATTAATATTTGATTTATTTTCTGCAAAGCAGAAGCTTTTAGCAGAAAAGTGTGAAAGAGACCTTCTCTATAGATCAATTAGGGGTTAAAGTATCTAACTGTCAAATGAAATGACTAGATAGAAATCCTAATTCAGGCAAAGGAAGAGAAATTTCAACATGAATATTTTTCATCCTGTATATAATGACTACTGAAAGACTAGCAGGGTCAGAGGTATTCCATCAATGTCTTCATTTTTCTTCCACCAAAATAAAATAAAATAATTAAAATAAAATAAAATAATTAAAATAAAATAAAATAAAATAAAATAATTAAAATAAAATAAAATAAAATAAAATAAGGCCACACTGAATTATGCACGATTCTGGGCAAAAACAAATCTATTAATATATGAAGTGGCACTCAGTTGTAGCCCAAGTGTTCTACATTTCCTATTGGCTACCCTAGGTAGCTGTTTCACATTTCACTATGCATTTTGTGATTCAAGCTCTCAGGGGGTTGACTTGTAACATGCTCTGTGTATCAAGGATGTTTAATTCCACTAGGTAACAGGTCATTTAGGAATTAGTCATTTTAATATCAAAATCCTTTTCTGAGTTTAGCCCAAAGGATTATGCATATATTTAAGAGCTGCAGTCATGAAAGACAGATCCAGCTGAATATCTTAAGAGATTTAAATAACTACTGTTTATAGAAGTGGGCAAAATGAATTCAAATTGCATCGATTTCTGCAACTTCTGAATGTGCCAAGGCAGTATATTTTTGTGATATGCAATGTCAAAGCCAAGATCTTTTTCTGGAATCTGTTTGCTTACAGCTTTATATAACACACAAGAAGCAATGCTGTGATGAGGCACTTTATGGCAGGGGAAAGGGAAGATGTATATTTTTAGCAGAATACTTACAGATAGCATGGTGTTTCTAGTAAGGGTATGTTCCACACAAAAATGAGGTAACTGTGATGAATTTCAATCTCAGTAAGATTAATTCAGTAATCTTTTCTCTAGTAGTTGATAGCATTAGACCTTAGACCTACAAGCAGCCTAAACTCTACTACCACAATTTGAGCATACTATTTGCTTATTAATGTTCTCTTTCTGTCTTTTTCTAGCTACCCTTTTTCAGTCCTCAAAAATATATAAAACATACTGACTTTCTTCCAGATTGAAAGCTGTCATTTCTCTCCTTGAAAAAAAAAACTATTTTAATATGCACTGTATCATTCGCCCAGTGATACCGGTAATGTCTTTGGGAGATAACTTAGCATATGCTTACAATTATAGTTTAACATTATACTGAGACATGTTTTAGACCTATGGAAAATGAATACTCTCTGTTTGAAAGTTTATAATATTCAATTTCATCTCTGTTCAATAAAATAGAACTATGTAGGCTGGAGACAGATTATATAAGCATGCATATGTATATGTATATATATGAAAAATGTGTATACGTATATAATGTGCATATTCTATTTTCCTCACTTACTTTGGCTCTTTTCTTATCCCATAGGTAAGTATTATAGAATGAACAGAAGTTGAGTTTTCTTTATTTGGCAGTAAGCAGTAGCTTCAAGTTTAAGTACACAACTGTGTAGAAGAAAATTACTAAACAGACTACAGGGTTCAGAACTTTTATGGTCTCTCTGGTAAATAAGTAGTAATGGCGAGAGAAAAAAGGACAAATACAACCAACCATTACATAATTTATCAAAAAAGATGGAACATCTTGAGCAATTATGCAATTAGATTGCACACCATATATACATATTAGTTAATAAAAATTACTTAATAATAATCAAAGCAGATGAAAGTGACAGATATTTTATGATTACTTCTCATTAGTCTTATTTTTTCTCTTACAAGTTGTACAGTTGTAAAAACTGAATTCAGTTGTAAAATTGAATTCTGAATATAAAGTATTGATTGCCTCAATGTAAGATAAACGTGGCTGACATTAAATGAATACATAGCTTAAATTCAGTTTTTAAGAATGATTTATCACATCTTGCTAATTCTCCATAAAATCCTCGGTGCCACTATCCTAGCACACAATGGAGAGAAACTGTCTTTCACTAGTAATAACTACAAACAAAAAGAGTGATGTACATCTTTGGGGGTTGGAATTATGTGATCTTTAAGGTCCTTTCCAACACAAAATATTCTGTGTAATATGTAACAAACTAAACACATTCTAACCTAAAATGTCTTTTTGGCACAAGTAGGAAGGTCACATTAATGTTTTCATAATGTTTTGATAGTTACTGCCAGGCCAAGTCTCACTCAGTGTGCTTGTAGATTCATCTGGATGTCTTTTAAGTCATTGAGGAAAGGCCATACACTTCTGCCTTGACAATTGTATCTGACAGGGGACCTTTGCTTTGTTACACGTTAAAGAGCAACATGAAATACAGGGACAGGATTCGCTGCAGATGCATCAACTGAGAGTCAATCTCTATTATGACTATCTGCCTGCACAGAGAATCAGAATTCATTCCATTCAATAAAAATGTAATATCATTTCCTGATGTGTTCTGGTCCTTGATCTTCCCACTTCCTTCCTTCCTTTTTAAAATAAATAAATAAATAAATAAAAATAAAAAATAGTTATAATAATAAAATAAGTGATCTATGAAAAGAACTGTCCATTCCAGAGCTATATATAAAGAAGCATTTTGGCTGACCTATCTTCTGTCTTCTAGTCTTCACTGTGTAATATTCTTCCATGGTTTGATCATGAAAAGCTTGCGAAGCAGCATCTCTGTAAATACTTCAAAGAGACAGAATCTGTGTGGCCCATTTCTACTTTTCTTCACTTTACTGGCTGTGGATTTGATGGTGAGCACTACCTGCAAGAATTTGGCCTCAAATCTAAAGCACTGCTTTAGTGTTTAACCTGTACATTGGCACAGGACTGTGAGTGTTAATGTGCCAGCAACAGGGGAGAACACTTCGAGGTCCTCAGGAGTGCTTATTCAGAGATCTCTTGCTTCTGTGGATTTGAGCATGAATTAGTATATTTTCAAAATGAAAAGGAAAAAAAAAATGAAAGAGCAACAAAAATTTCCCTAAATCCTTCCTTATCTGAACTTAGCAGGAAACAAGGCATGAAGAAGGGTTCGAACGGAAGTATTATCATAGCTTTGTATATTTACACATGAAAAAATCTTCGCACAGCAAGTCAGAAATTTTGCTTGTTAATTCAGATGAAACCTGACAGCTCAGTGAAAACCTGAAGATTAATAAATACTCCAAGTTCAATACCTAAATCCATTACAGAGAGTTCACAGTACTGCAGCTCAGCAGAAAGCTTTCTGTGTTCCCACTCCTGCACAGCTTCTCATCTCATGGATCATGCCAGCATCGAGATTGACTGCCTGTTCCTCTACAGGAAACACCCTCTTTCCCACTAAAATGCACTGTAGGAATACTGCAAAGTCTAACATCCAGCTGCTGCAAAAAGAAGAGGGCTGTCCTCTTAAAACAACTGCTCTCTTCACCAGAAATCACAGAGCTCTTCAGATACTCTGGGTAGCACAAAAAAACTTTGTTCATGTGCAAGTTGTAGCAAGCTTCTAGAGCAAATCAAATGCAATAATTGGAGGAAGCTTATATAAGGAAGGTTTTCAGAAAAGAAGGTCACGAGGAGACGTCTTTAGACATCTATATGGTGGAGGGAAATGCATTTATTCTGCTTGTACCTAGGTCCGGTCATGACAATAACTATGCTGTACAGCACTGGAGAATGTGCTGCTCTGCCTTGTGGTAACGGAGGAAAAAAAAAAAAAAAAAAAGCCATGTGAAATTCTCGAGAGACTCACAGGTAAATCTGTATCTTTTCCTGGTGCTTGAAGTAACCTGACTCTCACAAGACTCATGCTCAGTGGCATCTTCATGATCTTACAAAAACTTGCATCACAGAGAGTGAGGGGACTCGAGGTGTGCAACAGATCTGTGTCAGTTAAATTTCCTATCTGTGGAGGTATGTCCTGAACTTCCACCCAAAAATTATTCATCTTAAAGCCCTTTGATCCAGAGGTAACACTGGATCTGGCAAAAAAAATGTTCCAGCACTTTGGGAAAGTTTTGGTTTGGATTCAGAACTTACGTTCTGAAGCAGAACATTTGTACCATTTTTCAACAGCTTCAGGTGATCAAATCAGTGTTTCTTCTGATCCAGAAGTGCAAACCCATGTTTGCGGTTCAAATCTACTGGGTGTGGAACTTGCATGAAAACAAACCCTATTTAAATATTGATTCCTCAAAAACTCAAACTTTTAGGAATTTGGAAACTATCCAGTTTCATAATACAAGGGGAAAAAAAAAAAAAAAAAAAAGAACACTATTTAATACTTGCTGTCCTAAAAGCGTTGTTTAATCATTAATTAAATTAATTTTGGTATTAAATTAAATATTATTAAAGTATTATATATTATATATATATAATACTTATATTATGATATTATATATATATATATAAACTATATATATAGTATATATTATTAAAGTATTAAATTAAAATACCATATTAAATGGTATCTGCGTTAGAAAGCAGATACCACACCTAAGTTTCCCAACCAGCACAACAGAGGAAATGTAAGCAAAGATGACCCACATTGCAATGGGCAAATGTCGCACCTGCACAAGAAATCCAAAAGGAAACCAGCCTGTTAGTAACCTGACAGAATCCGAAATATACTTCTCACAACTGAAAGTCACTTCTTTCCTAGAAATAAATAATAATAATAATAATAAATAATAATAATAATAATAATAATAAAGTCCCTCTTTATGTTCTGAAGAGCTAAATAGCAAATTGAAAATTCTATTGGTTTTTGTTCATCAACTACATTCATAATCACAGAAAATTATTATATGATATAGTGTGAGTAGGTGGTTTGAATCTCAGGATTTATATACTAAGCTATGGCTGGTATTTTGTTTTGCAGGTAGAAGCTGGACTCAATACACACCATATTGCATTCCAGTGACAGAAAGCAGTGTGTTAGAAATATGTAAACTTGATAATAAAAGTGGACTTTTTTCTTAGGGATGTTTAGTGGGTGTAGAGTTCTTATGCTCCCCATAATGTTGTTCTGGACCTACCATAGCCTCGAAATAGACCTCAGACATACTGGCAAATGAACAGGAGAATGGGAAAACACTATGCCATGATATCTGTGTATATGTTTCTAAGAACTCTAAACCACCAAATAGATACACAAACAAAAAGAGTAAAGATCTACATAAGGATTTAGCCATATGGTGAATGTCTGAAATAATGGGAGACATAACCCTAAATCCTATCTTTTGCCATTTGGAGTCTGGTCAGCTTGCCAGGAGCACAGGAACTTCTGAGGCTGTTTCCCTTCACAGACACTCTATGTCCTGTGGCATCAGTGGAAGTAGCCCATAAACCTTAGCATATGCATAAAGTTAAGAGGACTGGGTCCTGGAACCACAACTCTAGGCCCTATCTTGATATGCTGTGATAACATTGCCACCTGGCTGCTTTCCAGCTGGACTGACTGCTTTTGCAATGAATGCACCAGTTGGCAAGACATGTCTGCAAGCTAATTAAAGCACATTCGGCAGCCACCTGTACGAAGGTGATTGGTTCTTTGGAATAACAAAGGTAGTAGTGTTAATTGGGGCTAGGAATACAGCATGAATAAAGAGTTTGGTAATATTATTTATACGTATTCATTTTGTGTTAGAATTTGCTATTCTTTCATTACACTCTGAATTCAGTCTCTGGGAGAAAGGCAAGAATGTTAAAACTGAATAGATCTGCCTAACTCAGTAGTTACATTATTTTTCATACTCTTGGAACACACAGATGCAGTTCCAATCTTTTTTCTTTTTCTTTTTCCTGACTTCTATGAGAATAGAAATAAGATCCAGGGTCATGGCTTCCTTGTTGACTTTTCCTCATTTTTTACATTTGAACTCAATTGAGATAAACTTTGCCTTCTGGGGAAGTTATTACAGATAATAATAAAATCAACATAAACCAAAAAATGATCATATTTACAATGTCACTCATCTGTGAATTATGCTTCCCATGTGAAATGTGGTTTGTTTGGATTTTTTTTCCTGCTTAGTTTTGGAAGGGTCACTGCTTTGTATTTGTTTATGTGTATAAATAGAAATACTGATACATCAAAAAATCATTTTTTTTCTAGAGTGATTTGTTTTGTTTTTGTTTGTTTGGTTGTTTTTTTAAATATCTATACAGTCTTGGTAATGCATAACCTAAATCAGGAAATAAGTTTTCTTGGCACACAATTTCCCACAGTCTTAGGATCCATTAGTGAAAAGTCATTATATGCATCTTGGGGTTGGTTGGTTCGATTGTCTGATTGTTTTATTTGTTTGTTTGTTTGCTTGTTCTGTTTTGTTTTTGTTTTAAAGAAAGTATAAAATAATTTTTATACCAATAATTATGTTTATGCTTTGGAACAAATCTGCAATGCAAGACAAAAGGAAAAAAGCACACATTTCAAAATTGTCTTTTCATGATCTGAATACATTAACCCTTGAAACAAATAAACAGATCTTTACATGGATGAAATGATTTTTCCTAAAGTGGGCAAAATATATTAATATATATACGTGTGTGTGTGTGTGTGTGTGGCAGAAGTGCTTTATTTTACTTTACTTTTAAAATAAATGTTTGCACATGCTTGACAAACTGGGACAGTGAACATGGGAAATCAATGAATAGTAGAAAGTAGATATAGAAAAGACCTGGAGGTCATTTTTAGCCATCCCAAGTGCTCTCGCATCATTCCCTACAGTATGTTCGTAAGAGTTTGGTCCAGTCAGATTTTAAATGAGTCATCTGATACCATTTTTACACCCCCTCCAAGGACACTATTCCACTGTCAGATAAGTATGCTTCTGAGTCTCAGACACAGAAGTTATTTAGACATTATAATTAATATTAGAGTCAAAGGAAAAATAAACTGAATAAAATAGTATATATAGTTTTGGTTTGCTAACCAGTTTCAATTAGAGTTAACAAAACATAATGAATGTGCATGCAAGCTCTCAGCTGGAGGCCTGAGACCTGGTAAGACCTAATTGAGGATTCAGAGGAAAGGGTGAAGGAAAATAGTCTGTCAAAGAGTGAAGGTTTTGAAAAGATGTGAATTTATACTCAGAAATTTCTTTTCCTTTTCATATATTTAGATGTCCCTTTGCCCCAAAAGAGAAAGAGGATTTATGTCTGCAGCTCATATCTCCTACAGAAGTCCAGAGCTGTTTTTCTTTTTGTTTGTTTGTTTTGTTTTGTTTTGTTTTCACTAGAAAAATAAAGGTATGCCTTTCCCTTGTGTTAGGTAACATTTAATCTTTATTACATGAAATCAAATAATAATTAAAGTCAATTGGTTGGTTGCTTTAACATAAATTTATTGCGTACAGTAAAATTCAAGCTTCCATACTAGTTCTCAGCCATACAGTTCTGTACTAATGCAAGAAAGCTACAAACATTTTTTTTCCAGTGTTTTACCTAAGTTCCCCCATGAGAATACACTTTTTTTTTTTTTTTTTCTAGTGAATTGAATTCAGAATTTGATGGCCTGGGAGCACAAACAGTAATAGCTGATTGCCCACTTCATTGCTTACACCAGCATGGGTCAGTACGGTGCTTCAGTGTTCTCACTTGTCCTATAAATACATTGACTGTGGAGGCACAGGAATATCTTGATCACAGCAGACATTACACTTGGAGGGAGTGAAAGAATGACACAGCCAAGAATTCACAAGCAGGATTGTGGATAAACACACCACACACCTGACTCCAAGGGAGCAGAGGTCTTGGCAGAAGACCCTTGTGGAGTCTGAACTCATTGAGCTATGTACACCGACTGCTTATGTGGAGAACATGCAGGAGGTTTAAGGCTTTAAGGCTTCAGATAGGTTGCGTGCCCTGAATACTTGTCAGCTGGAAGTCCCAGACTAACAAACTGCAAAAGAAAGAGCCAAAGGAGGGAGGGGAGAGGCCAGAGGTACTTCCCTCCACCAGGGCACAGCCATAGCAATGCTGTCCCATAAGCATGGACAAGTGCAAACCCCTCGGCTTAGAAGAATTCTCAAAAGAAGGATCAGGAAGCCTCTGCTAGAATTCTCCCAGCTTTTTCTCAAAACACTCCCAGGCCGTCCAGGGCTTCTGATACTTCTTTCTCTTACCATGAGTTGGCCATAAGCAGCCAGCTAAAATCCCCGTTTGCTGTGATCCTCCCTTCACAACTACTTCCTCTCATACTGGTAACTAACCAAGAGGTTACAGAGCAAAATATGGCATCTCAGAACTTTCTCCCGCTTCAGAGGAATCCTCCATCAGCTACATAGGACAATATAAAAATTGTTTGCAAGTGCAGTAGTAAGGATGAAAATCTGGCCCAAAATATCAGTTTATTTTGTCTTTAACATGTTTCTAATTTGTCAGCACAGACTGGTCTTACTCACAAGGGGGGAAAAGCTATTTTTGTGCTGTTGCCAAGATACTACTGGCACTAGGAGACTGATCAGATAGCAGCTGTCAATAGCTGTGACAAACGAACATGATGATTCAAAGAATGGAATTTAAATGAGGTCTAACTAACTGTGATACACAGCCTGCATGACATATTTCCCCTGTGCAAAATTTCTGTTCCTGCCTAGAAAGTTGTGTTAGTCAGTCCCATTCCTTAACAACACTCTCCATGGCACTAAACATCAGGAGAGGTGGCTGGTGCAGGGAAAAATTTAGGCTTATTGTTCACAAAACCCATCACAGAACCTGTACTTCATATCTAGCATAGTTTCACTTTGAAGTGTACAAAATAGCTCGAAGGCTACTATATAGATGGATTTGAGAAGCAGTAGGATGCACCAGAAAGAATAATTGTACAAAAAGGCTAGGCTTTGAGAGTGTAAATGAATGCAGAAATACAGAAGGAATAGTCATACCTAACACAGTCTAAATGTTTTTAGGGAAAGGTTAAAAAATAATGTCTCACAAAAGCAAGATTCTTTACTTTTATTGCTAAATCTTCAACAGTAAAAACAAGTAATGCCTTATGCTTTCTTCAGAATTTATTCCAGAATATAAATTTTCAATATAAAATGTTGCACTTCAAATATATCCAATTTTAAAGAGACATAGTAGGGAAAGGAGTCTGGATTGTTTGACCTTTGTACCAAACAAAGCAAAACAAAACAACAACAAAAAAGTATAAGCATTAGCAAAAATTAATGCAATTTGCATTCAGTAATGAAAATGTTTTTAATAGAATGTGTACATATTTTGCATTTGTATGTTTGTAGCTTGGCATATACAGCATAAAAAATAATTTACCAATGATACTAGCTGTTACATTAGGGATTCTGTTCCCACATAAAAATGTAAAATGTATCCCTGATTATGATCTGTATGCACTTAAAATGTAAAATCTCTGTCCAATAAAAGTGTTTCAAAGTCACCTTGCAAAATAAAATATATGAAATATCACTAAATGTTACATGAATGCATTTTTAAACATAAAAACTTTTAATTTAGATATAATTAATGTAGTATTTTTAAACATTACCACAAAATGTACTTTTTTTTGTTCTCTGTACATAAGTGTATAGACATGTCTGTGTGTGTATATCGATATGTATGTGTGTAGGAACTAGGAGTCCTGTTGGACACAAAGTTGAACATGATTCAGCAATGTGCCCTTGATGCTAAGAAGGCTAATGGTATTCTTGGCTTCATCAGGCAAGGTATCACCATCAGGTCAAGAGAGGTGATTCTTCCCCTCTAATCAACACTGGTGAGGCTGCATCTAGAGTACTGTCTCCAGTTTGGGGCCCTCCAGTACCAGAGAGACATGGACATACTGGAAAAAAATCCAACAGAGGGCTACCAAGATGTTCAAAGGACTGAAGCATCTTCCTATGAGGAGAGGTTGAGAGAACTAGGACTGCTCAGCCTGAAGAAGAAGAGGCTTGGGGTGGATCTTATTAATATCTGCATATACCTGAAGGGAGGGTGCTAAAAGGATAGAGCTATGCTCTTTTCAGTGCCAGGACAAGAGGCAGTGGGCACAAACTGCAACACAAGAAGTTCCATCTTTACCTCAGGAAGCGCTTCTTTACTGTGCAGGTGATGGAGCACTGGCACAGATTGCCCAGAGAGGTTATGGAGTCTCTCTCCTTGGAGATCTTCAAAAGCCATCTAGAAATGTTCCTGTGCAACTGGCTCTAGCTGTTCCTACATCAGCAGGGGGATGGATCAGATGACCTCCAGGGGTCCCTTCCAATCACAGCTAGTCTGTGATTCAGTGATTATGCACACATACACAGACACAGAAATATATAGAATCATATGATAGACAACTTTTGGATCAGTATGATACTATTTCTGAAATTTGTATGGTTCCCCTTCCTGTGCAGCTATAAGACAACAGCAAACAACATATAATTCCAGTACTTTTTACCTATCAGCATCAAGGGAAACTCTAAAATATAAGTAAATGAGAACATATAGTATTTTGCTGAGAAAGCATCACTGTAAAATCCTGTCACATGACTTGGATATAGTACCACAGTAGGAAAACTCTTTTCCGCTAAACAGTTTCCCCTAGGTTAGGTTAGATTTAGAAGGTTTAAAAGTTACCAAGCAATTCAAAATCACTGCATCGATTCATTTCTCGAAAATTATAACGTTTGCCTTTTTTCCCACATCTGTCCTAAAGACAGGCCAGAATTCTCAGGCAGAGAATGCCTGAGAAACTTAAATGTTTAAACAGTGCAGAGGTTTCCTTAAGCAAAAATTTTCAATGCTATCATCCTTTCTAGCTGCTGAAAAAAAAAAACAACAAAAATTATTAAATTCACCAAAATGTCACAAATTTCAAAATATAAGGACAAAATTTGTACCAATTCTAGACTTAAAGTGAAACAACAAACAACTAATGAAAATATGGTTCCTGAAAAAATTTTCTTTGTTTTGTTTTGTTGCTTTACTGCTCCATGTTAATGCTTAAATTAGAAAAGCAAAATGTTGTAAAGGAATCCTTGTTGAAATCAACATCTAATATGATGGAAACTTTTACACTTGGATTAATTCCTAAGCAAATAGGAAACTTCTGATGATGCATCCTCACCATGTTTATTAAAGAGACAGGAAGGGGAAGGAAAAAAAAATAATAATAATTTAGACAACCTTTGGAACAGAAGTGACAGATTTGCTCTTCTACCACTCATCCTGCAAAACAGTTATTTTTGTGTTCATTTTTAAACATGATAAATGTCCTGTGTGATCACTTATCATCTTAAGTTAATAATAAGCTTGGTATTATAAACTTATGTAAGCACCAACCAAGAATGCACACTAGTTCTTGATAGCTCATTAGTTCTTGTTGGCAGGTATCAAGAATAAAAATTGGCAAAATAAATCTAAAGCATCAAGGAACAAGAGAAAAAAAATGTTATTTCTTAATATCAGAAGTCACATAAAGAAAATCAGAAATCCTTATTTTGGTTATTATTAAGTTCATTTTCCTTTTTAAAATATACATTACTTCAGCATAGGGTGTTTGTTAAGAAATAATTACCAGCCAAAGGACTCTAAACTGGCCATTAACCTCCAAGAAGTTCTTTGTCTCATTCTTTGGTCATAACCCTGCCAGCATAGAATTTTCTTTTGGAAGAAAGTAGGGAGAAAATAGAGAAAAGACATTCAAAATAAAGTCATAAAATTGAACTGATCAGAAGGCCTTCTTTTTTATGTAAAACTTTCTAACATGACCTTCCAAAAATCTGATTCAGCCTCATGCATTTCAGGTGCAGCAGAAACCACCCTTACCTGAGGTTCCCTCTGGGAAAAGTGAAGGATATTTACTTGTCTCACATGACTGTCACAAGAAAATGCCACATATTAAGTGTCAAGAATTGAGACAAATACCATGTTTTTCGACTTCTGATATTGGCCAACAGAGAGACCCATGGCTCAGAGACCAGGAGTTTTAGAACCTTAAGTGACATTGAAAGAAATAAGACTTTGTGTCCTAAACAACTCTGTGAAGGGAATTGAAAACAAAGGTAATATTGTAACATAAATATATAATGACAGTCTCTCTAGATCCATAGAAAAGTGTACTTCTGGCTAGAAGGAAGAAGTTCATTTAGGAAGCATTGTAAAGAACCTGTGCCACTCTCCAGAAAGATCAATGGCCTGTGGCTAGGTCATGAACCTGTGATGTAGGCAACTTAGAGGAAAGTAGCTTCTCTGCCTTGTCTGATGCAAGAACCTGCAGTTGGACTCCTTGTATCTGGGACTCCCCACTAGCTTGCTGTTCTGTAATCCCCTTTCCCATTGCATTGTCTGATTTTGAGCCGACACCTTGAACCCCTCAGAGACACATCTGAACAACAGCTTTTGTCATGATAAACTAAACTTTTTACGATCATGGAAAAACCTTGCTAATATTGTATATATCAGGGAATAAGGTATCTGCTCAACTAGTTATATAATTCCCTGATCTTTCCTTTGAGATTATGTTCTTCCTATCCTGCCCTTTCCTCTGCTTGTTGTTCTAACTCTCCATTGTGCCATATCTATCATTGGAGCTAAAACCCTCTGTACACAGAATATGTCTGTCTACATGCCCAGCGTATTTTGGGTGATGGCACAATATATGCAGTACATAAATAGTGATAATATCTTTACCATATCTGTATTGTAAACTTTTGCAAGTTGATGTTTATGTGGTGACATTTGGCTGAATCACATTAGTTGAACTCACTGCTTTCACAAACACAGGTAGTTAGTGTTCTTGCCAAAATTTCTTAGCCTCTGATGCTGCTGTAAAATTCTCTAAACTTGTTCTTGTATCACACCCTATAAAGTCATCTTGTTTTGAAGGGCGGAGGTTTATTTCCACTGAAACAAGCTACCCTCTGACATCAATAGTCTGAAGTTTGGGATAACAAAAAAGAAATTGACTAATGGTGGCAGGAGAAAAAGAGAGAGAGAGAAAGATACTTATGCATGACATCTTCCTACAGAAGAGGAAAAGATAAAGACCTGAAATAATAATAACCAGATGACAATCCATTAACTGTCCTGTCAGCAATTTAAGACTTTCCAAGTCTTTCTATCAACAGACGGACAATTACACTGGTTGTTTTCCTCCCTACATACTTTGAAGAACTGTTTAACTCCTTGTGCATACTTTAATGTACTAGGTGCTTTTAGCTGTTAAGCAAGAGAGATTTTATTCCTCAGACCTTTGGCTGAGGGATCAGTCATATAAATTGTTTTTCCTGAAAAAAATGTGTTTGTGTTTTAACAAATTTTGCCATAGTCACAGCTGGTCGATGCTATTGTACCCATGGGATAACTGCGTTTCCCCAATAGTGGAGAATATACATGATGGCATGGATGGAGATAGACACTCAAAGACTAATAGTAGCTGAGAAGATGTTTGGAAGAGTTTTAGAGAAAATGTAAAAATTTTCACTTTACCTTTCAGAGAAACATAATTTCTCTGACATTTCCATTGCTACATACACCTTTGCTTATGGTACGTCATACAGATGAACACCTTCCTCTGCTCTCCCTGCTTCCTATAGAACAAGTTTAGCAAGCTTCATATTGATGCAAGCTCGATTCTTGAATTAGTAAAACAAATGTTCACAAATATATGCTCTATTCAGGAGAACAACCAGTCACATTTCCACAGATATTTAGCCACTAGCTTTTTAAATTAATGAGAATTAAACACACCATTAAAAATGTCCTGACCTTCTATTGAGGAGTAAAAGGCTAAGGATACTATATTTTGAAGTTCAGATTTTTTTAACCTGAATTAATAATAATAAAAAATATAATATTTTAAGATCACACACATATATATAATCATAATTTTAAAAACAAGCAAACCTGTAAGTGTATTTACTCACACTTACAACCTTATCAGCTCCAGAAGAGAGCACATATTATAAATATACAAGTCAGTAACCCTTGTATTCATCAGGCTATACTGTGGAATTATGTATGAGGGATGTTGAGGGAGGATATTGTTTTCTTGCTGTCCTGAAAGAATTATCAATATAGTCAGTTAGAAAATTTATTATCATTCATAGGTTTTTAACTGATCCCTGGAAAGGCAGTTATTTAAATAAGAGAGTGGTAGTTTTTAATGTTAGACCCTTAGAACGTATTACATGCTCACATGCTTACAGTCTCAGTTGGGGGGAAATATCTTCATTGGGTTTAACTGTTGGGGAGGGTGTTTTGTTTTAATTTTTATCTTCAGCTTTGATGCATAGAATATAGACCATAATATAAAAAACTACAAGGAAACTGTTTAGAGGACTTAGTCTTACTTAGCAGAGAAAATCATTTGTCATCTACTCTATAAACTCTTAGCTATCTCAGTTATAAGAGCTATGAAAATCGTAATGGTAATCATGAACCACCCATAGATCTGTGTAAAGACATAAAGGACACAGATAAAATTCATGCTACCACAAGTCCCACTTCTAGATTCAAAGTCAAAAGAAATTATGAGCAGAGTGGAAAGTGAGGCCCAGCAGAAGATCCTTCATACACATCGAATTCTTCAATTCCAAAGTATCAAAGAAATGGAACAGGAATAATTATTTTCTCTAAATCCAAAAAACCTTTAGGGAAAAAAAAAATTATATGAATGGATCTAGTCCTTTTCTTTGGCTATATGTATTGGACTTATGTGACAAGGTTTTGGTAGCAGGAGGGCTGCATGGGTCGTTTCTGTGAGAAGAGTTCAGAAGCTGACCCATGTCAGATAAGAGAGAGTTTCAGCTGTCTCCAAAAGGGACACACCACACTGGCGAGTGTTAAGCCAGTGAACAATGCTGGTTGTGCCTCTGGGAGAGCAGATTTAAGACAGGGAAAAAATGGTGTGCTACAGCACTTGGGAAAGAGAAATAAGAAAATGTGAGAGAAACAGACCCGCAGATACCTAGATTAGTGAAGAAAGAGGAGGAAGTTGTGCTCAAGGCACTGAAGCAGTTCTCCCGCAGGCTGTGGAGAGGAGTATTTATATATATATTTATATATATGGAGTATTTATATATATACTTATATATATATATAAATATACATTTATATATATAAACAGGAATTTTAGAGGTTCTAATATTTGGGGTCAATTTTCCTATTCCCGACATTTGTTTAATGTCTAACACTCCCCACACATATTTGTATGTAGAGTTGTTCCTCCCCACATGCAGAACAGTGCAGTACAGTACTTCCTATTGATGAACTTCACGAAGTTCTTGTCAGTCCATTTCTCCAGCTTGTTGAGATCCTTTTGAATAGCAGCACAACTGCCCACACCAAGCCCATGCAATCATTATGGCAAAAATATGAAGTTTCCCATCTTATGATACAAAGCCACCATTTGTCAAAAAGCTTCAGGAAAAGCTGTTACCAAAATTTCTAGTCAATAAATGGGACAATAAGATAAGTAGCAATCTAGTTCATCCAAGCTTCTTTTTCATGTTAATGAATGGTATTTTCTCTGAACTCTTATTATCAGTCAAGAAAAGCATCAATGTTTCACAGTAAGCTGATTTTAATAAGAATTTATGAATGTTGGGAAGTGGAAAATTAGAGTAGATACTGCTGTGTTCAGCCTGACTAGTTACATTGCCAGATGAATATGACTATATTAATTATGGATATTTTACTTTTTTAACATATGTTTTCATGCCTTTAAGCAACATAAACTGCAGTAATGGATTAAATGCAGCCTTGAAACCACAACTGTATAAATTCTCATCTTGCATCTTTACAGAATAAGGATGATATCAGTGAAAAGACCTTAACTGAATGAAAAGGCCTGTCTTAAGATGGGAGGTTAATTTGGAAGTTATGATTGATTTCTTGTGTAGATGACCATATTCTCAATTCTGAAGTGCGTAATTTGGAATAAAGACGTATTAGAGTCAGAGGATGTGAGTCATCTCATTTAGCTTCAGACATCTACAGCTGAGATGTTTATAATCAAACGAGTCATCTTTATAGTCAAATAGAAAGACAGAGATGCCCAGAATATGTGATCTATATGCCCTATTTTAGGTTTTTGTAGTTAGAATAAGATGAATCATGCTAGAAATAAATTTGATTATTAAAGGAAGCCTAAATAAGTGATTCAGGTCTGAATATCTAAAGTTTAGTGGGATTAACTTGCTAAGTATGTCAAAAGCAGTTAATTTTCGATCACTTGTTATATCCTACTTCAGCCTGAATTAATTTTCTATGTAGATCAGACTTAAACGAATCAGTGTCATCTGCTGTGTTGCTGCTTCCACTTTCTATAACATTTGTTTCTCAGAAAATGTCCCTTATAAGAGCTGACAAATCCTAACCCTATCAAACATCCGATGAGATCATTATCTTCAGTGATACAGTTGCAAAATCTTCTCATACTATATGTAGACTTCTGCTCACAAATTGTTTCAGACTATGCTGATTTGTTACATAGATCTTAGTGTTGCAGCCTTTGATGACCATTTTTTTCTAAGTATAAGGTTACTCCCCTATTTCAGCTAACCTAGAGGAAAACTGGTCATTTTCAAAAAAAAAAAAATCTTTAAAACATCTATTCTCAAAAATCATACCTTGATGCAGAAGCTGATTCCATCATTTTCCATCACTGTTTATCTTGCAGCTTGTCCCACTGATGTTATATTGAACCCTAAAGTTGATAATATCTAGCTGCAGCTCATGGTTGTTTTCTTAAGTGTAAGCACAATTTTCAGTAAAGTATTTTACTGAATAGTAAAAAGGAAGCTTATCACAAAGCTCCTTGCACACAAGAACTGTTTTATGTACTGAAGACTGATGATGGAAAGGAAGATAAAAAGTCCAGACTACTGTGAAACAGAACTACCTATTTCAGGTAATTCAGCAAGCTTGAAACTCACATCAGGAATACAAGTTTTCAGGCACCAACCAGATTTCAGTTGTGGGCACATGTTCGAAGGTTAAGAGAGATACAGCTGAGCAGTGTGAATATCCAGTGTTATTTGCCTGGGAGCCTTGTGGAGAACTCCTCCAGAATGTGTCAGGACATGATCACATTCCAGAAGGAAGATTTTTAGATTCGGTGGTAGTTTTGGGATAGACTTACCCCAGTAAATAAGTCCCTAATAAATCTGTATCTTTGGTTTGGGGGGGGGGGGGGGGAGAGGGGAAAGTGTTGTATTTTCGTTTGTGAAACATAAAGCCATGCATATAACTGTGAAGCATTGCCTTAGGGATGGAGTCCTAATGGGTCAGGGAGCTAATACCTCACTCACAGAGCCTCCTGGTTTCTGAAGAAATCCTGATATGAAGGAGCATCACAGATGACTTATCTCTAAAATCACTATCAGCCTACCAGGTTTCATTGGTGAAATTTAACACTGAAGTTAAATTGGACAAGCCTTAGTGATGTTCTATTCTGTGCTCCATTGGTTAGTACATTTGCAGTTTAAAGGAGAAAATACTGAGAAGATTTTTTACAGCTTTTCTCCAGTCAGCATACATTAAGGGCAGCTTTTAGCTCATTATATACTTGTGTTCTCAGTGCTGAAAACTACAGAATTATTATACATTTACTTACAAAAATGAATAAGAAATCATTCTTAGCTCCACAGCTTCACTCTTCTACTGAAATCTAAACAGCAGTTTCAAAGGACTGTCTTCCATTCAGGCTTTTGAAAATTTTACTTTAAGCCGTTCCTAGACTCTTCTTGGCTGTTTTTCTGCTAAAGCAACAATTACGTGTAACTACATATTACCACACATGAGAAATGTAAAAAAAAAAAAAAAAAAAGCTAATAATTTTACAGAGGTAGGTTTTACAAGGGGCTAACCACATGAAATACTAAGTTGCTTTGAAAATCTAACTTTATTATTCTGTAAAGTTTTAGAGAATGCTGTCAAAATGTCACCAAAATTTCAATTTAGATTGAACAGTTGTGATTTTTCTCATCCTGATATTCACAGAAAAGTTTGTTTACCCCTTGTCTTCTTCTGTATAGGACTGGTGATGAGACTATATATATAAAGTACATGCCCATGCCTAGTGCAAGGTTTCAGGGTCTGCTTAAAATAGGTGTGGCAAATCATTCCACATGGGTGCTACCATATGTATATTAATTCTGTTAAATAGAAAGTAAGCCCAGCCTATTGTGTCTTTTACTTAACAAAGATCAGGTGGAGTTCAATAGTGTTTCATTTTTAAAAAATCACTTTTTCTTCTATATAATTCAAATTTGGTCTACAAATTTTGATCAAGATCTTGTTAATGATGGTGGTGAGATGGTGGTGATGGACGGCTGAGATAGATTTAAATATATATATATATTCACCTTATTTAATGCTAAAGATATATAGAAACTAAGAGACAATAAAACAAATGTTTGCAATATTGCACTATAAATTTTAATGTTAAAGTGGCCTTCAAACAATTATTCTTTGAATGAATTGGCACCCACTATCATCCAAAAATATGTCAATGCAAATTATTATTTTTTTAATTTAAAATTTTAATCTTGTATTAAATTATTAGAAATTAGAATTATATGTTTATGGAACTAGATTATAATTGATTTGTCTAGGGTATGCATCTGTTCAGCTAAGTGTCTATATATCTTATCATATTCCCATGCATTCACGTACCGGTTTCTGTTCTCAGTGAACCATGGGTGTCAGCCAGCACAGTAATTCCCTCCACAAAGACCAACCTTTTACTGTACCTGTTATTTAACAGCCAGTGCTTGTGATTTCAGTATGAATCACACATCATATAGTGTGGGATTTTTTTGTTAAAGCCTAGCTTCTGAAGCTCAGAAATTGCCTGAAAATCTCAGGCAGACAGCTAAGGGGTCTGTAATTTTAGAGTAAAGAGGTTTTTAAACTTGCAGGTTTTCCACCTCTGCAGTACACAAAGTAGTTTATTAAAAGTAATGGTTTGGAGACTTTACTGGTAATAGGCACCTTGGTTTTCTATTTTTTTGATTTTTGTTGTTGTTGTTTTGGAGAATGCAGAATTGGAGAATTTTGGAGAATATTTTTGTTTGTTTATTAGTTTGTTGTTTGGCTGTTTTTGTTTGATTGTTTGTTTGTTTGTGAGCTCTCTATTAATTCTGCAGGCTCTCTGGCTCCCCATTCAATAAACACTCACATCTTTTGACTGCCAGAGAGTTGAGGGTGAATCTCCTTGGCTGACTGCTTTTTGGATCATTTGCTTCCTGAGCACTTCACCCTGCCTTAGTGGCAAGCCTTGAAGCTGGACAGGCAGAGAAGGGGCTGATGCCATTAGAATCAAGAGAAGAAGCATTTTCACAGGTCTAGCTCTAAAATTCCCTACCAGAGAATGACGCCATAAGGTGATGAAAACCATCAGGCAAGCTGACCAAAAGCCACGGTACTTCTCCCCATTAGAAATCTGATGAGTTTTGTCAAATGTTTTCTTGATATCAACATGTTTCAATTCAGTGAATCTGAGCCTCTTGACTTAAAAAGAACATGTCCAATCATTTCAGGAAGGAAAGTAATAATTTATCTAGCTAATAAAATTTAAGCTTTGTGGATTTAAATCTAAAACTAGTCCATTCTTCTATAAATTAAAAAAATAATAATAATAATTAAAATTAAATTATATCTGACCTGTAACTGCTGTACCTAGTTTAAGTTCTCAAGGAAAGATAACAGAACTCAGTAATGCTCCTTTAATTCACTGCCTGGCAGTACTGTGAATTCCCCTTAACAAGAAGTATGTCTCTTAAAAATGTATTCCCGTGTAAGATTTTCTCATCTGTTGGAGAAACATGCAATAGTTTCCTCTGTATATGTCTTTCATCATTTATCAAGATTTCTGCTTTTCCAGTTTTTAGGTGTTGTTGTTTGTTGTGTTTTTTGTTTTATTTTGTTTTGTTTTGGGGGGGGGGTTGGTTGGGAGGGAGGTTAGAGTTAGTTTTATTTTGTCTGGTTTGGTTTGTCATTGTGTTGTTTATTTGTAGAAACAATGCCTGCAGAAGTTTATTTAAATTTGTAAAAGGGATTTTTAAAGGAAAAAACCTTTCCTAGAGAAAAAAGAGAGACCCTTTTGGAGCATTTTATATATATATATATGTTATTTACTTATAAAGGCGAAGACAAAATAATCTTTACCAACAGCTTTCACACTGTTGCCACACATTTTTTCACACCGGGACTTAAAGTTAGTCTCCAGTTCAGGATGTGGTATTCTCAGATCACAAAAGCTAAATAGGATCAGCTCTACCCACTGTTTAGCTGAAAGAAGTCCCAGGAAAAACCCAGATAGTAGAGAATAGAACAGAGAAGGTAGCTTTCCCTCTGATTCAGAGTAGAGGTAGTCTTATCACCAGAGGCAGCATGTATTGCCAACACTGGGCCAAATCCTTCTGCGCAATTAAGCCACGATCAATGTCAAAGCAGAATATCTATGATGGAAGCATTCCTAGATGAATCTGTATAAACAGTCTGTTCTTCCAATTGGTTTTGTTATTCCATTTATCTGCTTTTCTACCTTCTGTAAAACTAGTCTCACATGCTTGGTCCAAAGTTGCTATGATCTATGCATATCCTCTGTCTTCTATTGGGATATTTTTATAATTACATTTGCCAGTGTCTAAGGTGAGAATATTCTTTTGAATTCTTTGCACAGTCATTCCACTGTCTCTCATGGTTTTCAGTTCCTTTCTCCGCTACTCAACACAGAGAAATCGGATATAACCCCTCAGGTTTTAGTACAATCCAAACTAAGCTTGATCATATCTCACAAGCTCTTCATTATTCTTGAAGAAATCTCTCACGTACCAATACAGCAGATCTTTTAATCATGTTTTAAACCCTTCTACAGATGTTATTGTAAATCCTGGTATTTTCTCCTGGCTATGCCACCTTACAGCCGCTGACCTCTGTGCATATGAGTGGCTTGAGACACTAGTTATATTGGACATTAACTTCATTGTTTATTAGTTTTACCTACTGATCAGTCAAAACAATTGCCCTTATCAGGAACTTTTATGTTCTTTATATGGTCCAGTATGAAGTGAAACTCCTTGAAATGTCAACTCAGTTACTTGAAGCTACACATAGTTCTTTATTCTGAGGATGTTATTTCGAGTTAATATGATTTTACTGCAGCTTTTTTTGAGCCATGATGAAAATCAGTTCTGATGTCATATTGTGATTATGAAAAAGACAATTCCACTGTCCATTTTTCTTTCACTGATCCATTTTTCTTTCTGCTCACTGCCAGGAGGGTATAGAAATACTGTAGAAGAACAAAGAATAGGTATATTTCATTAATACTTCAGGAATTTTTGAGGTAAACTGGAATGAAACTAGTTCCAACTTTAACAACAACAACAACAACAACAAAAAAACCTCAATGTACAAAAGTCCAAATAATATATTAGCAGACCTCTTGCCATGAAGTTGTATCTTTCTTCTTGTCTGTAAAGGCTGTTGATTAAGTCACTAATATAATTCCTGCAATAAGTGTTTTTCTTCCCTTTAGCACTGAGGCTTTGCCATGGATCAGATTTATTTAAAAAACTCGTTCCAGCAACAGAATAGTGTTCCAGATCCTTCGTAATCATATGCTTAGTAAAAAGTACCTAGCCCATGTCTCACAAGAGCCACTTTGAACAGCTACAAATGGTGAATAAGGACTCTTAGTTTGCTCAGTATAGTTTCCCTCTTAATTAAATCCAGTGGCTCTTACCTTTAGGCTGAAAATATTATCTGCTCTAGGAGCTACTTAAGAGCAAGTGTAATTCATCTGTCAAAGCCATCAGAAAATAAATTAAAGCAATTTTTCCAATTTTTAGCACTTTTCACAGCTGCATCATATAGGTGGCTCAGTACTGTGAAATCATCTTTTTTTTTCTATGTTTGTAAATTCACCATAAAAATATTTTTATTGGTACCAGGATGTTTGACAATGTTCTTTTTGTGCTGTAAATTCTTTCTATTACTCCATTCTTCAAGGACATACTCTGTATTAGTTGTTCATGATACCTCAGATCCTTGTATCATGGACAAATTTCATTTTCACTTTCCTATGAATTAAGATATTTGAGAATATTTAGAAATTTGAATATTAGATATTTAGAATATTAAGATATTTGAGAATACTGATCTAGTTCACTCTGGAAGAATGCGTTTAATTCAAAATTTCACTGAAGTCTTCGAGAAGCCTCATCTAACTGAACTAGTCAAGCTTGAACCAGATGATACCAGAGGTCATTTTTAGTCTCAATTATTGTATATTTCTAAGTATCTTTGTCTGAATTGGCAAGAACTCTTATATTTCTTGTTTCATAATGATGATAATATTAATAATGATAATTTAAAAAGTAATTGAATACACCAATAAGGTAGGTGAACATGAGCTTTTTTGCTTTAAAAGATGAGATATTGTGCCATTTTTGTTCACTTCCATGTCTAGCCTAAAAACCCTAACAGGCATCCTGATATACTTGTGGTCAGGCAGCCTGCCTGTGATTTTTTTTTTAACTGTTTTAACCTCCATTGCACCCCATAGGCTAAGCTTGAGATAAATATTTTTTTTCTTTTTCTTTTTTGTTTTCCCTTTTTTTTATGGTGTTAAATTGAAAACTGAAGAAGTTGCCTAAATAACGAAGCAAAACACGTTATTCCCCATCATATATGGGCTTAACAGTCATTCATTTCTCTTAGTTTTATCTTCTTTCATCTTACTTTCTGTTTTATCTTCTTTCATCTTACTTTGTGTTACCTTTTTTTAAAAAAAATATTTTGTTTTGTTGTTTGATATGTTGTTACGTTACGTTACGTTACGTTACGTTACATTATGTTACGTTATGTTACGTTATGTTATTTTAGTTTGGATTTGTAGTCTTTGAGATTTCAGTTCTTCTTATCTTTTCAGTCTCCTAAGCTAAAAATCTCTTTAATATCTGGCATTTTCTTGATGGGAAGATAGCAGTAGACAAGACACATAAATCATGTTCATTTTCTTTTATTCATTTATTAATGTTAATTTTATTCCACTGTTTTCAGGCTTTTTTTTTTCCAAATTATATCTACACTCTATGCATTTTTCAAAATCATTTTAGATAGGGACATGAGAGATAAATGCAGTATCTGGTTGATCAATGATGTATTCAAAGGTCTATAAAAGTTTAATTATTTGGTCAAATGCTGCGAGGCTTATTTTTGAAGGGTACCATCACCGATGCTCTGTTTCTCAACCTTCATTTTACAGCAGTACCACTTGCCCTTCAACAGATTTACAAATTCCTGCATGTTTCTATTTTTCAACATATAAATGAGGGGTATGTCAAGTGAGATTCAAACAGGTCTCTCATGAAAGGATAGCTACTTAATAAGACAAGGTAAAATTAGTTTTAAAAGTACATTCCTCACATATTGTAGGTTGACTGGCCTATTGAACAATTATCTTTTCAGTGATTTCTCTTAGGACAGTAATTTCAGTCGTAAGTACTGAAAAGGATGGGCTATGCCAATAAGCTTTAATACGAGAGGGAATTTTCCGTGCCTCAGGTTCAGATCGGAATGCAAGATATGTTCACGGTGACAGCTATACATTTACTGAACATGTTTCAAACTAGTTGCTGAAAGTGGAGCAACCGGTTTTGTCCACCCTTTGTAAGCCTTTTGGCTTACTGATATAGCTACTGTTTGAAAGTAATCTTTCGTAATAAATGCATCTGTACATGTACTACAATCAACATTTCTTTAAAACTGGGAAAACTTAAAACTGTAATGGGATACTAGCTCTTTTATCTTTATCTTAATTTAGTATTAAGGTTTATTTGTGTCACTTTAGTCTTGAGTTTTCTTGCTGTTATTAGTTACATGTATCTTACAATGAACTCATCAATACCATGAGTATTGTTCTCCCTTGATAAATATGTTATTCTCCAGCCTTTTTAGACTTTCTTCATATAAATTCTCTAGTCATTTAGAAACAGTTCTGTATATAGTTCAGATAGTTTCTATGCTCTGAAATCCTAGATTAAAAAAAAGAAAAAAAAAACTTTTACTAAAAGAGGACCTTTCAATCTCATTATTATCCATTTCGTTCTTCTTACTTCAATTTCTCACTCAGGAAAAAAAAAATCAATGTGGCAGTAGTACACTGGACTGTCATTAAGCCAATTCTGTAACACAAAGACTTACAGGTCTTTGTAGTCTAACATCCACAAATAATTTTGGTATATGTATACATTTTAGAACTACATTGCTGTAAGGATAGGCCAAGCTTTTTTTCATCTAAGATACTGTTTTACAATTGAGTTTCATCTTTTAGGGCTTCCTCTTGTAAGCAAAATTTTGCAATATTTTCACTCAGATGGTAAAAAGGCACAGTTCCATTAACAATATATTATTGCCTGACAATAATTAGAAAGCCTCTGACAGAATTGACCAGACTGGTAATATGTAGACTTGGTATGTCAAAAATTCACTGGATAATTGGGCAGAAAATTCACTGGATCATGAGGCTCTAGAGCTTGTGATCACTGATGAAACTTCCAGCAGGTTGTTGATTACTAGTGGCAACTTTCAGAGATCAATACTAGAGACGATTGTGTCAAATATCTTTACTAATAATCTGGACCATGGAATGGGCTATACACTCAGTATGTTCACAAAGGATGCCAAACTGGGGAAGTGGTTCTCCAGGGGTGAACTGCTCTTCCAGCTATCAGCAGTTTTAACAGGCAGTGGACCGAAAGAAACTTCAACAAAGGCAAATGCAAAATCCTGCACGTGGGGTGGAATAACACCATACAACAGAAAAGGCTGGAGGCAGACTGGCTGGAGAGCAGCTTTGCAGCAAAGGTCCTGAGGGTTCTGTTAAATAATGGGTCAACAGTGCATCTTTGCAGCAAAGAAAACCAACAGCATCCTTAGCTGCATTTCATGAATGTAGCCAGGAGGTTGAGGAGAATTATTCTACCCCTCTGACACTTGTAAACACATATTGGGAGCATGCTGCTCAGTTCTGGGCTCCCCAGCAGAAGAAGGATATTAGCAGATCTCAGTAAATCCAGTAGTATGCTACCAAGCTGGTTGAGTGTTGAAGCACATGGCAAACAAGGAAAGGCTGACAGAATGAGACTTGATCAACCTAGAGAAGGGAATGTAATGGGAATGTTATTGCTATCTACAATTACCTAATGGGACAACAGAGAAGACAGAATCAGACTCAAAGGAGCAAGGAGGACAGGAGGTAACAGACCCAAGCTGAAGTACAGGAAATGTCAGTTAGATACCACAGAAATTGTTTTAACTATGAGAATGGTCAAACATTGGATCAATGTGCTGAAAGAGGTTGTGGATTTCCTGTCCTTGGACATATTCAAAACTTAATTGTACAGTCTGTGAGCCAGCTGAGCTAATTGGACCTGCTTCTACCAGAAGTTGGATTCAGCCGACAGAAGTCCCTTCTTGCCTAAATTATTCAATGATTTTATGATTCTATTAAATGTTCAACTATTTCTACTTGCTAGTATAAATTATTATTTCTACTTGCTAGTTAATTGTTTCTTCTTGCTAGTCTAATGAGCAACTTCCTTTTGGAAGCATTGAGTTTCTACTAACTCTTAAAGAAATATGTGTAAAAGAGACCAGAGTTCTTTAAAAATATTTTCTGAATATAGTTCATGTGGAAATCAAATCTTGTGGAATATGTCTTGAGGAATTCACAAATGATGACAAAGATGTCATTGTACCTCATTAAAGTGAGGAGTTGCATATATGTTTTCATCAATAATTGCATGTACTTAAACTATCGGAATATATTTGAGAATTTCTACAGTAAACTACTTAAATGTATGTAAAACTCTTCACATAAAATAGGTTCTTAACAATTACTTTCTATGTCACTGCAGATATCAGAAATACTTTCCAGTTGACTTTCTTTTCCGGACACAGATAGATTTTTTACTGATATGGTTGACCTTCAGGCTCTCTTAATGCAGCTAGATGGTGAAAAACAATTTGATCCTTCACCTTGCAGGGCAAAGCTTAATCTGATAAAAATCTCTACAATTACAGGATTCATCAGAAATAAAATCTACACAATAATTCAGCAACAGATTGTACTTAATAAAGACATACATTAGTAAATTGCTTCACCCCACAAAGTTATTTATTTAAAACCCTTCTTTCTTGAATAATATTTAACGTTCTAGTCTATTTGGTTTTGAGACATATCCTGAAGCATTTGGATTTCTACTCTGCAGATGTATAATTATAGAATGGCTTGGTTTGGAAGGGACCTTAAAGATCATCTAGTTCCAATCCCCCTGCCCTAGGCAGGGATGCCACCTGCCAGATCAGGTTGGCCAAGGCCCCATTCAGCCTGGCCTTAAACACTTCCACAGATGGGGCATCCACAACTTCTCTGGGCAACCTGTTCCAGTGCCTCACCACCCTCACAGTAAAGAATTTCTTCCTAATGTTTAAACCATTCCCCCTTGTTCTATCATTATCTACGTGAGTAAGGAGTCCCACTGAGGTCGCAGTGAGGTCTCCCCAGAGCCTTCTCTTCTCCAGGCTGAACATTCCCAGCTCTCTCAGCCTTTTTTCATGGGAGAGGTGTTCCAGACCTCCAATCATCTTTGTGGCCCTCCTCTGGACTCACTCCAACAGGTCCACATCTTTCTTGTGGTGGGGGCCCCAAACGTGGATGCAGTACTCCGGGTGGGGCCTCAGGAGGGCAGAGTAGAGGCGGACAATCACCTCCCTCGACCTGCTGGTCACTCCTCTTTTGATGCAGCCCAGGATGCAGTTGGCTTTATGGGCTGCAAGCACACACTGCTGACTCATGTTGAGCCTTTCGTACACCAGAACCCCCAAGTCCTTCTCTGCAGGGCTGCTTTCAGTGAGTTCTTCTCCCAGTCTGTGCTCATGTCTGGCATTGCCCTGACCCAGGTGCAGTGCCTTGCACTTAGACTTGTTGAACCTCATGAATGGCATCTCTTCCTTCTTTGGTATCAACCACACCAGTCGGTTTGATTTCATCAACAAAGTTGCTGAGGGTGCAATCAATCATTTTCTATGTCATTGATGAAGACATTGAAGAGCACTGGTCCCAAGACAGACCAGCTCCTGCGCTCTAAGAAAAATATCCTTAAAGAGTTGCCAGTTCTGATCAGATCTTCTGTCCCTAAGGACAGTATGCCATGGGATCTTGTCCACTAATTCTTTGAACAGTTGGAAGTTAGCTTTGCTAAATTTCAGGGTCCTGACTATGCTCTTTGCCAGGCCCATATCCCTCAAAATCACAAACTCAGCCAGGGCATGGTCACTGCAACCCAGGCTTCCTCCAGTCTTAACCTCTTTAATGAGCTCTTCTGCACTGGTGAGCACCAGGTCCAGTAACACTTCTTCTCTGGTTGGTTTGTCTAATACCTGGATGAGGAAGTTGCCCTCAATGCACTCCAGGAGTCTCCTGGATTGCTTACTGACTGCTGTGTAGCTTTCCCAACAGACATCCAGGTGGCTGAAATTCCCCAGGAGGATGAGAGTCTGTGAGTGCAATGCTTCTTGTAGTTAGAGGAAGAAAGTATCATCAACAAATTCCCCTTGATTGGCCTGTTGTGCTTGAGCCCAATTTAGCCTGGTGCAGATGAATAGTTTGACTCATGTAAGGAGATTTATACCACTGAACAATGTCAGTTAGTAACAAATGAAGACTCCCTGTACTATTTGTGATCCTTTTCTATAACTGCAGAATTTCCAAAAGATGTCAGAGGTTTAGAATTCTTTTTATTTATTTACTTTGTATAATATCATTAATGTCCTGAATGAAAATATAGCCTGCTTGTTGGATTACTTAGCTCATATTTGGTATATGCAGCAAACTCTTCTGGTATTTACATATAACAATAATTTTATAAGTCTTGGTCATTTCTGCAGGGAAAAAGAAAATCTGTAATATTTAACTCACTTTACCTTCTTATGTGAGCATGTTTATGGCACAGTCAGAGAACCTTTAAGTCATTTATCTTTCTAAGTTTTAGAACTAGTCCACGCTAATCACACCCTCACAGTGTGCAGTAACTGTGGATTTCCAGAAGAGCTATCATGCTTTGCTTCATAGGTTATTTCACAATAACATCCCTCTCTAGACAAGCACTGTGATTTTACCAGCTTTCATTTCTGACTAGCAACCAACAGATTTGAACTAATTGTTCAATTGCATGTTTCCTCTGCACAGTTTAATGCGACCAAGGTTCCTCTGAGCATCTTCTTGTAGTCAAAAATTGAAATTGCTAATAATATCAAAGACTGGATCTATTGCTACTGATTTTTACAATGACTTTAATTCCCACATGTGCTGAAAATACTAAAAAAAAATTACCTAACAGTTTTGTGCCAAGAATGGTAAGATGTAAAGGAAAAACAGGTTCAAAACTGGTTACCATTTGAATCTAGTCAAATAACAGATCTTTCTGTTGCATGGCCATGTATGGCAGATATAAATTGCAATATTGGCAGTATTTCTATTTAGCATCTTGAGGTTAAAAATTAGTTAGTAATACATAATGATTAAACTACAATGCAAGAATTTAAGAACATTTATTAAATGTTCTCAAAAGGGCATGTTTTAGAAATTTTGTTCATACTGTAATCTGCTCAGAGCTGTTAAAGTATGGATAATTTCGTTCAATTTTCCAGTAGGTTTCTGCCTTGAATAAGTAAATAGTGGGTAATGGTTTGTGTCAAAGTCCTTGTAACACTCCATTAAACATAAAGCATGACAATCTGATCAGATGTCTCTTTTATAGTAAGAAACTGACTTGTGACTTTGGGAGTTGCTCAGCTGCATCAGGTCACATCAGAAGTCTAGTCTTTTCATCTTCTAAAAATCCCTTATGGTTTTACATCTGACAAATTTTGAATCATAGCATCATGACCTCACTTTTCAAACTGCATTTGATATAGTCCAAGCACTGTTACTGAATGGAAAGTAGAACACTCATCTGCTGGGGACTGAATTAAAAGAAACCTCTTTTTTTTTTTTCTTTTTTACTTTTTTATTTTTTATGCTTTAGATTTAAATCATCTTCATAAGCTTCAAGTATTTCATTTACATGAAAAGAAATTGCACTTTAATATTGTCAAGAGTCTAGCTTAAAATACACTCAAAACCAAGGGAATCCAGAGTTAAAAGAGAGCCATTTCTCCTTTCAAACATTAGGGTTCCATGAAGATAACATTTAAAAACAAATAAACCCTCATTTAAATTACTTAAAATAGAGATTCCAGATAAATATAGAAACAGAGATCCTATTTGTTGTGGACTGTTCTCAGAAGAGTCTATCCATATAAAGTCTTTGTAATGCTGAACAGTTAATGCAATATTCAAAATCTATAACATTGCAACACCTGAAACAGTCAGATATCTTTCAGGAACTATTTGCCTATTGTTTTCTTTCCTCATCTCATTTGTCTGAAGTCCCACAGAAAAGGAAAAGTTAAGACATGGTAAGCAAGTAAACAAGACTCAAAAGATAGAAGATGGGAACATCAAGGAAAGGTGGAGACGATATACCTTGTTCCCAGTGTTCAGCAGAGCAGGTGATCAGTGGGACCTCTTTAACAACCATGTACCAGTCTTCAGGGAATTGTAAAAAGAACCATTGACAAAGACGGGTACAATAAAACACACACTTTATCTTCCAATTCATGGCATTTATCTTTGGCACGAAGAAGTTTAACAGCTTGTAGCCAAAGCTTTGCTTTTTCCTTGGGACAGGGAGGAACTTAAACCATGCTATTTTTGTGGCCAATTATTATAAAACACATGGTCTATTACTCCTTTGCAATATGTCCCAAACCTTGTTACTGTGCAGGAAAATTATGAGTTCTATAACCTTTGGAGCTGGTGTGTCTCAATAAAGATTGAAAATCTATTATTAAAATCTGATTAATGACTTCCTAATTATAAATACTGCATGGGTTTGAGAACCTAAGAATCTATTGGTTCATAAGCAGAATTTCATGCCAGCCCTGTCTGAGTAAAGATTCAGTCACTTGTTGAAATCAGGAATTACTTAAATTACAGTAACTGTGAATGACAATCTCCTATTAAAACACTGATTTTTAGCTGTCTGTAATCTCTGAAGAATCTTCCAAGATTCAAGTTTTGTCTGTGATCAATGTCATTAGGAGTACGTTAAGACAATTTTTAAAAAGATCTTTTGAGATACATGGCTTTAAAAATATTTGTCATTCCTGTTTGCAGAGGGCCACAAGTTACCACCTGTTAAACTAGTGCAATAACTTGCAATGTCTCGTACGCTTCAGTCTACCTAGTCACATGGTCTGCTATCACAGTATAAATGGAAAGTAATATCAGAGAGTCTCTCTGTTCTCTTCTGTCAGCTTAAATAAAAATGCAAATATGAAAACATACACATGCACTACTATTACACCTGGTTGCTTGAAATCACTTCAGCATTTGCACTTATTCTAGGTGCTCTGTGAGGAATATTGGAACTATGATAACAATTTAATGGTATGATAAGCAGCATTTCTATAAATTTTAGATGTTTAATTTAATACAACAATGTATGACTGCAGTATGTCAGCTCATCTAATCAAGCACATCATTGCTCACTCCAAGTCATTCCTCCTCACATTCTTAGATCAGTACAGCTACAGAAGCAGCAAATGAATAATATAGAAAACGGGTGATGTCTAGGTAGTGGGATCATCTTACAGTGTGTTAAATGACAGTCTTTCCATAATGAAAGATTCTGATTGTAGTGTTTTATACAGAGGATTCTCTGTATGGACTTGCTAGTAAAATCACACATCCTTTCTTATAACTCTAAGTGAACACTGGATATAATTCCTAAGTTAGAGTTAATAATTCCAAACTGGATATAATTCCTAAGTATAATTCCTTAATTCATTAAATTGACACTAGAATCTTGGGGCAACATTCTCAAAATTGTTTGTTCCTATGGTAAGATTATTTTAGTCTTGCCACTGCTACCTTCTGCAATAGTAAGTACGGAGCATATTTCTATATTGCATTTAATTTGAAACTATAACTTACAAGTGGTTTCCAAGTTATTCTGTTTTATTTCATCACGGCTGTATTTCTAGAACATTCATTTACAGGGGCAGGTTTCGCTTACCTCTGCTTTGTGCATCTGGGAGTACCATGCAGAACAGAGCAACAGTGTAGATAAGAACAACATTTAATCAATGAGAAAGAATAATAATACTCCCAGATAATCCAAATCATCTTCTTAAATCCCTTCCACAGAATAAGAACCATTAATAATATTAAACTTTATTAAAAGAAAACACTAGCTTTTTTTTCTTGGTGAAGTGGGAAAATTTACTTAAAACATTGTTCATGTTCCTGGATAAAGGCTCTGATATGAACTAAAAATAAAATAAAATTAAAGGAAGTTTAGTCCAAATTAGAGCTTTTTAAAACATCCACAAAATAGTAACGTATTGTTCTCATGAGATTTCAAACTCTTATGCCAAATATCCAATAGACTGCAAAGCCATGTTCTAGACCAAATATTTGGTGTAACTTGAGTTTTTTCAAATATCTTTTCTTCTTGCTGACTTAAAAAAAAAAAAAAAAGGTTTGATGTAATTGTACCCTTGAGAAAAAAAAGTTTATTGAAAAGTACAAAGACAGGTGTAAAAGAGTTTTTATTACAAACAAACATCCTTAAACTGAGGCTTGTGACCTTTTTAGGACTATCCTGTCATAAAATAGATACCAAAACACTGAGCTATCTGGTATATTTAATATTCACTGAATTGTTCTGATGAGCACAAAGAGATTTTCTACAAATCTCAACAGACTGCTTGTTAATAAAGCAATTAGGAATGTATAGAGAAACAAATGAAACAAAATTAAAAATAAGATTCTACAGTACAGAAATATTTATTTATCTTTTGGGACACACTTTTTATACGAAGTAGCACAATTAACTCTTAGGCAATATGTTTTCTTATTGTCATCATGCTGTGAGGGGAGTTGTCTTAGAACGTTTATTTACATTTTGTTTAGCAGAGGAAGAAATATGTGCATATATACATTCCCCAGAAATCAACATACTTCTTGGATTAAATGAATATAAATGCAATCAGAATGGAGAAAAATATGTTAAAAGGGAAAATCTTAAACATTTCAGGGATTTAATGCTGATTTCATACTAAGAAGAATCTTTGACTCCTCTCCAGAAATGAGCAAAATAGCTTCCCATAGCATAAAGTTTATTATGTTCCATGATGGCTCACTTGCACTGGAATGAATTTCATCCTTTATACCTTGAAATCAAGGAATTTCAAAAGGCATGCACTCTACTTATCTTAACCTTCAGTCATCATCATGGTATGAAGACAAAATATGTGTTATTCCACAATAAAACTTGCCTTAGTCAAACCGCCAAAGAAAATTATCAACTAAATTTCATTATTAACTACTTACTAGCAGTTAAATTTTCTTTCTATTGTCAGCTTTTAGGCCTTTACCATGAACTGACATTTTTTTGACATGGCCCTACCACTTGTTCAGAATATTCTTCTAACCCTTCTTTATTTGAACGCATTTACTACAGGACATAATTATATTTGGGTTTAGCAAAACTGAAAGTAAAAGATAAAAAATTTTATGGGGGTTGGATTACAGTCAAACATAGAATCTGGTTCCAAATCCCCTGACATGTGCAGGGACACCTCCCATGTAATCAGGTTAATCCAGTCTCCATCTAACCTGGCCTTGACCACTTCCAGGGAAGGAGCATCCACAGCTTCTGTGGGCAACTTATTCCAGTGCCTCACCACCCTCTCAGTAAAGAATTTCTTCTCTATATCTAATGTAAACCTACCCACTTTTAGTGTAAAGCTACTACCCTTTGCCCTACCACTACACTTCCTGACAAAGAGTCCCTCCCCAGCTTTTCTGTAGGCCCCCTTTAGGTAATGAAAGCTGCTATAAGGTCTCCCCAGAGCCTTCTCTTTTACAGGTTGAACAACCCTAACTCTTTCAGCCTGTCTTCATAGAAGAGGTGTTCCAGCCCTATGATCATCCTTGTGGCCCTCCTCTGGACTCACCCTAATATTTCCATGTCGTTGTGGTGGGGGCCCCAAACCTGAATGCAGCACTCCAGTTGGGGCTTCACGAGGGCAGAGTAGCGGGGGACAATCACCTCCCTTGACCTGCTGGTCATGGTCGTTTTGATGCAGCCCAGGATACTTTTGGCTTTCTGGGCTGCAAGCACACATTTCTGGCTCACATCAAGCTTCTTATCAGCCAACACTCCTAGGTCTTTCTCCTTAGGGCTGCTTTCAATCCATTCTCCTCCCAGCCTGTATTTGTCCTTGGAATTGCCCTGACCTTGCACTTGGCCCTGTTGAACCTCATGAGGTTCATACAGGCCCACCTCTCAAGCCTGTCCAGGTCCCTCTGGATGACATCCCTTTCCTCCAGTGTATTGACTGCACCGCAGTTTGGTGTCATTGGCAAACTTGTTGAGGGTTCGCTCAGTTTCAAAGTCCATGTCAACAACAACGATGTTAAATAGTACCGGTCCCAATACGGACCCCTGAGGAACACCACTCATTATTGATCTACACTTGGACATCGAGCTGTTGACCACAATTCTTTGAGTGCAACCAGCCAGACAATTCCTTACCCACCAAGTGGTCCATCCATCAAATCTATGTCTCTCCAATTTAGAGACAAGGGTATCGTGGGGGACAGTGTCAAACGCTTTGCATAAGCTGAGGTAGATGGTATCAGTTGCTCTTCCCATATCCACCAATGTTGTAACCTCAAAGTAGAAGGCAACCAGATTTGTCAGGCATAATCTGCCCTTAGTGAAGCCATGTTGGCTGTCACCAATCATCTCCTTATTTTCTATGCGCCTTAGCATAAATTCCAGGATTACCTAAAGTTCATTGGTAACTAGCAAGAACTGAGCAATTGCTAATCACATTAGTTTTTCACATAAGTGCTAAATACTTAATTGTCATGACCAACACACAGAGCCCTAGCAAAACTCTTTTTGAATAAAATGTATGCATGCTATAGAGAAAAAGATAAAACTGAGTCAAAAAGAGTTTGATTTTTTTTTTCCTGTGATTTAAAAATCAATTGAATAATTTTCATGAAGGTCATACTTGAACATCTTCTCTGTAATCTACTGATTTCCAGGTTTTCAGAGCACTACTTTAAAACTCATTATTCTAGTATATCCAATTTCAGGGTTAAAGCAGATATATATTTCAACTTTTATATTTATTTGAAGACAGAATGGTATCTTTAGAATCATACCCCAGCTTAACAGCTTAATTAATAATTCACAGAATTTGGTGTAGCAATGTGTTTCTAGGTATATAGACTTGTATAGCTGCTAAATCTGGCTGATTTGTCAGTTTTTTTATATTAGCATTCTCTGGGTCCTTTGCTGAAGGGAAAAAGTTCTGATCTACAAGATTCAACTCTCAGGTTAATATCATTCATTAACACATGTAAGGCTGTCTCAGTCATGCTTTACTTATAAGCATCTTCAACTACCTTGAAATACAGAGGCAGAAGAAGTAATACTAAAGTGAACTGAAATGCTGGAGTTATAGAAAGGAATAAGCCATACTCATAAGTACATGTTATGAGCATCTCAAATTTTTGAGAAAAAAAAAAAAAGCCAATAATTTGTATGCACCTCAGTCATTCATCCAGCAGAAAACCTGTTTATCAGTTGAATATCAAATTGTTTATTATTGTATATTGCTGAATTTCTCTTCAGTAATTGTTTACTGAGATGTATTTGGCATAGTAATTTAGTCATTAGTTAGGCTTACTGTCTATTTGCTTCAATATTTATTTCATTTAGTATAATAATCAAAAGAACAAAGCTGGTGCCTAGGACCCTGTCTCCATGTCAGTAGCATGCAAAATTGTCTACTAAATGAAAATAAGCAACAAGAACTGTCAAAATCCATAGTGTCATTTCAAATTAATCTCTGTAAGAAAAGCTAAATCTTTATAATCACAGTAGCTGCAATACTTAATTTTCCTTTTCTATTTCCTTAGCAAACTGAAAAAGGGACTGCACATGATCTGAAATTCCAGTTAATACAGACAGCAGAAAATATCTTTTGAGAGAAAGATAAAACAGCTTTCCGTTGCTTATTTGTGGTGCACTGTAAGAGCAATGCAGTAGTTAATGTACATACCTATTATATTATCTAAGACAGAAATGCATGTTCGGTAGCAGGAAATCCCTGCCCAACTGATAAGAAAGGGGTACTATTACACTATTCAAAAAACTTATTAGTGAGGTTAAAATTGGATTATTATTCAGCCTGCAGTAGTTTTGAAAAGTCTATTTTATTTTTAACCCTTAGAGAAGTAATTCCAGACAGCTTTGACTTTTAGAATGACAAACTTTTTCTATATTTTAAGGAACAGTGACCTGTTTAAAACTTTATTTTTGGAAGAGAAGACAGTACATTTATTTGCTCCATCTGGATCATCTATTTCTGAACTATTTAAGACACTTCTGAACAGAGTTATTTTCAGAAAGGAAAAAAAAAGAAAAAGATAAAATAAAAATATTTATATTAATACTCTGGAAACAAATAGAACAAGTCAGTAAATTTAATAAAATCAGATCAATGATAAGTTCATATTAATGGTCTTTTAGGTTTAGGGTATATTTCATTTAATGAAATTGCCACTATGATTGTCAGTAGTAAATGAATTATAAATAAAAGATATACTCCCTATGTGGCCTGGTGGTTGGAATTCAGCTCCAGGGATCAGATCAAATTAATTCAATACTGTTATTTCAATACAAAGCAATGCTCTATATCACAAAATCACCACTCACAAAGTGTGTAGAACCTGCACTATTTGCTGAAGAATCCAGCAATCAGAAAGACAAAGGACAGATTCATTTGCTGTCTTCAGTAAAGTTATAGAAATGACTGAAGTAATATAAATAAAACCTCAAAACAGTTTATGAGCTGAAAGGAAATCAAAGTTGGAGTGTGAGTGTAAATCCCACATCAAATTCTTGGTTGAATTAATGAAATAGGGCAATTGCTTTTTTCACCTATAACTTCTAGGGTTCCCCATTTTGCAGTTTATACTGCTTTAGAATCCACAAAAAGTGTTAGAATGGGAGAAAGTTACTCTACAGTGTTGATTCTGAGTGCAAAATTATCCAAGTAAACTGAAATGACATTGGGTGTATTTAATGATGTTTTGAAAAAAATATGTCATATAGAAAAAAAAAAAGAAAAAAATATATATATACAGCTTGGGTTTGTTGTGTTTTTTGGTTTTGGTTTTGGTTTTGGTTTTGGTTGTGACTTTGGTTATTTTTTTGTGTGTTTTTTTATTATTATTATTATTTTTTAAGTGTACAGGTGATAAAATATATAGTTTCTCCTACTTGCAGAATGTTATCATCGCAGAATTTTTATAGTGGTCTGTAACCTAAACAGACAGATAAACAGAGCAAATGTTAAATTATCACTTTGCTCCTCACCTATACACCTACTTTTAAAATATTACTTGCTTTTGAAATAACATCTACACCTACATGCACAACTAGTAATTCTTAAGCTATATGGAGCATTACAGACACAGACACAGACACAGATTTCTAGGTTGGAAGAGACCTCAAGATCATCAAGTCCAACCTCTGACCTAACACTAAGTACTCCACTAAAACAAATCGCTATTACAAAGGGCTCAAGCATGATTGCCATAGGGCAACGTCATGTTAATGGCCACAAGGCTGTTCATCTTAATAATTAGTAATATGAGACTCTGTGGTCAGAGACATCAGATCAGCAGGGACTTCTAAGATTAATATCATCACATCCTCCTGGGATCCACCTACCCATCTATTCATCTGTCCATCCTAGACTGAAAGAATGGGAGCCTTCAGGGAAATGTTATCTACATTTCTGTGTTGCTTCTAGATCGGTTTTTTGCTTCCACTCACTAAAATACCTATCAAGTGCCTTTAATCTTATAAAAATTCTGTTATGTAACAGGCTCAACAAGATTACTCATACCTGGTCTAGTGGTCCTAACCAAGTACCACTGCCAAATTTCAAAGTGGTTACATGGAAAGTCTTTCTCTTGCTAGTTTTGTTGTTGTTTTGTTTTTCTTGGTTGTGGGTTGGTTTTTGGTTTGTTTTTTTGTTTTTTTTTTGTTTTGTTTGGAGGCGGGGGGAGCATGACTGGATTAGAAGTTCATTTCAGTGAAGGTTCCTACCTTAGCACCTTTAAAAATCCAGTGCCTATAACCCAAAATCACTGACAAAGAACAATGGATGCAAACACTATATTTAGTATGAAAAATTGCATTCATGCTATGCTTCCTGCTCAGGCTTTATAAATACCAGCAGAGGTGATTTTGAGGAGAAATGCTGGACAATAATCCAATTCAACGTGCCAACTTTACCTTAGATAGACCCAAGATCCATTAAGTACTTCATCGGATTCGTGCTGTCTTCACAAAGCGCTATTTTAAGCAGCCTTCTCCACATAGCAGCTTCATGGGTTTGGGGGAGTTTTGGCCTTAAGGATCACACCCAGGAGCCAGTATGTTCTGTGATCCCAGTAATGCGGAAATTTCCATAAGATTTTTGGATATTTTTGCTCATCTATTTTTACACAGCATTTTTATATAGGACAACTAATTCTGAGCTTCCATCTTTATCTGCCAATACATTTGGAATAGTTTCCATATTTTAAATAGTGCATAAGCCTTGTGCCTTGCTCCAACTGAGAATAAAAGCAAGCACTGCAGTGGCAAGAGGAATTTCTCAGAACACTGAATCAACTTGTATACATATGGACAAGTTTCCAGGACACCAGGGAACTGTACAGTCTTCATTTACACCATTATACTTGAGGTGTAGCAACAAGGTATAAATATAGTTTTATCATATGCAGGAACATATTCAAGAAGTTTGGCTCATGATAGCTACAACATGAAATGTTCTCCAGGTTTATTTATGAAAAGCAGAGATCTAGCAACAGTTAAATGAGAAGGAAGCTGGGGGAGCTGGAAGCATAGATGAGCCACTGCTTGTTGATGAACCAACAGTGAGATTTTTGCCTCTGAAAAGTAATATAAGAAGGCAGCAAAGAGATAACAGGTATGAAATATCTGAGCTCCTATGTCTGTTATCACTGATCTTACTAGAGAATCCTGTGTACGACCTAGCTGGCACTTAAATGTGTACCCGAGTCTTGTCCTTGCTTGCCCAAACTACATTCAGTGCAGTCCAGGCTCCTTCCAATGAAGCCACATATCACTTGACTCCCACCTCAGCTGTTCCCACCAGGGGAACTTACTCCTGTTACAGAGCAAGTTGTGTTATACATTCTTTTACAATTTGTCTTGCACACCACACTCAAGTCAAAAGACTTGCATTATTTCTTATAAGAGAGAAAAAAAATTGGTTGATGATATTTGAACTGGACTTTTGCATTGTAGTTTTCCAATCTCTGCTACACAGTCACAGCTCTTACAGAGGACACTGCCAAAACTTGTCTCTGGCCCTTCATTAATTAAACTAATCCCAAAGCAGGTTCTTTAAAATGAGTTCTTTTTATATTCAGCCAAATACAAACAATATGCACAGAACACGGTTAAAAGAACAAGTGGTTTTCTCTAAATGTATTCGTCATCTGCAAGCGTGTGTAAGCTTCTCTTTGCCCAGCTTAACCCACATCAGTGTAGCAGCAGACAAAAAGAGCTGCTGCACTGTCTCAGTGTTAGACTGGGGAACTGCCAGACAACCCAGTGAGCACACTGCAGAAACCAGCAATAAAGTAGGGACAGGAATGGACTAAGTTCATAAAATCATAGAATGGAATCACAGAGTGGCTCAGTTTGGAAGCGACCTTAAAAGTCATCTAGTTCCAATCCCCCTGCAATAGGCAGGGACACCACACACTAGATCAGTTTGCCCAGGGCCCCATCTAACCTGGTCTTGAACACCTCCAGGGATTGGGCATTCACAGCTTTTCTGGGCAACCTGTTCCTGTGCCTCACCACCCTCTGAGTGAAGAATTTCCTCCTAATCTCTAATCTAAATCTATCCACTTTTTGTTTAAAACCATTCTCCCTGTCCTGTCATTATCTGATTGAGCAAAGAGTCACCCTTGATCTTTTTTATGTCTCCTTCAAGTACTGAAAGGCTGCAATGTGGTCTCCCCAGAGCCTTCTCTTCTCCATGCTGAACAGATCCAGCTCACTCAGCTTTTCTTAGTAGGAGAGGTGATCCAGCCCTTCTTATCAACTTTGTAGCCCTCCTCTGAACCCATTCTAACAGATCAACATCCTTCTTGTGCTGGGGACTCCAGACCTGGACTCAGTACTCCAAGTGGGGTCTCACAATGCTAGAGTAGAGGAGGACAATCACCTTTACAATCAAGTTCCCACCCCTATCTATAAATACGTGCCAACTGTTTAGCTCAGCTTCATTTTGTTTCTACCTCCTGCTCTAGAAAGAATATTAAACTGTGAGGTGCCCCTTTCATCCTAAATTCTATTCCTGGGACCACTGCTTTAGAAAATATGTAATTAGCTAAATTGCAGTAGATCTGATATCGTTACCCAAAAGCATTTATATACATCTCTCTGAAGGATTTTTGGTATGCTCTTTGGAAAAAATAGCTGTCATTCTTCTTTCTGTGATATTTGTTAATTGTTTTATTTCCTTTATTTTTTCCCTATGGAAGTCTCTTTTGATTTAACTCCACACAGCCTGCATAATAAATTGAAATAGATACATTATGAGTATATTACATTTAAGGTACTGACAGTATCCCTTGTTTTCCATATCTCCTGCACCTTAGTGGAATAGCTGAGCAGATATATCTTGTAGCTATCCTAGTGAAGTTTGATTACAAACATCTTTTTATATGGTACATTTATTGCATCTTGCAGTAAAATATTTCTCTTGGAGTACCTTCTTATCAACAATGCATTTGTCATAAAATGACAGATATCATCTTAAAAATACCAGTTTCCCATATCAAAGTTTCGTATTCCATCCTGTGACTTCATTGCCCAAAATGCTGTTTTCTTTTAAATGAGCCCATATTTCATTCCAAATATACAATATATTGTAACTCAATAACTCCTCGTAAAATAAGCCCACAAAATTTGTTGTTACTCTCTTTACTTCTTCATTCTTTTCCAAGAATTTTCTGTCAAGGGTCACATATTTGACAGTACTGCTTTGCAAATGGATGGATGAGTATTTAGTTTCTGAACTGCTTCTGTTTGATTCTATTTCCCCAAATTCAAGTACTTCACGATACAGAACACGTAGTCTTTAGTTTCCCACTGATAATATACAACAGGTTATCCTCCAAGGTCACCTAGCACTTATTCTAAGTTAGCCAATGTACTTGACACTTTCTCTGTGGAAATGGATGGAAGTACTGCTCGCTCTGAATCATATAAGCTTACAGGCACTGTAATTGTGGCCTGAGGATAAGGGCCCTCACTTTTGTCTCTAATGGAGGGAGAGGATGTTGACCTTCCCTCCCCTTGTGTTTCCCTATCACCTCATGTATTTTCACTGACACCCTCAACTGCATTCCTGCAGCCAGCTGTCTGTGCTTTTAGTGAGGACCGGACAGGATTTCTGGCTCACACATACAAAGTGACTTCCAAGCAAAATATCAAAAGGTATGTCCTTTGATATCTTCACTGACAGTGTTCCTGACCTTTACTGGGTGTGTGCAGAAATGTGCTCTTCAGGCAGTGAACACAGCTTCACATTTGGAACTTTCAGCAGTATTTTCTATCCTCTCGGCACCTGATACTTTACGTCCCCATATGAGATCATACCAGACTTTCAGCAGTCCCAGTGTCCACTTCCTCTTAAACGTCTCTCCCATACACATAGCTTCACCATTCCCTAACTGACAAGGTGTTTCAAAACTCCCTAGGTGAAACAATAAAATAAGTATTTGTTTGTAGTTTTTTGTTGAGAAGACTCACCTATCAGAAAATGATAGATCTCATAAGAAATAGCAGTGCACCTTTCTGTCAGAAGATACATCACATGGTTATCTACATTAATCTGAAACCCAAAGGCTATTCTGGCAAGAAATACCATGGGTCACTTACCTGGTACTCACAACATGCTTCTAAACATTAATGGCAAAGGTAACCTGGTCAGTTCTTCCCAAATAAAACTTCACATGAATATTTCTGCAAATACTCTTCCCTTTTTCTCCTTGTCCATGATTTTGGAATAACTCACAAGTGTTTTCTGTCATAACCCTATTCTGTTCTCCTTCCTTGGGAACTTATGTTTCTCCTTTTCAAACTAAATCAATATCCCTCCAACTTCCAACATGCTCTTTATGATAGGACTCTTTGAGGTGAGCTTTACAAAGAAGAATCATACATTTTATTTTAATTGGTTTCTAAATGTTTAATTATCAGAGAGTAACCCATTAAAAAAAATCAATCCATTAGATTCAATCCTTTTTTGTCATCTCGTATTTTTCAACCTAAATTTACTTAAGCATATGAAATTCTGTTACTGGTCCCACCATCTTAGCTGGCCTGAACACCTGACTCTAAATTTCTTCCCATAGAAATCTGCAACTCACAAATGAGATTTCTTTGTATCCAGGACCCTGTGATATTGAGTGCAATGGGCTCTGAGCGTACTTAACACTAAAACCAGACAGTTGAATATCAAATACAGAATATATATTCATTTTCTTTAAACATGTTTCTTGTGTTACAGCCTGAGTTAAAGCACTCACCCAGGAAACAGAAGTGAATTCATCAGTTTCACATCCTACATTCAGTGACCCCTATAGAGACCATAAAAATGTCTAGGCTGAGGCCAGATTCAACAGTTCCTGCAAAAGCCGTAACACTTCAATTCAAGCTTGCAGAAGTCCTCCTTTCTTTGAGCTCTGCCAATGCAACATATAGTGTCAATACTAGACCTATCATAGCCCATTTGACATTATTCATTCATGTAGCTTTTTGTCCCTCAGTTTTTGTACCAATTACTATTTGTTCTGTGTCTGTTTTGCTTGGTTGACAGTCCTCAGATATTCCAGCTCTTCATTCTCTCTGTAATTACTTTTTTTAAAGTTTCCAGCTCACCTGAATATGTTCTTAATAAGTGAAGGTACACCTTCTGAAGTGAATCATCTTTATTCTGATATTCTTCACGGTGGTATAAACTTCATACCAAAAATAAACACATGGCCATAAGATACATACAACATTCTCAACAGAGCTGAGAAAGTCTTGAATGTTGGTCACATGCAGGTCCTGTCATTTCCACAAGACACCACAATCCAGTAAAGAACAGAGTTAGACTGGGCAAGGCCACTGATGGGTAGACTAACAGCAATCCTTCTGCCTTCTTCCTGCTGGCCTTTTACTAGCCCAGTACTGCCACTGGTCGTATGCAGAATCTTGGCATGGATTCAATCCTGAACTGCTCAGGAGCTTCAGGGTTTGGCTGGCTTGTAAAGTAACATCTTGATTTGTCTGCCACTTGTAACTGGTGATGGGGAACTAAATTTACCCTCGTGAATCTTCTTTCAGAAGTATGACATATAGTTTTGCTCCTTATCAACTGAATATAGCACAAAGGCATGAATATCTTGTTCAACATCTTTAGGATCAACCATAGTTTTTGTATCTTTATCAGCTGGGTAATTTTAGAGATATGTTTATAATCACTTTTATTGCCTCTACTCCCCTTTTCCCCAGAAACATGACAACCATTCCCTTAGCTTTCTCTTTAGTAGGCATTATTTTCACTGTTATTGTAACTCATCACAAAATATCTTTGTCAGAATCCCACTACTGCCACTAACAGCTGCAGGTGTAGTCAGTTGTATTTTAAACACCTTGACATATGGATCTTAGTTGATGAATCGTCTTCCTTTGTCACTCTCAAAGGTAAAATACTGCCAGAGGCATATATAAGAAGAGGGTCAATATCAAATAACAAATCAACATAAAAAGCAGAAAAGAAAAAAAGAATATGAAAAAGTGAACTATTTATCAGCCATATAGTAAAGGCCTGGAGACGACCAAATTCAAGATTTTCTACAGAAGTCATGACACCTTTCAGCATCAATCCCTCTACACATCACTGCTGCAATATTGTTTAACATGGGTTTAACAAGGGTTTAAAGAAATAAACCTTCCCGGGGGAGAAAAAAAAAAAAGGAAAAAAAAGGAAATATCCACAGTAGCCTAGACAGATAACTTATTCACCAAAAAAAAAAAAAATTGAAGATGTCGACTTTCTCCCTCCTCCCTTCTCTCCTCTTGGTACAATTCATTTATTGGAGCAATATGTCAAAATACTGCAGTACCCAGCTTTGTTCGTAGCACTCCCAAATCAAACAGAAAAAGGATGTCATCCTTTAAGCTGTGGAAACAAGAAACAGCTTTGATAGTTCTAAAGCTAAAAAGATTTAGAAATTATTTACAGCTTTTTTATTTTTTAAAAAAATTAGTGTTTATATAAATTGCGGGATAAGGTTAGGGAGCTACCTTCTGCAGTGAAAAGAACTGTCAGCTGTAGAAGAGGGAAAAGAGAGGAGAGGAGAGGAGAGGAGAGGAGAGGAGAGGAGAGGAGAGGAGAGGAGAGGAGAGGAGAGGAGAGGAGAGGAGAGGAGAGGAGAGGAGAGGAGAGGAGAGGAGAGGAGAGGAGAGGAGAGGAGAGGAGAGGAGAGGAGAGGAGAAAAATTAATACTGAAATACGTAGAACTGAGAAACCTCTCCTGTTGCCCTTGTGTTTGATATATCATTTCAGGGAAAGGAAAGGAAGGCAAGATGTGTACATGAAAGTGTAGATCTTCATGGAGGGAGTACTAAGAAGAATCAAGGGGCCATCATTAATCTTTTGAAAACAAGATTTTCACATCCAGCAGCATAAAGACTTAATGTGAATATCAAACTTTCTTATTACATAATACACAGGAAAGGGCTAAGGCACCATAAAGTGAAAACAATGATAAGGTGGATATTATCAGAAATTAATACAATACCATTTCAAAAAGATTTATGACAGTTGTATAGCTTTTCGGTGGTTAAATAAAAGACTGTTTTGCACAAAAGTGGCTGTCACTTTTAGTAACTGGAAACATATGCATTTTCATTCCATGGCATGTAGCCGAGGCATTTTGCCCTGAAGTTTAAAAAGCACACCCAATACATCAGTAATGAACCTGCATCAAATGCTGCATGTAGATCTATAGCAGGTGTGGAAGCTTATGTGGAATCATATAGGTATGTGAATACATCCTATTTCAGCTGTAACCTCAAATTTTATGGAGTCACGTAACTCAAGTTATTCTTGACAAACCCTCTCCTAAATTTCTCTCTGCATGACTCACAATTGTGAATATTATCTCCAAACTCTTTTACCCACCTTCCTATCCCCACCCCTCAGCCTCACCAGTCTCCTCCCCTATGGTGCAACAGAGAGTACAAAGAAATAAAACTACTGAAAAGACCAAGATATTGAAAGGAAAAGAAATTGACACTGAATATAAGGACTAACCTCTGCTCATTTGCTCCCCTTTCCAATGAGAGGCTAATCTGCAGAAAAATTCCTCAAAATCTAGGTTTCTAATACAAGATTCACTAGACAGTAAACAGCTGTAAACAAGCAGTTAGTCTTGTCTTTGACTCAAGTGAGATGTTTATTAACGACACTGGGCAAGTGACAAATCTCCCAACCATCTTACTTGACAGCCTGGGTGTCTTCACTTCCGTCACTGTCCTGAGCTCCTAAAGCAGGAAGAAAGTTGGACATACTCATTTCATTAGTTACCAGTAACCCACAATGGCTTTCATTTATATTTTTTTTCCAAAGTTTTGATTTAGTTTTACATTTTTTTTACTTTTTTTTTTCTTTTTCCCCAGGGGTGGTGTCTGTTTAGAATCACAAGATATATTTTGCTGTCTATTACTGCAGTGGCTGCACCAGATCTATTAAGGTTCTTCCTTTGATACAAAACCTCTTAGATAGAAGAGGACAATCACTGTCATTAATTTTTTTACAATATAAAAGCTGTAAATGTTCAAGTAAAATTCCTTTAACATGAAGTGCATAAAAACTGTGCTTTGATTTACTTCTTTACACATTGTTGAAGACACCTCTTTGAAAGCTTTGCAGCATGGTTATTTCACAACAGCAGGGTATACAAAGCCTTACTGAAACAATTAAGGTGACATCCAACAGCTTCAGTTACATTTTGAGGATATCAGTTTGCATTAATACATTTTCATATGAACAGCATTAAAATACATGTCAGTCTGTCACCCTTTGGATAAATTATAATCTTAAAGATAAATATTAAAATTGCCTTTCAAAAATCAAAGTTCAGACATGGGTAGGTGAAAAGGGCTGCCTGTGCCTATATTCACTAAATAACTGGTGCCACATCCCTCAAATGAAACACAGTTATCCAGGACGTGAAATGTTGCCTCTTGGTTGTATATCATTTCTGATGGCAACTATCTGTTATAATGGAAAAGGCATCAGTGATGCATCAGGATCTATCTGGCAAAGCTCTATGAGGTTCTCAATCACTCGATCTCTGCAAAGTGACAGCTGTTGCAGTTCATGCTTTTTTTTTCTGAAGAAACTTCAGTGCACTGAAAATGTCAGGTTACAGAAGCAGCAAGATCTCCATCTGTTTATTCCAAACTGAATATAAGACAAAAGTCACAGCACAGAATTTGATACATTACATGTGCTTCTCTTATTCTGAAAAGCTATCAGTGCCTTTATTTCTTTTTTAAGCAATACAGTGGCATTTCAGTCAACATCAGAATTACTCTGTGTGTGTCCCACAAACCTGTGCCAACCTGAAGAGTTTCAAACATGAATCAACCTGTGTCACCTCCCTCTTTGGCTACAGCCAGTGCATAAGATTTTCTCCCACATGGTGTGACTCAGTTACACCCACCTTCCAGTTCTGTCCAGCCCTTCTGTCCTCGGTGCCTGTCCCTTTCTCCCTCTGGGCTTCAGATATATGTTAAGACATGATTAGCAAAAGGATGAGGAGAACAATGGGAAGGAATAAAAAAAAGAGGCCTGTGGTTGTTCAAGATAGGAAACATTGATACTATGATTATTCTGGTCACTGTTATCTGATTTTAAGACATTTTAAGTTTTAGAAATAGGAACATACACAGAAACTTCTTTTCAATTCATCATGACAAATATAGAAACAAGAGAGTAGGCAGGGAAGACTAGTGTTCACTACATCATGCTTAGTATATGCAGTGTACTTGTGCCTTCTAGTTTTTTTCAGTGACACCCCCCTGATAATTATGCATTGAAAATGTGAACTTTCTTTGTTTTCCTTTCAAGTGGTCCACTGTTACTTATGGAAGGCTTTTTGCTTTGCTTTTCATTAACTGGTTGGTATTGCTTTTCCTTTTTCTTCAGAAAGCAATTATAATGGCCTTTTGAAACAAGAGGTTTATCTTCTCCCCCAAATTAATAATACTTTGCAGTGACTTCATTTAGGGGCCAGAACCATTTTTATATAGCCTCAAGGAGAGGGAGGAAAAAGTAAATCAACATTAATGATTCATTAGTAGCCAACACTTGGTATATGAGCTTATATTATAGGAGTGAATTTTTCTTTAAAATAACACATTTAAAGCTACAGCCCCTAAAGTGTTCATTTTATTCACGTATTCTGGATTCATCTAATTCCCAAATTTGACCCTCAAAAAAGAACTACTCAGCATACTGATATTTTGCATGGTTTGTGTTAGCTGGCTGAGAAAAAAATATATATAGTAATTTAAATCAAGAGCATTATATTTACAAAGAACAGCCCTTAAACATTTTCAGCTTCTTTCTTAGGTTTTATGGGCAGAGAGGGAAAGGGTGACTGGTAGTGCCAGCATTATACAATCCTTCAGGACCTGTGCTTATCAAAACTCCAATCGAAAGAGAAAAGCATGTTGCTGACACAGTAAGCCACCCCAAACAGCCCTTACACAGGCTCAGAAAGGTGTGGGATATGTCAGAAACGCACACAGTGAATTCATCCCTTTCCCGCCTTTGTGTAGCCCCAATGGATCAGGCTACAGCTATTGCATACCCTTAGAGGCAACATCATTTCTTGACTGTGCCTTGATAAGGATGCTGCCTGACATGCACAACTTCAGTCAAAATATTACACTGGCAATTATAATATCAAATGTTGCTCTCCACATTCCCTGTTGTTACTACGGGAGACTCCTTTTTCCAAACGTTTTAGGATTTACTACAACATTGTATGAAATAACTGTGACTTAAATAATCCTTTTTAATGAGTCCTATGCAGGAATGGGATGGGCCTAATTCAAAGTGGAGAACTCCACAGAGAATGAGTTAAAAGAATTTGTTTCTAATAAAATAACAAAATATTAATTAATTTGTAATAAAATACTGTAGAACACTTTGAAGAACATTTATTATTAACCAGAAAGAGAACTGACAGGAAGTTCCCTAACATTTTTTCTCAAATACTGCAGTTGAAAATGTTTGATTCTAAAGGTTTCTATGGGCTTTTGTTTGAATATTGCTTCCACAAAACTTACTGCATTTGAAAACACCTAACACTTTAATATTATAGTTCAGTTTTCTTTCAGATAGGACAATTATTTCTGAAAATTCTGCCTTTTAAAAAGAAAAACTATTTTTCCAGAGATTTTAGACATATTTCACTTATTTAAAATCTTATTTTTTGACAGCAAAGATTACCTGTAGTTTACTACATTGCAAATTATTTAAAAGTTGTTTACAAAGTCTTCCTTTCATAAACAGAGGAAAGGGTGTCACCTGAAAAAAAAGTAATAGCAGATTAAAACCTTGTATAGTCCTCGTATTGAAAATAAATGTAGTGTCAAATTGGGTCTTATTTATGTAATAGACATTTTAAACAATATTAAATATAATGGACTTTAACAGATAATTCCAGACTTTACATTATTTTAAAATAGTAGAGAGATCCTTATATATACATGTTCCTGTGTTTGTAGAGAGAAAAACATTATCAGCAAATTTGTATTTTTAAAATATTAGCTTAATAGGTTTTTCACATGAATTACTCTAGAATCTTAAATCCATTTATAAAATGCCAAAAGTAGTTCTAGAGGCAGCATTAAGGATCACTGTCTAATTCTGACACTGCATGAATTTTCATACAATTTGCGAAGGTGTGAGTCAATATAAAATGTTGTGAATGATTTCAGTGAATCGCACAGTATATCTCCTCAGAGAAAACGATGAGATGAAGTGTTTGGTACAAGGAGCAGTAGGAAAATCCACTGAATATTCAGTTCTTCAGTGAGTCTTATGGTTTCTTTTGAATCTCAGTAACCAGAGAGAGATTGAGCATCTTTGTAACGTTTATTTAGTAAAAAGCAACACTGTTGTAATAAAAATAATTTAAAAAAATAAAAAATGAGGGCATTCATTTTCAAAAACCTGAATCCACTAAATTACCCACACAATACAGAGCTGTAAGCAGAAGAAATAAGCATAATTAGACACTTGTAAGGTGGAATTTGAGCATATCCCAACATATGCAAAAGGATTATGTTTTGGACACAAGTGCCCAGATCTCTTTTCTGTATTGAACAGGAGCTTCCTAGACAGGTCTGGGTAGACTAGATCAGGCCAGGAAAAGCTTCCAGATAGCTTTATTTTATTTACTTGTTTGGACTCCTTGGACTCTTTCCTACAGTTTGAAAGAAAAACATGCAGTTATAGCGTTTGATTAACCTGTTTGATTAAATGTCATGCCCCCAGTCATTCATTATAGAGCAGAACAGTTTCTCCCACTGCCAGACTCCCAGAGACAGCTCCAGTTCACAGCAGCAGACAGATATCTAGGTCACTTAACATTTGTGCTCACTTTTATAAGGCCTGGACAGTCAGGAGCAGAGCTCAAGCTTTCCAGATGAGGTACTGGTATTGCATTTTGTCTCACATGGGCATAAAAAGAAAGTCTGGATGAATTGTAACCTGAGTAACGTTTTCACACACAAATCACACACAGTAGCCAAACCTCTGTTAAAAACTGACAAAACCCCATGCCACTCCAGCATCCCATCAACTACTTTGCTGACTTCTCCAGTGACCAAAATTCCTACCAGACTTTTTAAAGAATTCAAATGCCTCCTTGCAGTCTGTCTATTTTAGCAAAAGGAGGAACTGAAAGTGTAGATGGAAACCTAAGCAAAAATGAAATCTGGAGCCAAGGGTGCAATCCTGGTGAGCACAATGTCTAGGGAAAAGGATGGGCTGCACAGCGTAAGACTAGAGCAAGTTTTCTGCAAGCTGTCTGTAGCACACCACCAGCCAGACATGGATTGGTGAGATGGTCCATACCAGCTGAACCCAGAAGTGGAGTTAAGTGGCCTAAAAACAGCCAGGTACCAAATAAATAAATAAATAAATACATAAAATAAAATAAAAATTTAAAGTACTCCCCATGCTCTCCAGAAGGTTTTGGGTCAACTATAAGTCTTCTCTATTTGCCATATCTTCCAGCCCCATGTGGATGTCTCAGGTACCCATCAGCATTACACATCTGTACATCTGTACCTTAGCCACTGAATTCTGTCCTATGTTTTGCAGTAACATTTTAAAGTGTTTTGTTTTCCTAAGAAATTCTTATTTTGATGTATTTTGTGAATATTTGAACACTGTTTTAAAAGACTATTGGAAGGCCTTTGTGGATATTTATTGTCCAAGGAAATTGTACTTTATTTTCAGAGGGACAGTTAAGAAAATATTTTTCTGAGGTTTTTTATTGGTGGTGGTGGTTTTGTTTGTTTGTTTGTTTTTCTTTATTAAGGAAGGCTCTTGATCTTATACAACTTATTAATTTGAGCAGTTGATTCAAGTGAATAAAAATACTCATCACAGGATTGTGATTCCACCAATAGAGTTACTCACAAGATTGTGATTCCACCAGGAGAGTTACTAATGCCATGAACATATGCTACATCACTTGAATAATCCACAACCTTGCTGCTACAACACTTAGGCTTTTAAAATAGGTTTTGAAAACAGATTTTGATAAAGATGAGGACTACATTCCCTTTATTTCCAGCTTTGAAGATGAAGTACATTGGAGAGCAAGGGTTCAGAGCCAAAGCTGCAGCTTCAGGACCATTCATGCAGAGAGACTTTTTTTCTCCTGTTAAATATGGTATAGCAAACCCCAAGACTCCATATGTTCTAGCCCTGTATACATACTCCTGTGCCATCTGTAACACCCACACACATCCTGTGCTATCTTCCTTATATTGTACATAATACTTCTCCTAGAGAAATCATACCCAGCAAGGCAGACACTCACCTTTAGGGAGACTGGGCTGATCCAGTAACAGCACTGTGAGTCATGACTTTCTCAGTACGTGAATCTATGGAACAGCTGCAGCAATCAGAGACCAATACAGTTCCTTGGGAATAGCTAGATTCCTGCTACTCCTGCAGCTTTGTGTTTTTCACTGTGCATATCACTTAGAAAGGCATGCAGGAAAGGACAGATTGGCTCAGCTCACAGATGTGTCTCAGGTATTTGGTTTTTCTAAAAGAAGCAATATCCCATGAGTGTGGAAAGGTCCAACTCTTACTCTCCCTCTTTTATTATACCAGCTGGCTGAAGCTAGGTTAAAAAAGGATGGAATTAACAACCCAAGTGGCTTTTTAAAACAATGCAGCAAGCCAGATCTGTCTTGCCCCCTTTGTGTAGCTTGCCAAAGCAATGTCCCTGGTCCTGACAGAACATTGTACATTTTGTACTGGAAGTACTGGCCAGTTGCCATAGAAAGAGAAGCTGGAACACTGAAACCACATAAAAAATTATCTTAGGTCTGATTGTCCTCCAGTTTAATGAAACAATATGTTTTGGCAACCTGTGATTATTCAGCGGGCTCCCTGGCAGCTCAGATTTGCCTTGACACCTTTTGTCACCTATACAACATCTCAACAGCTCCAGGGTGTCAGTAAGTAGGATGCTTTTGAAATGTACCAGTTGAAAGTTATCAGGGAGCACCAAGGACATGCTGTCTAGCAGTTTCAGTGGCTTAGATATGAGATACTAAGGTGTCTGACAACAAGCTATCATTTCCAATGGGATGTTTTCTTCTTAGGATCAGCCACTGTACAATATACACATGCATATACAAAAAAAAAAATACGCACATTTGTATGTATTTTATATATGCATATCCACAGATATAAAATAGATACACACACATATATACTGAAGGACTGTTTCCTGTCTTCCAACATACAAAACAACAAATACAGGTGCAAGCCTTGGACAAAAGCCAGGGCAGCATGTTCATTTGTAAAGAGCATTAGTCAAAATCCATGTTGAAGATTCCCAAAGCAAATCCCCCTCCAAGCCAAGCTGGCATTGCTATACAGCCACCAGAGTCATCTGCATTGGGCAAGAGCAAGAGGGGAGCATGGTCTTCTCAGCTTCTTTGCCTGAGTAAAAAAGAATCAAATGTAACAGATCTCAGGAAAATGTGGAGCACAGGCAGCAGAGAAAAGGTTCATTGCATTCAAAACTGTTAGCTACTTCATCCTTTACCAATATTCTCTTTGAGATATCCTGCATGACTATGTATCTGGAGTTTCCACTGCAGTCTTACACTAGAAGCAACAGATCTGGAAGCCTGTGGCATTGGCTTTTACAGATATTTATATGATGTAAACACAGTTGTAACAACAGAGCTACCAAAACATGCTCGGCCCTTTAATGAAAATAGTTTCAGGGTTCACTCAGGGTTTCTCAGCAATGTAAACAATACCAAGTGTTGCCATCCTTTATCAACAAAATAACTTATGGTAAAATTAACTGTGAAAGTCATAGGGAAGCTCCCACAGGCACTAGCAGCCACCCAGCAAGCTTCGCTGTCTGGTTCACTCATGCTGAGCAATGCTGCCCTTTTCCCACCAAGCAAACACAGTGCTGCCATAGGATTAGTAAAAAGAGGGGGGACTGGCTCCCTCCTTCTCATTTGGTCCCTCAGAGATGGAGCCACTGACTGTATGGGTGGAAGCATTCAGAGCAGAGGTAAAATTTCAAGTGCTGGTGTTACTTAGGTTCTGCAGCTGGGCTCCTCCTGCTGGAAGAGCAGCTCAGGTGGTACTGGGCAGTCACAGTCTGTTATCACCAATATGAGACTCCCCAGACATCCTCTCCAGCTGATGATGAACTTGCAACCCCTCCTCCAACATGCTGTCCCAGGCTACCATTTGTTTTGCCTATGCATAAAGTTGGTCCTACATAATCTTATGTAGGAAGCAGTGGGATCCATCCCTTTGCTCAACTACTGCCTACTACCAGATAGCTTAGTGTGGGATCCTGCATGTGCATCCATGTTACTTCAGTGGTGATGTGTAACGCTTCTAAATTCAGCATCAAAAAATAACTGGGAGACTACTTGTGCAGTATAACAGGAATAAATCACACTGTATGCCCCGTTCTTTCAGCGTGTTTTATAAGAAAGCTCTACTGGCTGTAGCCAGCAGACAAAATACCAGGCTTCTCAAAAGGAGAAACAGAACATTCTTATCCCTTCCAACTCAAGTGGTTCAATTTCCCATAATGTAGTGAAAGATTAACTGAACCAACAAGGCAACAAGTTCATTAGTCTGTATCTTTGTGGCTAGAAATGAGATGGGAGTCCTGGAGTTACTTAACGTACTGCAAAATGTTCATTTTATATTTTATCCAAAGACTACTTCATACAATTGGAGATAGAAGAAGACTATCCCTGTCCTGAGAGCTACAGGTGACACCCTCTGTCTCCCTATGGTCTACTCTAAGAGATGGATAGCATCCTTTGTGGGATACCTCATTACTCTTAAGCCACACACTATGGTACCCTTTCTAGAAACTTAAAGAACGTTTGGCATAAATGAGCTTTGCATTATCTAAGTCCCCTTTAAGAGTCTGGGTACATGTCATTTGCTTCTTCAAAAAACATAGCACGATTTAGTAAAAAAAGGAATTTTCTTCTTCACAATCAAAAAAAAAGTCTAAAACCCATTTCAATTAATAAGAAAGTATAAAACTGTTAACATTGTCATTGTCTAACACTTGCTACAAAGCAGAGAGCAAAGAGGTGGGTTTTTTTTCAAACTGTGATAACATGATATGGAGCCCAGTAACCATATAATAATACTTTAAATGTAGGATAATCGATAATCTCAGTAGAATGTAACCCCAGGATAATTATGCACTTCTCTATATCTTTAAAACAAAACCTTATCCTCACATCTAAAAAGTGGAAGTTACATGGTAATTATTCTTTGAGTTACTTTGTAACTGGTAGTATAATTATCAAGTAATCTGCATGAAAATAATTAGGTATTTACACAGTCTTTGCAACATAATTACAGAGTAGTTGGCTGATTATACAGTGTGTGCCTTGTTAGAGAAAGTGATACCAAAAAGACAAAAAACTCTATAAAAATACTTGTCATTTGGACAAAAATGAATTAAACCTGTAAAAGAATTGTGTGTGAATGCAAAGCTGACAAACAATAGAGATTTAAATGGAGACAGAAGAGTATACAAATCTTGGCAGCAGTCAGTCAGTTTCCTGAGTAGAAGAAACTTGTAGAGGCAAGTCATAAACTTATCTTGGAAGACAATAAGAATTTCTTCAATAATTCACAGTCACATTCACCTCATCATCTCACAAGCCCATCTGCATTCAGAGATACTTAATAAATTGGTGGAAACAATATGAAGATACAGTGATTGTTTAAAAACAATTACTCTGGCTGACTTTTACTCTGATTAAGTGTCATCTGAAAAAATGAATTCATAATATACTTTTTCTTTTAACTTTAAAGACATTTTAAATTATTTATTTATTTTTAAGAAAAAATATGCTAATAGCAATAGTTCTCTTTTGTTGTGAGTGAGGCAGCCCAGTAATTGATTTTGATCCCTGTTATATATCCACACTTTCTTCTCTGGCTGCACAGTTCTAGTCATATTTAATGATCAGATGCAGATCCTGCAACAGTGGAGATTATTTCTTAAGTAGAAAATCATTATTTAGCAATCATTTGCACTAAAATAGCAATACAGAGTAAATGCTTGAAATATATATATAGTCACAAAGTAGATTATAAACAGAGAGAGCGAGAACATTCTTTGAATATTACAGACAACAAAGACCACCAACAGAAAAATCTGAGTAACATTTCATTTTTGCATCTGTCTCATCAAATAATCATTATTTTTACATTCCTTCATTATAAAATTCTTCTAGGTGGATTTACCTTGTGAATTTCTAGGCTTACCCCATCTATACGCACGAATATTATGAAATCAATAAGAATTTTTTTTTTTTCCCCACATTTTAAGGACACCTTCTGCATAACAGAAACCAAATCATTCTTGTATCCCGTCCACACTGATATGTCAGAGAACTCTTAACATTTGCTTTCCCTCTTTTCATTTGTTTGCTTTGTCTTTATTCAGGGATTTCCCCATTTTCTTAAAATGAAATTACCTAAATGAAATATTAAGTAGAAAATTAAATAAGGACTTCTATCCTCATGTTGTTGGGGTTTGTTTTTTTTTTTAATATATATATATAATCTAGTGGGAACTATACAAGCTAGTTTTTATAATGAGTGTAGAAACATCTCACTCATTTCATTATTTTGAATGTCTGAGTTATCCCTAAAGAAATCCTCCAGCAAAAAATACAAGGTTAAAGGTTTGCTGAACAGCAATCCCATGTTTGATACACCTCAGATGTTTGGAATGAATTTTTTTCTGCTGACACAAGTGTATATTTCAAGCTGGCTAAATCTGAGAGTTCGTGTTTACCTTCAGTGTTCAGCTTAGATTCAGAGAGGTTAAAGGTAGCTAATAGGACTGACACTGAGGTCATTTCTCATGCATTGTAACACGGAATTTGAGTGTGACAGGATTCATCTATCTTTTCCAAAACTTCCTTTGCATCTGAACAGTGGTCCTAACAAGAGTCAGAATCTCATCTACTCATCTACCTTCTACTTTTTTGAAAAAAAAAAAAAGAGCAAAGAACAAAGGTCCAGATCTACTTACTTTTTAGTGTGCCCATTAAATTGATTAATTTAACAGGAGAAAGTCACCTGAATAGCTTGAAACCTGTAACTCTGATCAAATGCCTTCTTTTACCAACAGAATAACTTGGATGACAAGCATAATTAACAGGCTTTTATTTGCTGTTTCAGTTGAACAATAAAAGAAAGCAAACCTAGGCATTTTAAGAAACAAACTTCATTACAGATGTATGAAATGGATCTGAGCAAGGTTACCTGTCTGTATCATTTAAAAAACTAAAGGTCACAGCAAATACTGTTGTATTATAAGTTGTAGGTGAAAAAAATAGAGGTCCTATTCAGAAAGCCAGAATAAAAATTAAAAAAAAAAAAAAAAGTGGGGGGGGGGGAGAGAGAAAAAGAGAGAGAACACAGGTCAAATTCAGCTGAAGCACCTGTAAAGGGACTGAATTCTGTACTGAGTTTGAAGCGTGGTAGGTGACAGAATGGGACAAACAGACTCTCTTACTTCTACAAAGATTCAATTTCTCATTACTAAGTTAAGTGACTGTGATTAGAGTTTGCCCAAAATGTAGGGAGGCTTTTTGTTTGTTTGTTTGTTGTTTGTTTGGTCTTTTTTGACATTGCAGGGTGCCACTATAATGAACCTTCAAGAAAATAAGCATCAACAGAAGATATAACTTTTTATATAAATGTTAATCAGAAGCTGTGGAAACCTGAAAATAAACAAAACCCTGGCTGTGTGAGCTAGGTTAGCTACTGACACCAAAGAGTTAACAAAATCAACAAGAAAAAAAAAAAATCTAACTCATAGCACGATCAGTATTTTAAGCTCCAAACAGCCCTGAAATATGTTTGTACAAGTTTAAGCCATCAAGTTCCATTTCTGCTACACAGGATTTTTTTAAAGACCTATTTCCACTTGATTCAATTGATTTATGTGATAAACAGTGTCTGAGCCACTGTCCTTCTCCAGCCTGCACTAGAGATCCCAAGGCCCTCAATGCCTACACATTTTTATTCTTTTGTATTCCTTTTTTTTTATTTACATTTCTCTGATAATTTCTGAATTACCATGGTTAGTTGGAAACCAGAGCTATCAGTGCGTAGCAGTTTACATAAAGCAAGCTCTTGCATGCTGCATGGCAGGTTAAATTGGCCTCTTACTCTCCACTACAAGCCTGAATGGAGACTCCACAGGAGCACAATTGGAGTTAAGAGCTCTGAATATTCTTCTGTGGCAAATGGCAGTAGTGTGACCCCGCAGGACCTGCTCTCTCTTGCAGCAAAGAGAGATAAAACAAATGCTTCCCCAATTAGAGGAATTAATGCCATCTTGTCTCCTATGTGTCTGTGCCTCAGTCTCATGAGCCAAATACTCTTTAGTCAGGTGCAGACATACTGTGCATTGGGAGAGGGGACCTTAAGCAGCCTAGCAGACTCTTCTCTCTCACCACCACTAGCCAAACCTTACATAGACACAGACACAGACACAGATTTCTAGGTTGGAAGAGACCTCAAGATCATCGAGTCCAACCTCCGACCTAACACTAAGTACTCCACTAAACCATATCACTAAGCTCTACATCTAAACGTCTTTTAAAGACCTCCAGGGATGGCGACTCCACCACCTCCCTGGGCAGCCCGTTCCAATGCTTAATAACCCTTTCGGTAAAGAAGTTCTTCCTAACATCCAACCTAAAACTCCCCTGGCGCAACTTTCGCCCATTCCCCCTCGTCCTGTCACCAGGCACGTGGGAGAACAGACCAACCCCCACCTCACTACAGCTTCCTTTAAGGTAACTGTAGAGAGCGATAAGGTCGCCCCTGAGCCTCCTCTTCTCCAGGCTGAACAAGCCCAGCTCCCTCAGCCGCTCCTCGTAAGACTTGTTCTCCAGACCCCTCACCAGCTTGGTCGCCCTTCTCTGGACTCGCTCGAGCACGTCCATGTCCTTCCTGTAGCGAGGGGCCCAAAACTGAACACAGTACTCGAGGTGCGGCCTCACCAGAGCCGAGTACAGGGGCACAATCACCTCCCTAGACCTGCTGGCCACACTGCTTCTTATACAGGCCAGGATGCTGTTGGCCTTCTTGGCCACCTGAGCACACTGCTGGCTCATATTCAGCCGACTATCAACCAATACTCCCAGGTCCTTCTCGGCCAGGCAGCTTTCCAACCACTCATCTCCCAGCCTGTAGCTCTGCTTGGGGTTGTTGCGCCCCAGGTGCAGGACCCGGCACTTGGCCTTGTTGAACTTCATACAGTTGACCTCAGCCCATCGCTCCAGCCTATCCAGATCCTCCTGCAGAGCCTTCCTGCCCTCGAGCAGATCGACACACGCACTTAGCTTGGTGTCATCTGCAAACTTACTGAGGGTGCACTGGACGCCCTCATCCAGGTCATCGATAAAGATATTAAAGAGGACCGGCCCCAGTACCGAGCCCTGGGGGACACCACTTGTGACCAGCCTCCAACCAGATTTGACTCCATTCACCACAACTCTCTGGGCCCGGCTATCCAGCCAGTTTCTAACCCAGCGAAGCGTACGCCAGTCCAAGCCCCGAACATAGTACATAGTTCATAGTACATAGTACATAGTACATAGTTACATAGTTCAAAAGCTCCCAAGTTATACAACAGTAGTTGTTGCCCAGCTGTGTAGCTTACCTGCTATTTAGAAGGTGGTTGCACTGTCCTTTGAGGACATTGCATCCAGATGACAGTGAGCAAAGGTACTGCTTCAGCTTGACAAGTAGACAAGTCAGGCAGCTGCAATCTTTCACACTGTATTTCAAAGAGATGCTTTGAGCGCTGAGAAAGTTTTCATCACCAGGAATCTCTAAGAAGCTATGAACTCACCTGGAAGCCCTTTCTTCAGTCAAGTCACCTAGAATGTCTCCCTCTTCCACCAGTCATTACTTTCATGGCATCTTTTAAACATGATTACCTTTGAGATTTTATCTTTCCACCCATTCAGACAACAGGCTGGAAAATTTCCATAGGAAATCAGCCTAAAGAGCATTAGAGTTGACTAGATGTGTATTGGATGTATCTGGGTAAATATGGTTCAAGTGGCCTTGAAAATGTTAGATCATCATCCTCTGAATCAAGGCATGGTAACTGACAGCTCATCAGCAATCATTAATACTGGATTGGGTTTCATAACTAAACAGATCATCATTTTTCACACTGAGTTTACATATATTTATTTATGCTACACCTACATATTCTGAAGCTCATCTAAAGCCAGATAGTAAAGCTAGGTGAATATTCTACTTTTTTTTTTTTTTTAAGGTAATTTGTCTATACACCCTAAAGATATATATTTTCAAATGTTGCCTAATTAGTATACAACATATTACAAATAGCATTCAGTCTTGCTGTAAAATAAGGACAACTCCACCAAAGCTCCATCTACTTGAGACAAGAATTTCAGTACTATCTAGTGTCTGAAAATTCTACTTGAATGGGCAATCTGCAACACCTAATTTAAATTTCAGTTCAGAGTTTCACTTTCCCCAAAATCCAGATAGCACAGGTAAGTGCGTGCAGTTATCCATTTTAGATTCTATTCCACCCACCCCAACTCCCATCTGTCTCATGTTGCTAATTAGAGCCACAGTGTCCTATAACAGATCCATATACTCACAGTCTTCTTACTACCCTCAGCCTTGGACAGTAAGAAGAGAATCTCAGGGAGCTTATCACACTCAGAAGCCACGATCAACATGACATGCACGCTGTGCCTCAAAATTAAAAGATGAGAAAACAGCCAGAATATTCACCCCCTACTAGAAAATTGTACTTTAGCTAAGTTTCATTTTGCTTTTGTAAGAGAAATTCAACAAGCATAGGGCATTTTTGACAAATAATGTTGAATTACACCTCCCAGTTAGGGTGTAACTAAGAGCTACAAACTTTTTTCAGACACCTATTTAATCTTCAGGAAGTGCCATACACCTTAACTACCATAGTATAATTAAAATCATTCTCTGAAGAGCATTGGGTCAAGAGGAGAGTTGAGCAAGTATATCCGAGGCATTGAAAATGTAGAGCTGAACATACACAAAAAAATAACAACTGGGAGTGAACAAGAAAAAAAAAAAAAAGGGCTAATGTTCGGTCTGGAACAGGGTGTGATGCTTAAAATAAACAGAAGTTCCACCTTTGAATTCCTGCCTGCATGCATTTCCAATAACTGACTCTGCAGATACGTGCTGGTTTTGTAAGTGACGGTTTTCTGAATTCACTGATAACACACAGTAATTTTGCACAGAGGGGTGAGGTACAGGCATTTCCAGTTGTATCCTTCAGATGACAGATTTATGCAGATATTGCATTTTATTGCAAACTTATGTTTATGATTTAGCCATACAATATGAACTGCTTTTATTACCGTTTAATAGACTGGCAGCTTTTCTTTAGTGAACTTGCCCTGCTAACAGGTGTTGATCCTTCTGGGAGATGCAGTGATGACTCACTGCAGCAGATGGGGCTCCTGAACTCTACCCTGCTTGCACCAGAGATAGGAGAGCCTTTCTGGAAGACAGGTTTGTACTGGACTTTTCTCAGCAAAATACATCTCAGCCAGGCCAGTCTGTGGAGAGGGACTGATCAAGCTTTTTTTTTTTTTTTTTTAAATCTGGTAATAGACATTGAGAATAAAGCAGTTCACAAATGTCAGATGAAAAATGAACATAGACAAGCCTCCCTGAAGCTGACTTAAAAAGCTAATTGTTCATATGTTATATTCTGGGTTCATTTCTACATGCTGTCACTTCCTCAGAGGTCATGAACATCGGGAACAGATGTACCTAGCAACCAATATAAATTCACTATCTTTTGTTTCAGTCATGGTGGTTGTTATTCAGGCAAGTCATTGCTTGCTGTTGTTTATCTTTCAGTATTCCATCTTTACTTACTCTAACAAATGCAGGATAACTGCTAACATTAGTTTAATTGAAGAACGCATTAACATTTGTTTTATTCTAGTAAGATATTGTGACTAGAATGGCACACTTCAAACACATTACGCACATGCCCTTTGTATTTTTCTGCAATTGATTATTTCTATGATACAACTACCTCCAATATTATGTCCAACAGTGAAATATTTCAATATATATTTTTGATTTTTATGTATAATGGTGTACACATAGACTCAATTTTGTGGAAAAAGTTGTACAAAACTACTAGTAATTCAGAGAGAGTGACGTGCTAAACTGTTGTGAGACTGCCCACTCAAAGTTCACGATCATGAACGGACTCAAGATCACATATTGGTTTTGACTATGCTTTTAAAAGTTTTTTGATCCTTTTTTAAAGGTCACAAGCTCTTCTGACAACATGACTAAACCAGTCACTGTAATCTGCCCCATGTTCACCAACACTGTATTATTTTTCCTCACTTCTTTTATGCATCCATGCTTTCTCCAAAATTATCTCTTTCCTCACTTTAATAAAATGATTCCATTAAACACAGGAAACCCTGCAAAAAGCTGAAAAGAAACAAAACTGTGGTAGAAGTAACAATAATTAAAAAGCATAAATCCCCATACATACATATGGAAGAGGTTATGCTGGTGTCTTCATTAAGTAGCAGTCTAATCTTAATATTATTACCTTGGTTTTTGCTTTTTCTCTCCTTATTCTTCTGTGTCTTTGCATACTCCTGATAACTAGTAGCATCATCAAATATTGCTTGTAAGTTGCTCGCAGAAAGGAAAAAGAATCAATTCCAAATTTATCTTTGACAGGCACAAGCAATATGTTAGAAATTTCACAAGAGCATCCTAAACTACATGGAAGAGTCCAAACATTGCCAGGAGATCTGACTGAGTCTTTGAAGCAGTCTAGCTTCTACATGTATGCATCACTAAGGTTAATCATACATCTCTTGTGGACTACACTAACTTTTTAAGGACCTCTCATGTAGCCTAGGAACAGTCTGCATTTTGTACTGCATTTTCTTAAATTCATAAAAAATGAAGAGCCCTTACAAGAAAAAAAAAAGGGTAAACCACTGTTCATGAAAACGTGAAAATATTTCATGTTTCATGAGAAAAATATATATATATATTCTAATTAGATTTTCCTAAGCATTGCAAATATTTGAAAAATCTCTGCATGTGTAGAACTAGCTGAAAAATTGATTTCTGGTTTGTATTTGATTCCTGATGATGATGAAAAGCAGCATTTCAGTGAAATTTTTGACTGAAATTTAAGATTTGAAAAGCTTCAGATACCTTAGACAGCAGGTCACTGTGTATCTTTAAACTGCAAACTCCAGTAACAATTCTGCTTGTGCAAATGTACAGCACAGGCACAAGATAAAACAACATCACTGAGTAGTGAGAGCCTACACAAATGTATTAATTTATTTGCCAGTATTCTTGTGACATGAAGGCAGAATACAGCACTAGAATTTGTGCCAACAGCATTATATAACTCAATTTCTGTGAAAAACAATATTATTTCTGAGGAGTGATGGTGGCCCTTCTTGTGAGGGTTTATAAGAGAAAGCAGGGTATAAAACAAAATGCAGGACTTTTGTCTCCTCATTTTCCAGTGCATGGACTGGGGACAGTGTTGTTGTATCTTCCTAGTTTTCATTTGAACCAAAGCAGAAAATGTAAAGTTAATAAATCACAAGCTTCTCCATTTTTTTTTCAGATGGGTTAGTTTTACTAGGATGGAGAACATACACAGTTAAAAGATAATCCAGAAGAACAGTGAAGATTTTTCTGTGTGCACTCTTCATTCTGTCACTGCCCAATTGCTCTCACCACAGTGCTAGACTCATCCTTTATTGCACCGGTGTATTGTATTCTGAAGAAGATATTATATTGTTCTGTCAATACAGCATGTTCCTTCAAGCTCAGTGTATCTTTTTGGTAAATAATATATACAAAGCCTTGGCCCTTTTCCATTTGTGCTCTTAGTGATTTTTTATTGAGTCCTCAGAATTTCCAATAGTTCTTCATCACAAGCTCAACTTACAAGGCACAGTTTGAGATTTTAAAAAATGTAAAATTGAAATAAATAAATTAAAAAAAATCTTAAATAACCTTCATGTCACTTACAAATTAATTAAAACATCTTTAAGTTTTGCTATACACAAGTCCTATAAGGCGCAGCTGAGGGAACTGGGGCTGTTTAGTCTGGAGAAGAGGAGGCTCAGTGGAGACCTTATTGCTCTCTGCAACTACCTGAAAGGAATGTGTGGGGAGGTGGGGGTTGACCTCTTCTCACAGGTAACTAGCAATAGGACTAGAGGGAATGGCCCCAAGTTGTGCCAGGGGAGGTTCAGGTTGGAAATGAGGAGACATTTCTCCTCAGAAAGAGCAGTCAGGCAATGGAACAGGTTGCCTAAGGAAGTGGTGGAGTCACCATCCCTGGGGGTGTTTAAGGAAAGGTGCCTAGGGACATGGTTTAGTGGGTGACATTGGTAGTGGGGTGACAGTTGGACCAGATGATCTTGGAGGTCTTTTCCAACCCTAATGTTTCTATAATTCTATATTACATTATGGCAAACCAGTCTGTTTAATATGCAAGTGTGATACTTTACTAAAGTCTTTAGAGTAAAACTCTGAGCTTTTTTGCATTAAAATAGAAATAATAATACTAATTAAAAAGTTGATCATACATAATTCTTCATGCAAAATTATTCACATTTTCCTAAAGGAAAAAAAAAAAAAGGACAAAAAAAAAGGAAAAAAAAAAAGGTGATGATAAATTATGCCACTGCCAGGTAAAAAATACTTGCAAGTCTGCAGTTTTGGAAGAATTCAGTTTATTTGAATATTCTGGTTTTTTGTTTGTTTTTCAGACTTGCTAACCCATCAGAATGGTTTAAGCTCTGCAAGAACAAAAGACTTTCCACTTAGGGAAGGACCACAGAACTAGAAGTCAAAAGATTTCACAGGACAAAACTTAAATATTTGTAAAGTCTTAGGGTGGAGAAAAAAAAAATTGAAGGTAAAGATGGTAATACTTAAAATACTTAAAAACTTAACAGAGAAGTAAACTTTAAACAGACTATTATGGGCAATATGTAACACTCTGAGGACACACAAAATGTTGGTCAAAACTGACCACAAAATGTCTTCTTACATGTGGGAGACAAGAAAACCTCCTAGTCATAGACCATATTACCACAGTAATCCTTTGGTTTGATGGATAGCTGCAGTTATCAGATGGAGAACCCATTTGCAGCCTGGTGGAGGCTTTTGGTGGAGGCTTTTTGGTGGAGGACAGAGACTGGGTGTTTGACTTAAGGAATGGCTGCAGGGACCAAAAAAAAAAAAAAGAATTCTTGGTACAAAAAGTAAAACAAACAAAACTATAGAGGTGGTAATGAGATCAAAAGGTCTAAACAGAAGTACAAGATGAGACAAGAACAGATGTCTGGACAGCAGCCACACTTCTGTGAAACACTTTTTAGCAGTCGGCAGAAACTCTACCCAGATTTGTATGATGAAGTCAGTGTCATAGCTACAGAATCAGACCCAGAATAAATGGGGGGTGGAAAGCTAGGGTGTGGGAGGCATGGAGATGAAGAGATTGTACCATGTACTGTAATGTAGTTGTAGGCAGCCAGATGTACAATCCATTCAGTTCAGGCAAGAGCTGCAGGCATCTGTCAAAGCAACACCTCCCCCATGAAGCTTCCTCCTATCTGGCTGATGTATGGCTTCAGAGTTGCCAAGACTATTTGGTCATCAGTAGGGCAGCACCAAAAGCTATCCCTTATTACCCTCCTCAAACAATTTGATCAAAATACATTTCCAAAAGCATGGAGTAGGATAATCAAGACCCCAAATAATTTTTCTTCCCAGATATCCCATATTGTTTTTACCCACTACTTTAGTAGCAGAGCAACAAACTCCCTAACTAAATCTGTAATACCCTGAGGGAAAAAAAAAATCTGAGGCATCTGAGCAAAAATATTTTAATTTCTCAAAACATCAGCAGAAATGTGGCATGTTAAGCTTTCTTTAATGTTAGAAAAGGCAATGCTTTTTGAAGCAAGAAGAATCAGGCTTCTTCTTTCCTGATTTACGAGGGAATATTTCATCCTCCAGTCTATTATAATTTCTCTGTGGCTGTTACCATGGAGAATTAAGAGAATCATTTCACAAGATGATTCCCACACTGATTCCCAGAGTCAAAAAGATAATGAACAAAAACTCTTGTCTGACAAATCATACTGGTTAACAGATATATACACATGGACTGCCTCTGTATATTTGACATTTCTATTAAAAAATAAAATAATAAAATAAAATAAAATAAAATAAAATAAAATAAAATCACTAAAACAGCACATTTTAAGGTGGTCACGATAAGAAATCCAAAACATTTGTATGCTGGATATAAAGTTAAAGAGGGTGTATAATCCACCAGACTATTTGATTACTTTCTTTTTTCATTATTGTAAGGATGAAAAAAGATAATTCCTACTTGTACATTCTGGAAATAAAAAAGACAAAATAAAAGTTTGACTCTAGGAATATATCTCAAGAGGCATTTGGAGCAATTTTCCTTAAAAAGGACAATCATTCAAGGGGTTATAGTTCATCGGCTTCCCTAAGTCCTCCCACAGAGGCAATATTCTCTCAGCAACCTCACGTGTTCCTGATCATTCATATTTGAAGCTTTAGTACCATTGACTGCTCTCACTTTTTCAGGGATTAACCTGATTTCAATGAATTGCTCTGCATGCTTAGAGCACAAAGCCCAAAATTTATTTCAGAACCAGTATAATTTCAGTCCAAAACTACACAACATTGAAGTGTCATAGCATTTTGTTTCACTGTGACTTCCACAGAGAACAAGTTTTGAAAATAAGCATCACTAGGCAATGGGTCAAAAGTATGTTTATATCCCTGAATTGTTCAAGCTCTCCAAACAAGCGATACTGATAACTTGGATTTCTGAATGAGGCTTAACCTCCTTGGAAGCTCAGCTATGAAAGCCTATCAACATGGGGTACATTTTCAAAGAGTTGCATGGGGATTTAGCTGAGTGCTTGTCATGTGCTATTTCAGAATGAAGGTCTGCCTCTATATGTTCAATTGAGGAGCATCTGGGTAAAAGCAAGAAGTAAACATGCATATATGTATGCATACCTATATATACACAATCCTTTTTGTTTGTGTGTTTGTTTTGTTATATATATTTTGTGTCAGAATTTTTTCAGTTTGAGTCATTCATATCCTTTGGCTGCAGAAGAAGGAACTCTTGCTCGAGGAAAGGATCCAATTTGTGTAGGTAATGTCTTGGGGGCATTCCCTACCCACTCTTTGATAATTTTGCAGGTAAGCTATAATTAAAATGAATGTTTTTAATATCTAACACATTACCACATATGCATTTCACATTGTCAGAGACGCATACCAGGGACCACATATTCCATGATTTTAGATAGGCTACTTTGGCAAACACTCTAATAATTTTTAAATGAGCCTTTGTATGACTTTTTTTTTTTAACCTTTAGTTTGTTAAGAAAAGGACTACTGTAAAATACAAATGAGAGTGACTTCTATGACAACAAAATTTTTGTGTTAGTAAACTTAATCACCTAATTTATCTTTCTTTTTCCTCAGCTTAGGTTACTGAAAACGCTCATATAATCCTTGATAAATAAAAATCTATTTTTACCCAACCTTTAAAAACTGAATCTCAAAGCTGGCACTTACTTCAAGATTTGGAAGCCTTGTTAAATGAGTTGTTTATATTGAAAAGCTTTCTATACTCTTACACAGTAAACTTCTGGATGCTCTGTAACCTTTTTTATTAGAAGTGTACATTGTTTATGCAGGAGATCAAAAGCCTTTCAAAAATGTGTTCTAGTGTTTATGCATATGATTAGTCCTCCTTATTCCAGCAGAGAATTAGAGTTTAGTTATAGTTTGCAGCCAGCCTTTAGGAATTTACATTTGGTCTAAAACTCTTAGCCAAAGCATTCCATATCTGTAATCATTAAATATATTCTTTGGATAAGAATCTCCAGATCAAGTTTTCCATTCTGGCTTTCCTTTAATGGATTCAGGTTTCTAAACCATACTCGCGTATGTTTTAGACCCATACTTGTAACAACAGCAACAAATAATTAGGAAAAAAAAAAGGAAAGAAAAAAAAAGAAAGAAAATTTTCCCAATTACATATTTGACTGACTATTCAGCCAGATCAATTATATATATATTAAACATTAAAAAAAAAAAAAAACAAAACACTGTGAAATATTAAAAAAAAAAAAAAGATTTACAAAGAAATGAATAACACTAGTGAAGCTATGTTCTTTACACCAAATGATGGGGCACTGACATGCATTCTTATGAAGACTATTGAGAAGAGTAACTTCAAACAGATTTGAGAGAAATCATAATCTATCCCATAATATTTTAGTGTTTACCACAGTGTCAGATGTTCCTACTCATGATCAGGCAGATTTGCAGAACAAGCTTTGAGTTACATCCAAGTTTGGGCCAGAAGGAATGCAATGGGGTATATGTTATTAGCCCACCCTCTAACCCACAACTTCCTCAGAAAAAAAAAAAAAAGAAATACTAAAAAAGATCCACATTACAGTTAAAATAAAAAGACATGTATGAATGTATATCAGTAAATACATTCCCCATTTTTGTGTTCATCTGTTGCATTGCTTCACCATTTTTCTATTAATTGAAAATCTGGTAAGCAAAAAAATCTGTTTCTCAGTTTCTTAATTCCAGAATAAGACTATCTAGAAAAAAAAACCTGTAAGAACTGTTATTACCCATGTTCAGTTAAGCATTAAGGTATAGCTTGAAAAGGCTGGCTTTTTTGTGCTAAAAATAAGGTTTCAAATAGTACCACTGCAGTTCAGAAAAGTTTCTGAGCTTCAGTTCAGCTGTAGTAACAATATTTGTGTATTCTTTATCCACTGCAAATGTATGGTGATTTTGACTTAGCTTAACCCATGACTGAAGAGAGTCAAGCTAAGTTAAATTACCATGCCTTTTTCTCAGTCCAGTGTGTGCTCTTAAAAACTCCATGTACAGTAACTCAGTCATGTTTTTGAGACCTAAGAACACTCCCAAGGACTCTGATTACAGCATTGAGTCCTGCAAAACAATTACTGTGGAATAAATTAAAGAGTTAAGCTCTTCTTGGTATGCAAAACAAAATTTCAAAAACGTGTTACCAAGATACAAGGCAACAAATATGAGTGGTGTATATGAGTTAGTTACACTTAAAATGCCAAAGGGTCCTTATACGCAAGGGTGCTATACACCCTGACAGCTAATTAAACTTATGATCCATATAGGAATAGCATCACGTCACAGCATAATTAGTTTACCAGTCAGCAAGTCGGAATAAGAGATCCTATAATAATCCCTTGCATGATTTCCATTGTAAGCAAAAGACATCAAACATGATCTGTTTTCTGTAAAGTGTATGAACAGGTCTCATGCAATAAAAATGAACATAATCACATGAATCAAATATACTAGCTCTGAACAGGCATCAACATCCAGTTAATTTAGATGCTGCTTACACACAAATCAAAGCCCATTCCTAAGTTAAATTGCATAGAATCTACAGACCTTTCAAAATAGCAAAAATGTGTGCTTAAGCTAAGCAGAGGACCAGTAACTGTACACCAAAGACAAAACACTCAAGACCTATAGTACAGTTTGCTATCATATACACATTTATATTATTTCCTGACAGCTTTGTTTCAAAGCTCTCTTTCAGCTGATTAATTCACCTTTAGTCAAAACTGGAGTCTTGGCTCCACCACACTGTGGAAAAGAAACTGCTCATTTTACACCTGCTGAGAAAAATTAAAATGTTTAGAGCAAGGGTATGAAATTAACAGCTTTCAGTGTCAGTTATTAATGGACTCTTGCCCTGAAGAAAGCTATCAGCTCTGTACCTGTTTAACATGGGATAATAAAATCCATAGTATACCTAACCTCCTGAAGTTAGTTTAACTGAGATTATAATTTGAATCTGTAAAGACTGAAGTAGTCAAAAGAAATAGCTATAGACTATTATTCACTTTATATGCTAAGCACACTTTGGAAAAACTCTTCACTATATGATTATAAATACCAAAATATAAATATTATAGATGATGTTTCCATATGTCTCCATAATTATATTTACTTTATTATCAAGCTTTCAAGTAGGTTTACATACTGTCCTCAAAATGAGGTTTTCTAGAGTTTATAAAAATAACTCCATGTGAACTTGTTAGAGATGCCCTCATCCTTTGCTTATGCTAGTGCACACCTTCATAAAAACATTTTATGAATGTTTAATTTATTTGATTTTGAGGAGATTAGAAGGACAAAACCCCATATGACTAAGTTCAGTCACATTCCTCAGTTGCCACCACAATACTGTTACTCCTTCCAACAAAAAAACCTCGTACTTTGGGAATGGCTGATACAGTCAGAACGTCTCTGATTTGCGGTTATTTAGAAATAATGATGAACGTATGAGGTTTTTCAAGCTAACTAGCTTCTAAAGAAGGAAAAAGATGTACACCAAACCACTGCTGAATCTTGATGACTAGTAAATCCTTAACTTTAAAACCCATCCTAACTAGAAAGGAAAATGTCTGTGAATTATTACACACCAGTACACGTTAGTCTGCACATATTTTGAGAACAGGAGCAAAGAGAGAAAGCATGTTTATGGGGCTGAAGTGAGGGAAACAAAAAGGGACAGAGCTGCACATCATAAATCATGTTTTGGGGCACAAAACAGGTTTCTTAAAGACACCAGCTCTTACTACTGCATCTTATTTATTTTCTCCACAACATCAACCAAAATCTACAAGCTGCTAGCTCAAAGGAAAGATGTGCTTCCAAGAGACAAGAAGCAGTTTTTAGTCCAGTTCCCTAAAGTGTTGTGTCCTCCCTGTGAGTTATTCAATTCCCACAGTCCTTCCTTCTTAAAAGAATAACAATATTTCCTTTTTCTCCTTGTTTGTTTTGTTTGCTTAAGGACAACAATTAACTTTTCATCACAAAATCAAGTGAAAAATATCCTCATTAGTAGAAATGGACACAAAACAAGCAGAATATTGGGGAATGGGGGAGCTGCACAGATGTGTGTGTTTGTTTTGTGTTTTTAAGATGACATTACTATGACAATGATTTAACTCCTTGCCATGGGTTAGTATGAAAACCAAAGGTATAGATATGCTCAAAAAGGGATTCAATAAATTCATGAAGAATAAAGTGAGCCAGTTCAAGAAGCACTTAACTATTTAATTACTGGAGGATGACCAGGTATTTCTGGGGAAAGATTGGATTATATTCAGTCTTTCTTTTTTATTTTCTCTGGGCTTCTGCTAATTGATTAGATGAATTTTCGGTCATCTCCAATGCTGCATTTCTTCTAGGCTCTAGTTTGGACTTCTGAGTGCTAACTAAAATTCACATATATGTCTATGTGCATATTTGTATATGCATGCATTATACAATATGTCTATGTTAATGTGTCATTATGCATGTATGCATTATATATACATATGCATATGGATAAAGCTTATACAGCTGTACAGCTGTATATCCTTCACAAAGCTGCATCTCTTTGAAGTGAAAATTATTGCTGTATTACTAATATTTTGCTGTATTATTATTATATTCTTTTCCAACATAACTGTGTCTTTTTCCCTGTATGAGGCTCTACTTTTTTGAACAAATGTTCTACTACAGAATTTGTCAATGACAAAGGAGAGAAAAAAAGGGAAAAGAAGCATGTGGTACCTGGAAGACATCACCAGACACATGGAGAGCAGAGCTGAGCTGGCTTTTCTACACAACATCCATTTAAGTTGGCAGCTGAGGGCCTTAAGTGGCTTTGTCTTGAAAGGCCTTAGGAGGCCAGCCAGAAGAAGATGGATGCCAGTGCATTCAGGTTGGTGGCATACAATACAATGAAAACGGATTTCTGCCTTGAAATTGATGCTGTTCAAAGGGCATTGAAATAACATTGCCTGGTTTCCTAACAAGATTACCCAGAAAAACTCCTGCTGCCAGCCTCTCCAGAACACCAGCCACATTTGTATACACAGGTAGGTGCTGTCTGTGTTTTATATTTCTCATCAAAGAGGTGAGGAGGCCACGTTTAAGGGCCTTACTTGTAGCACCAACATTATTTAGACGGTAGGACCTGATGCGGGGGGTTGGACCCGATGATCTCTTGAGGTCCCTTCCAACCCCTACCATTCTGTGATTCTGTGATTGTTGGCTTATGTATAACCATGCAAATAAGGTTAAAAAGCTAAAATTATGTGACATTCCCAGATTTTGTTATTTGTTTTAATTGCCAGATTTCCTTGGAATGAGTTAGGTGTGCAGACTTACTGAAAGAACTACCAATTATTTCTGGATACTGGACTGAAAAGTGCCATGTCTACCACCAGAAAAAGAGCAGCATGTGAGATGACTGCAGTAAGGTCTGCATGAACTTTTCACAGAATGATAGAATCATAGAATATCCTGAGTTGGAAGGGACCCATAAGGATCATCAAGTCCAACTCCTGGCACCGCACAGGTCTGCCCAAAAGTTTAGACCATGTGACTAAGTGCACAGTCCAATCGCTTCTTAAATTCAGACAGGCTTGGTGCAGTAACTACTTCACTGGGGAGCCTGTTCCAGTGTGCGACCACCCTTTTGGTGAAGAACCTCTTCCTGATTTCCAACCTAAACTTCCCATGCCTCAGCTTGACACCGTTCCCACGGGTCCTGTCACTGGTGATAACAGAGAATAGGTCACCTGCCTCTCCACTCCCCCTCGCGAGGAAGTTGTAGACCGTGATGAGGTCCCCCCTCAGCCTCCTCTTCTCCAGGCTGAACAGGCCACGTGACCTCAGCCGCTCCTCATATGTCTTCCCCTCTAGGCCCTTCACCATCTTCGTCGCCCTCCTCTGGACACTCTCCAACAGTTTAATGTCCTTTTTGTACTGTGGTGCCCAGAACTGCACACAGTACTCGAGGCGAGGCCGCAGCAGCACAGAGTAGAGCGGGACAATCCCTTTCCTCGACTGACTAGCAATGCAGTGCTTGATGCATCCCAGGATACGGTTGGCCCTCCTGGCTGCCAGGGCACACTGCTGGCTCATATTCAACTTGCTGTCAGCCACGACCCCCAGATCAGATCCCTCTCTGCGGGGCTGCTCCCCAGCGTCTCGTTGCCCAGTCTGTACGTATAGCCAGGGTTGCCCTGTCCCAGGTGCAGGACCCGGCACTTGCTTTTGTTAAACTTCGTGTGGCTGGTGACTGCCCCACTCTCCAATCTGTCCAGATCTCTCTGCAAGGCCTTTCCACCCTCATCAGAGTCCACAACTCCTCCAAGTTTAGTGTCATCAGCAAACTTGCTCAAAACACCTAGTCCTACATCCAAATCATTTATAAAAACATTGAAGAGGACTGGCCCTAAAATGGAGCCTTGAGGGACCCCACTAGTGACCATCCACCAGCCAGATGTGGCCCCATTTACCACAACCCTTTGAACCCTGCCCATCAACCAATTGCTCACCTATCGCATGATGTTTTTGTTTAGCTGTATGCTGGACATTTTGTCCAGTAGGATCCTATGGGAAACCGTGTCAAAACCTTTGCTGAAGTCCAAAAAGATCACATCAGCTGGTTTCCCTTGATCAACTAGATCAACTTTTCTTTCTTTACTTCTGTGCAAAGGCAGAGCTAAATATTCTGAAAGATGTCATGAAGCCTGTTTCTTCATTGATAGTTCACAAAAGGTCTTGCACCCACACAGGTTCACATTACAAAAGTGTATGCATGCAGACATCATTGGTATAAAGGCAAGAAAAAATGAAATTCTAACTTGCGAATTTTTAGCCTCCCAATGCTGTTTGCATGGCTAGTATTTACAGGCTTCCCTATGTATTACTCATAAATTGATCAAATAGTTGTTGTTTGCCTCTAATTATAATAATATATGAAACATTTTTAAAACTAGAAAATGCAATTTAGCTTTGTAATTAAGAAAATGAGTCTAAGTTCTTTACTTGAAAATAGGTGCTTCCTCTGCAGCCTGTTTTTCTTACTCAGAATTAAAAATTCTTTTGCATTACTTAAGCATTTTAATAGGAAAAAAAAAAAAAAAAAAGTAACACTGCCATGAGCAAAATTCTTAACATATCCTAATAAGCTAGTTGGAAAACTCAAGGACTTTTGGGAGAGAGAAGAAACAAAAGAAACTTTATTTCTTACGTTCCTGCTCCACTGCCCCAGTTCCCTTTTCCTCTTCTGCCAACAACAGACAACAAACACAAAGTATTGTAGTACCTACAGCAAAAGTTTTCTGATTTTCAGAATATTAGTTTATCTCTAGCTATTTGTGTTGCTGCTAGAGCTTTACCATTTAGCTTGCTAAATTAACTCTGTAACTTTAACATACCTGGATGTGTCATAGCTTTGCTCAGTGTTTTGACTGAGAATGTTCCATTTCTGCATTCCTGTTGCTTGAAGTTGTCAGAGGAGAAACTTAACTCTGCCACTAGACAAAGACCTTTTGATATTTTTTCTAAGCTGTTGTTAAATGATTTTTACATGATACCATTAAGTAAAACTGTAGGAACCATATCAGCATTGTAAAGCTTCATGGTATTACACCATGTAATGATAGGGGAGGAAGAATTACAAGAATACAACTATTTTCTCATCATTTCAGTCATCTCACCTGCATATTGATTGAACAACACACACAGAAGATATTTCAGTACATATATTCAGCCATATATTCAGTAGATATTCGTACTTCCTCCTATTTTTTCTGGTCATGTTTTTCTTCATGAAGTCATCACATTTTGGTAGAATGTGATGGAATTAACAAGAAATGTTATGTGAATATGTCATTTGAAGTGGGAAAAAAATCACTTATTTTTATGTCATGAGAACAAATTGAGTAAATTGATCACTAAGAAAAAAAAATTCTTTTATAACTCTTAGAAAATTTCAGTTGGAGGAAAAAAAAAAAGTTATTGATATCCAAAAATAAACAGTCCAAGGATATGACTATATTAAGGCAGGTGAAGTGAACATATCAATGATGCTTGGAAATGGAGCTGCTCTGGTGACAGAAAATCTATCCTAAGCAGTTTCAGTGAGATTTTTTTTCTATTTTCATGAAAGTTTTCTTTCAAAACTTTTGGAGCTTTATCTTATAATTACTTCATAATCCCTGCTGCCACCAGTTCAAATATAACATGGGAAAAAAAAAAAAAAAAGGCTGTTTTGATTAAAAAACGGTCTTTTCAGTGAACCCGTTGTATCTTGTAAATAAATAAATGAATAAATCACTTAGCTTTAAAGTAAATTTTATTTTAATAAAGCAGATCTTTTCCTTGCCTTGCCTTGCCTTGCCTTGCCTTGCCTTGCCTTTCTTTGCCTTGCCTTGCCTTGCCTTGCCTTGCCTTGCTTTTTCTTGCTTTTTCTTGCCTTGCTTTTTTTTCCTCACCTTGCTTTTTCCTTCCTCACCTTGCCTCGCTTTGCTTTGCCTTGCTTCATCTTTCCTTTTTTTTTTTTTTTTTTTTTTTTCCAGCTGGTCCTGGGTGACTATACCAGTATTCCAAATCTTTATTCAGTCTCAGGCCTTCTACTTTCCCACACCTCATAATTGCTATAATGCTTTTATTACCGTAGTGGGTATCAGTGACCTACTTCATAGCTTAGGGTTAGCTTAACTTAAGCATGGACACTTACTTTTAAATCAGACTTCATTGCCTGGTCCACAAGTGAGACTGTCAAATTGAAGTTCTATGAATCCTACCCTATTTAGACACCTCAGATAGATCATTTCCGTTGGTAAATTTAAGCATCTCACTGCTGGAGTTCAAATATTCAGAGCTCTTGCTGCTCTTTACTTGGAGCCAAACTGAACCCATTCTGTAATTCTATAGGTCAGTTTCCAGCTGAAATAATGTTTCAAATTTTTATTGTTCCTGAAGTTTTGACTCACTAATGATTTTTTATTTATTTATTTATTTTTCCACAAGGGTAGTCTTTTCTTATAATACACTTTGTAGACTGGAAAGTTTTAATTCCAGTCAACAAATAAGACCTTTCCCTTATTTTTTGCATTTATATGTAACAGAGACAGGCACTATGTTTCATAAGAAAGAAACATTTAAGAAAAAAAAAACAACTCTCATAGTAAATACAGTTTGAAATTCTAACAAAGAAATCCTAGCTCATGCCTAGCATTTCAGTCCCACACTGAGAGTGATTACTGTTAACAGCTTCATTTTTCATAAAATGGAGGTAATTACCTCCTTGCTTTACAATGTACAAAAATGAAAAGCATAGTCTGCAGGCGTTATTCTCTATTTCATTTTCAGTTGATACCCAAGATGGCACTTAAACATTAATATATAGCTTAAGCAGAAATTAAATGTCTAAATCTGGGGGGAAGTTAAAACAGGAAAAAAAAATCATCTGTCTTGTGTATTACTAAAGCTTCGGAATTTTGTAGCAAAATCTTTGGTTAGGACACTGACATTGTGCTGAGAGGTCCGGTCTGCCTTTGCCCTATGCAAGCAATGATCTTCTGCCAACTGCTGAACAGAAGTATCACCACACCCCTGGTCATCCATCACAGCCTGCATGATGATTTAGAGATGAGACAGACAGCTTGTTGGAGGTGAAATTCCCTTTCTTGATCATATAGGGATTTTTAGACATGCATTTTAGGGACATTAGGGAAAGTGGGGAGTCAACCTGGAGCAACTAGATCAAAATCATAATGAACACTGTCTTCTGAAGAGGAGGAATAAAAAGAGTGACAGAGGACGGTAAAGGAAATAATCTTTTGCATGTCGTATTCTTGTTACATAGGTGTACACAGGATAAAGCTCTTGTAGAAGAATGTAAGAAATTTCTTAATAATTAAACAAACACTTCAGTTAACAAAAACAAGCAAAAATGTGCAGTTTTCTACAAAATGCAAGGTCATTTATGGACAAATTTAACAAACCCTGTTTATCTGTATTCATCTTGTCAAGGATGATATGCTTTATATCTGGAGAGTGAAACATATTTCAAAAGAGTAAAAAAAGAACACTTCATGCAAAAATATTAATCTTCACCTTGTCTTAGCAATGAGAGGCTGTTTTGTTTCATTTATTCTCACCTTTAGGAATCTGTGCAAGTCTGCTCTTGCTTACAGCCCTGAGTTTGTTATTTTCTGCTTCCTTCTTCCTCCTTACTTCCCAAGCCCCTTCCTATATGTCTCCGTTAAACTGTTCTTTCCTGGTCTTTGAGGGTTTTATTGATACCACTTCACCTTCTGGTGAAATTCTAGATTCTCAAAGGTCAGTAGCAAACTTCACATCAGCTTCAAAAGGGGTTGTATCCCAGCTGTGTCCATCTTTTCATATGTTGAATAATGTCCTGGCTCTTTATGAAATCTCTTTTCAAAAACACAGTTCTTAAACTGAATTGTTTCCAAAAGAGAAGAGGGGGAAAAATACATTTCTTTAACACCAGAAACACAATGCGGCAACACCAAGAGAGAAAAATCTGCACAAGTAATACAGATAAATTGGGAATCAAAATATAATTCCTGTGTCTTTCTTTGTTACTAGCTCTATTTGTTATCTTCAAGAAATCATTAAGTTTTTCCATGCCTCAGTTTCCTCTTTTGCAATATGGTAATTATTTTCCCATTAAGAAGTCTTGATATTTGGTCCAATAAAAACAAACAGTATGTGACTGGTATTGTAACATGCCACTAGGTACCCACAGAATCTGATTGTTCCATGCAAGGGTGTCCTTATATTGCATCAGGGCTGAGATAAACCAGGAATTACTATGAAACACTACAATCATTTTTTTTCTCTGGATGATCCCATATTTACTCTTTTGTTGTTGTTGTTGTTTTCCATAAGTATGCAATCTTTTTTATTATTATTGTTATTGTTATTAGTGCTATTATTAAGTTTATATTTATATTCTCATGAAAGACAATGAAATTAATGTTAATTATAATGCCACCAAAATAACAGAGGTAAATAACATCTTTAAATATATATATATATTTGTAATAACAATTTAAGATGTTAATTAATATGAAGTTCTTAACTGTAAGATTAGTTTTTGTTTGTTTGATTGATTGATTGCATGTTTGTTTACTTGTTTGTTTTAAATAATCATTCTAGGATATCTCTGTCTACTGTGGTACAGATTATGACACTGAATCACTAGAATAAACATTAAAATACACCTCTATAACTCTAATGAGTTCTGACCTGTAGTGCAATTGTTTAGTACCTGGTTATTAGTTACCAACAGCTAATGCTTCTCCTTCAAATCAAAACATACATAAAACTAGTAACTAGTCAGATCCTAAGTACTGAGTTTGGTCCCTTAGCTTGCTAGTTAATTTGCATACATTTTGGCAAAAGAAATCTGATGAGAAATTAAATAAATGATTATGCTCTCATAATATATAAATCAATTCCATTCTTTATTAGAAATCTTTTACAAAGAGTATTAGATAATTAAGCTGTTATATAGTAACTCATGCATATCAAATATCTCAGCCAAGAAGGTTAATTGAAGCTCCCTCTTCATCATTGTAAATGTCTTCAAACTGCTTTGACTGGGTCAAGTTGAAAGAAAAAAGGTAGACTAATAAAAGTTCTGAACAAATTAATGACGGGAAAAAAAAAAAGATGGGAATAATATAATTCTTTGCATATTTATGATTTTTAAAAGAATATTGCACTACTAAACCTTTTTTCAACTTGACTTCTAATACCAAGTGCTACATGCTTATAGAAATGTAGAAAAAAATCTGCTTGTCTCAATAAGCACCATTATTAAGTCAGAACTTCGTACTACACACCAAATATTGAACTTTGTACATACACCATTTTCTTCTCCAAAAACAATTGATAGCTACAGATTCATCAGTATTGATTATTTTCTTCTGTTTGTCTCACCCTATAACACAACATATTGACAAAATACTTGTATAAACTGAGTACAGTTTAAAAATTAGCTCATTGGAGACAGATTCTGGTGTTTGTACAAGCTACTGTCTCACCAGTCTGCCAAATTCAACTACATTACAAAAATGTGGTAACAGAAATTGAAGACAAGACTCTTAATTAGCATTACCATTACTGGATGGTCACAGATGTTAAACGTGGCTTCTACAACATTCACTGGATATCAATGTTACTTGCTTTACTTCCTTTTACTAGTGGTAGGTAGAATACACAGAAGAATTATAGTTTTTTGGGTTTTTGTTTGTTTGTTTGTTTTTGATGGGGGGAAGAGGGGAATGTGCTTTTTAGTTTTCATTTAATTTACATTATTCACTTACTGTTAATTTAAAATACATATATCTGACAGAATTCACTCCCATTAACTTCAGATCTTCTCCAATTGAGCTGCTTTATTTCACAGGTTCCGAGCCCTGCTCTTGGGGGAAAAAAAAAAAAAAAAAAAAAAAAAGCCTCTTTATTCTTTTTTGCATAGTGGTGTAAAAGAATCCCTAACTACTGAACCATGATACAGTCTTTCACTGCAACCAGTTTCTGAGGGAGAAAGCTCTAAATAATTATAAAAGTATAATGAACATTACTACTAAATGCTAACTAAATGCCTCATTGGAAAATTTGAAAGGCATTAATTCAGACAACAGTTTCTCTTTATCTCCTGTATTTCCTGGTTCTAATTCCTCTTTTTTTATTATTTATTAGTATAGTAATTTGCATGAAAGAACCATCATTGTTTCTTTAATATTCATTTCCTTTTTCTCATTTAGGGCATCATTCTGCTTTGTTGAAAACAATGGCAATCTTACTGGTTGACTTCAGGAAAGTAGGCCTGACAATGAGAAATGTTGGATGTCTTCAAGCCCCACTGAAGTCAGACAACCGGTAACAGCCCTCAGAGTCCTTTCAGATCAGAATCCCTAAAGTGCAACTTCCTTTGTGTGACTTAACAATTTGCTACTGCATAAATGCTGATTACATCATAAGGGATTATGACTTTATGCACAGAGTAAGCAACAAAGGTAGATGGCTTTCTAAGTCCACTCTTTCCCCAGTCCTCTCTTTTCATGCAAATAGCTCTGATTATACCAAATAGCAAGAGAAAGCAGAAAATGCATGTCACAGAAAAGCAAGGTACCAAGAAGCATTTTCTGTGCAATACCAATAGTCAAAATTTGAACCAGCAAAATTCGTCTATCCATCATTAACTGCTCCAGAATAACCAGAACCATCACATCCTCATGGTAGCAAAATACCTTTTGCATTGGAACACCAGGAGAGAAATATCCTAATTGCCAATGAAAGAATTTTGACATTATGTTAAAAAGTGCTCTGAGCAAACAGATTTCCATCATGTTGTAGACTGGTTACATTTAGAAAACAATCATTTCCAAGAGAGTTTTCTACTGTATTTATTTGTGAGGATGTGGTTTGTGCATCAGACTTTGTGCACATGTGCATGTCTGTAAATTAATCCACTAGGGCCAGAAAATGGAATTTTGATTGGAAGTTCCTGTCAAAGTCTTTTTGAGTGATGGGTGTGCTTTTCATCAGTGTAATCTGTAATCTCATTTCCATTGGTTAGATATAATTCATTATCACACACACAGCAACCTCTTTTTCCTGGGCACATCCAGCAAAATAAGATTCTCAAAAATCCATTTACATTCTGTTACACTTGATATATAGGCTGATGCTCACAAATTATCTAGTCAGAACCTTTCTTAGAAACACCTGTATTTTGTAGTATAGCTCAGAATTTACTGCTTGTCAGGGGAGCATATGACCTACTATACTGTGTCAATCATGGCCTAAAACCTTTTACTTAGAACCTTCAAGCTGTTTTTTCACACTGTTAGAGGAAGTCTGACATCTCATAAAATTTAAAAATGAACTTTCACTGCAAGAAAAGAAGAGAGGAGACTGAAAATACTGCTAATTAAGCAAAAGATAATATATTGCATGTCAGGTCCAGACATGAATGAAAGTATTTACAGAATGTTTAAGGGAAAGCAATATGTCAGTAGCTGATAAGAGCTACTTGTTCTTTATTCTTTCTACTGCAAATATCCACTCTCCTTTTCCCTCATTTGAAGCTTGACATCTTACATCTGAAGTATGTATTTCATTAGATGTAAAATTTTTAATATAAAACTTTATTTTCTTTTCTAACTTCTATTTCAAAAACACTAAAAAAAAAAAAAAAGCTAAATGAACACCAAAACATCTGATGCTCCTAGTGCTCCTAGACTGCACGTGGGTGCCACATTCATATGTAAGAATAGTGGGTACCTAATTGAACTGTATTTAAATTTATAAGTCCAAGATACCAAATAGCCACACAACTCTTTGGGCAAATCTTATTTTGTTATTGTCTTAAAGCAAATTTCTATGTTACCTTTAAAATAAGAAACAGCTTGCAGTCATCCAATAATCTTGTTTAAAATGTATCTATATTCAAGAAGATTCTGCCTCAGGAAGACATTTGCATTACCTGAACTCTGCAATTTCATCCAGCATCATGCTATCTCCTTCCCACAGTTCCTCAAAAATGTGCTGGACTCCACTCCCTGAAGCAGGGTTGAACATTTAGGGAAGTTTTGACCACATCTTCCTCCCTGCTGGGAAGATCCTACCACTGTTTGGGAAATCTTAAAATTATGAAACAGAAAGTAAAGATATAAATAACACATAGATGTTTGCATAAATTATTTTAAGTTTAAGCAACTTGATCTCTAAACAATGAGAGAAGAGAATAGAACAAGCAAATCCACTTCAATGTCATTACCTTGCTCCTGCTCCTCTGGGAGGTATTTTTAATTGTAGTACCCGTACTGTAATGTGGTGCCTGCAGTGTTTTGACATATTCAGGAAAAGTCTGCAGGTGAATACTGGCCATGTGACAAAGGAGTTTTTCCTACATGACAAGATGTATTTCTACAAGTCAGTCCACAAATCACAACAGATTGCACAGTTAAAAATAAAAGTGCATAGCTGACATTGCTGTGATTCATTCAGTCAGGTCATTTGTTACTGATACTTGGACAAATACAGAGGAAAACAAAGCCACCTCCAGCTTGTCATAAATTTTAATATAAATGAGTTGTCCAGAGATCTGTTTTAAAATATTAACATTCTTCTATTACTTGAATTAACCCCATCAAATAAATATCAGAATTATCCCATATATATATTCAATAATACAATAAAAAAGAGTGAATTTTACATGAAAAAAATAGTAACTTAAAAATTAAGTATGGTGTAAAGGTTATCTAAAATTCTGATTTCTAACAATAGTAATAAAGAATATAGCAAATTAATTTTAAATAATAATTATAATTAACAACTGAACTATGTCTACCTAGTTTGTCGCAAAGTTTTCACCATCTTTGTTTCCATGTTTTTTCCATCTCAACAATAATGTAAAACTGTGTATTAGGAAGAGAAAATGTAAAATATACTCTGTGTATATTTCCTAGAAAAGAAGAAATGGATGAAGAAACTACCAGAAAAAGACTTCAGATCATCCCTCCCAACTGCAACATTTTGTTGCAGAATATTTTTTATGCATAGTAAAAGTTTGCTTTTTTTTTTTTTGAGAAGACAAAAATCTGTCCTGTCATTATAAGTCAAAACAAAGCATTAAGGAGATAATGAGATCCATTTAATGTTCTTGGATAGGTTATGTTTGGTGTGTGCCATGTTCAGAAGGATTCATTAAAGAGAAAAAAGACTCCAGGATCATGGCAGAGAGGTCATGGATGAAGAGAATATTCCTTAGGTAAGGAATGCCTTTAACTGACACAGTGAAGTGCAGGAGGGAAAAATTAGGTGTGGTCTGCTCCCCAACCTGTGCACTCAAGATTCACTGACAGCTTTTCTACTGCTTTATGATCAGTAGTTATCTGCCTCTTTCAGGACTAATGCAGTCTTCCCCTCCGTAACTTATTTGATTTTCTTCACATAAGATATTTCTGGCACTTCTCTTTTAAATATCTAACCATGTAAGAATGGAAGCATGCTCCATTTAAGAAGCAGATGATCAAAGGATTCATTTCTTATTTAACTTTTCTGGTAGCAGAAGTTACAGAGAAGCTCAAGCCAGTTCAAGTGAATAGCAGTAGAAAACTAAAAGGGGAGAGTGGTTTTTTTCCTCAGGAAAAAGAGAGACAGACAGACAGACAGACAGAGACGGCTTCTTTGTAAATGCTCAGAATCATCTCTCTGCCATTGCCAGGTCAAAGTTAAAGTTCTCAAATATTGATGATAGAGTACCTTTTGTCAAATCCATACTTAGACAGGTAACTCCCACAGTAAGTGAAAATCAGTGGGAGCTATTGGTGGGAGTTAAGTAACAACAGAACCTTTGAAAGCTAAACCATCAGCTGCTGATCTGTAGCAATGGAAATATTAAAATTAATAATAATAATAATAATTAACCGAAAAAATTGTCTTCTCTTCTTAGGATATACCTGCTCATTCACTTTATTAAAATTGACCAGAAATACCTTTTTGCGAGCTTCATTTTTGGAACTAAAACTCACACTTATAATGTCAGGGGTTTTGTTTCTTAATATATATTTAAAAAAAAAAAAAAAGGTTCAAAATTTGGTTGTAATTCCTATGGTTCATTTTAATCTCAACTACAAGAGCAACCTGTGGCTCAAAAAAATAATAATAAATAAATAAATACAAAAATAAAAAGTCTGTTGCATTACAGATTTAGTCTTCTTTCTTTTGGGAAAAGGATTTATATACCATTTAGGCTTAAGTTCCATAAAGATGAACAGCTTTTAAGTGCATAACTTTAATTTCAACTTCATCTGATCAAGTGTGACCTCAGAAATATTTAACATAGACAAAATAAAAAAGAAGGCATATTTGTTTTCTTAAGAACATATTTCATTCAATATGCTTCTATAATTTTCTGCAAGAGTCATAACTTGTTGTATTTTAGTAAATAGGGTTCAAATACTGTAATCAGAAACCACATGACCCAAAAATGTTAACCTTCTGATCTTTTTTTTTTTTAATGATCTTTTGGGCCTAATCATCTCTTCCTAGTACTTCATAACTTGAAGCATTATTTTTTGCTCCTGTCCACATACCTAGGAAAGTACACATAACATAGAGCATAGAGGATAGTGTGCTAAGTTTGCACTCTGACTTACCTCCTCTCTATTTGAATATCTTCCATGCCCTAAGCTGTTTTTTGTTCTTCAGTAGAAAATATTCTTTGTCTTTATAAAAATATTTTTTTCTTATCTTATATATATGGTATTATTGATATTTCTGCAAACTTTCTGCAGAAAAAATTGTCTGCAACAACTGCTTTTTCTCCTTTCAACCTGACTGTCATTTACTTATGTGAAAGCAAATCTTTAATTTTTATTAAATTTCAAGGATTACAACTCCTGTTCTGCTTTTTAACAGAACCAGAACAACTGAAAAACACCAGTTACCAGTATTTGTTCTTTTTGAGAAGTAAATATTCACTACTATAAAGAGAGAGCTATCCAAACAACTCCTTTTCCAGAGCACAATGTAAGAAAGTATCATGGGACAAAAAGCATGTTGTAGTTACTCATCAATATTAAGTTTTCAATGCTGTATTAACTTACATAGAGATTAGTTGGCTTTTAAAAATAAGATAATGTTCTTCAGCTATTGTTCTACATGAAGTATTGGCCAAATTATTTTTTTTTTGGATACTTGACAGACAGAATTTTATAGTATGTAATGAATTAAAAGTTGTACGTTTGCCTTAAGATTTTATGTACATTTTTAGATTCTTAAGAGCAAATAATAAATTTTCATCACTTAGATTGCTGTACAAACCTATGATGCAAAAAAATGTTTTCAACGTTGGGGGGGAGTGATGTATAAATAACATCTAATATAAGTAATAATAAACATATGTCTTTATAGATACATATATATACATACGTATACATATATATACACATATACATACACATATATACATATATATACACATACATACATATACATATATATATATATAATCAGAGATTGACTGTATGAGACCAGAAAAAGAGAAAGAAAAAATCATTTTCAACAACAAATAATCTGAATTTGTACTGAAAGACTATTTTAAGGCTTTATAAGGACAGAACAAGTTTTTAAAACAAGCTAGCTTCACCCTCAAGAGCCTCAGCTCTACGGTCTATGGAGAGAGATGTAAATCCCTAGAAAGAGACTCTAGATGTGGCCCTGACTGAGGAGCCGGCAGTTTCCTTGGAGCACTCTCTATGCACGCTCTCCGTAGAGTGAGAATAAAAGGATTGGCCTTATAAGCCAAAAGCAAATGTTTAAAAATACTGTCCCAGTACATCATTCTGCCATAATAAAATACATTTAACACAAGTGAAGCTCACAAGCATTGCATTTAAATAGTTCAGGAGGAATATTCCCTAACTTTTTAGAATGCTAGGATTTTGGAAGCCACTTTTAAAAAGAGTGCTTTACACTTAAGAAAAGCTAGGTTTCAATTTCAATAACTTCTCCTTTTCTGAAACTTAATTTACGATACCTAAACTTATTATCATAACCAACGTGTACTCAGATAAATATATCAGGCAAAAATTACAGTATGCTGTGAGTTAAATCTTCCACTCAAAGAGTATGGAAAGCTCTTCAAGAGGCCGACCATATTCTTTACTGCCATTTATAATATCCTTTGGCTGAAGACACTGATTACATAGGAAAAGCAGGCAAACAATGTTGTCATTGTTACACATGAAAATTTACGGAAAATATAAGAAATATCCTCTTTCAGATTAAGGACTATAGGAGATGACCCATTTGAACTCTACGGAATTTTGTTAAGATATTACCTTTTCCTAAAAATAATTTTAAAAAATAATATTATTTAACCACATGAATCTCTGTGGTCAGATTAATGATCTAGGACATAAAATGACGATGGTGAAGCTTGCCTCTATGTTAGTACCAAAAACTCTTTATTTTTTATTTTCCTGGGTGTTTGTGTGGGGGTTGTTGGTTGGTGGGTGGTTTTTGTTTTTGTTTTTGTTTTTTTGGGGGGGGAGGGGAAGAGGGATAGAGGGAGATATTGTTCATTGAGATGAAAGCTACAGCGACACTATTTAGAGATCAGGGTCTTACCTTACTAAACACTACACAAACTCAAAGCATAAGGGATTTTCTGCTCAGAGGGTCTTGTATCCTAAAAGTATTCTCCTGAAGGGCCTTATTTGGTTCTGATTTCTCTTAAACAAAATGTCATCAGGTGACACAGTCCATGTTTGCTTTGATTGGTGCTATAATGCAACAGCAACAAACAAGTTCTGAGTCCAGCTCCTTCTACAGACACCTTATTTTTCTGACCACAGAGGAGTGACTACAAATTCAAACATGCATGCAGCAGCACAAACTGCAAGCTTTCTCTGCTCACATTTCTCTGCAATCATTCTGCTTCCAATCACTAAATAGTACTCCTGTGTTAGATATTGCTATGTTAGGTATAACGTATTTCTGCTGGAAATTAATTAACCTGCACTGATTTATTCTCTAGTGGTGCCAGTCTTACATAAGGTTGGTTCACAGAAGCAACCTTTTATTTAGGATCCTGGGTACTTTTTTCGGCTAACAAAGTGAGAGCTGTATTGGTTTGAGAGCACATTTTCAAATCTGCCATTAGATCAAGTCATTTTGCTTGTCTTGTCCTAGATCTTTGTCTTGCACAAGTACGCCTCAGAACCAACAACTATTTGAGACTCCAAAAGAATTGTGAGATATTTAAAAAGATAATCAGAATGCAAAGGAGTCTGCCTGATACTGAAATGTATATTAGAGAGTTTAATCCTGTGCAGCAGGGCAGGCAATCCAGCACAGAAGACAGGGAAATGTCCTACCATCCAGTCAGACTGCTGAGAACAGCCAATAGATCGAGAAGGCTGTATAAGGAATTATGTCCTGTGTCTCGCAAGGATGGCATACAGTCCATTCTCTTGCTTGTTGTTCCTACATCCCAAAAGAAAACAAAAGAACTTCCCTTAGGACAGAGATATAAATGTTGCTATGTGACACCATACCCTAACAATTTGCATTAGCCTAGGCATCATGATTCAGGGATGTAGAGCATCCTCGTTCCTTCCCTATAAAATTTTAATTATTCTCTCAACATATAATAATAATAATAATAATAATAATAATAATAATATGTTTTCTTTACTTGAGTATTTTAGAAATCACCACTGAATAACCTCCCCCCCAAAAAATCCTTTCTCTTTCAGGCATTACTTTTCAATTGACATGTGATTCTACAAATGTGCTGTTTTCCATGCCCTATTACTTAAATAGTTGCTTTAGTGTGTCTCATCCCTAGCAATATTTCTGGTAATTGTATTCCACATTTCATGGAAGACCAAATAGATTTATTTTTATAACAGACTGACATGTACATAATCTACCTCTGCTGTCCTTTTACACAAAATTCTCTAGAGCATGCATTTGCAATGTGACTTCTCTTCCAGATTAGCATTCAATTTAGAAATCATACATATGTAGTTAAAAATAAATAAATCTCTTCAACATTACTGTGTTCTTTACCTGACAATTCCAGTAATTGGGTTATGTTCACTTACACTGAATTCCCATTAAAAAAGACACTCTGTCTTTTATCCCAGTGGACCAAGACCAAAGCATCTTTCTTCATCTGAGCATATTGACAAACAGTTTTAGTGATAGCTCATTAAGAGGAAGAATTCTCATGTTTCTCCTTTTTGCCCAAGATCTCAAAAAATTGTATCAGGTCTTCTCTTACATATGTCAATCAACAGTTTATTCTTTTATTCTCTGTCTATTTCAGAAATGAGACCATTAGTTTCTTATACTCTTTATTAAGATATTTTTATGTGTTTAGACACCTTTCCACCAGAGCACTCTCAGATTGTTAGCAGCCGAACTAGGCATACATTATCTTCCACGGTTCACTATTCCTAAAACATCTTTGCTGCCACTCTTGTGTTTCAGAACAAATGTCTTTGAGACAGCTCTCATACAAAGACTTATCTCTAGTCTTTTCTATGCCTACTTCTCCCACAAAAGAGAGAAAATCTATTGCACAGATTTATTATTTTTTACTTATTATTATTTTATTTTCATTCCTATAGCCTTGGTCTACACTCGGCATGTTTCCAAAGTTCCTTATTCTTTCTCATACTTTTAGATCTTTTCCCTTCTATTAAAACATCATACTTAATAGCTATTTTGACACCAACATTTCTTACAATGTATTTTGGTGAGACAGATAAGATGTAAAGCATAATTGGAAAGGCAGTCAGAAAAAAAAAAACAGCGTCTCCTTAAAGAAGGGTTGGCCATGCAAATAAGCTTTTTTTTTTTTTTCTAATGACCCATGCAAAAACACTGCTAGCAATCAAGCTTAGTGAAAGATTTTGAATCAATCAACATTACCAGAATTTTTTCCAATTGTGGGTAGTAAAAAATGTTATCTGCTCATAAAATTGTTTAGTTCTTTCACACCTCTATATATATACACTTAGTGTATACACTTAGTACCATGACTAACAAGTATGCATACTTGATCATATTTGCACTGAACATTATGAGCTGCTTTCCTTAGCCTCTAGCTTCAGGTGACTGGAGTTCTCTACTGACATGAACCATAGACTATTTGAGCTCTTTTAGCTCTATTCTGGAGTTTATTGAGAATTTCCTTACCCTTAGTAAATTGCTTCAATTCCCTTTCATGTCTTTTCTTGAGAATGAAAGCTTGACATCTTTTTAAAGCTATCATACGTAGCTTCTGAATCAACATGCTATTTTGCAATCATACTGTTTCAAACAGTTCATTTTCCAGATTGCTATTTATTCATACAGTTAATTCACACATCAAGTCAGTTTAGCTCACAACCAAACCCTAGGTTTTACCAAGTACATTCCCTTGCCTTATAGTTAAAAATTTAAGGCTTAAAATAAGCTTTTTTTGAGTGTTTTGGTTTTGTTTGTTTGCTTTTGTTGTTTTTTTCATCACTTATATTCTGTTGAATAAAAATATATTTTGAATAGTGTGTGCCCTTTCTACTTCCCCTAGCTTCACAGCCAGCTATCTGTCTGAGATGACATAGAGTGATTCTAAGCCAGAAATATAACTTTCTGCAGACTCTCTGCTGCACTAGTTCGCAGGTAGTCAGTGACTTTTACCCTTCTCTAGTTGTGCTCCAGAGGTTCTGTCAGGTTATGCACTCATTTCACTTTAGTTTGAATCATGTACACTTTTAAGATATTGGTTTATTTCTCTATTTTCCCAAGTTCTGATCAATTGGTACTCTGCAGTGGCAGCATCTGTGCATCACTGAATGGCTCACATCAGATAACCTGACACTTCTTATAAACTATATTAAGGACCATATTAATCTTGCACTATTTCTGAAATACTGAACTATAGTGGGGGGAAAAAATCAAATTTGTACAACATCCTTTTCGTCCATGTAGCTTGACTTTAGAAACTGAGGAATTATTTCAGTTGTCCTAAAAACAGTTGACAAAATCAATCCTCTTTTATCTGTTTTCTCTGTGGAAGTTATACATGCAAAACACTTCTCTGATATTACAAAAGAAATATGGTAGAGATTCATGTAAGTTTAATTTCAGAATTTTTAAATGAATAGAGCTCTGCTTCTTACTGTAGTAGGGAAATCCACAGCTACCATTTCCATGTTTCAGACAAATCTTTTCACACATTACCCACAAATGAAAACCTCCATATATCACCTATTCTTTCTCCATGTTGTGGTTTAACCCAGCAGACAGCTAAGTGCCATACAGCCATTCATTCACTGTATGCCCACACCAAACACAATGGGACTGGGAAAACAGTCAGGAGAAAAAATGTAAAACTCAAAGGATGAGATAAAGATGGTTTAATAGGAAAGATAAGGGGGGAGGGAAAACACAACACACACACACAAAAAAAAAATACACAAAACAAGTGATTCACGACACAATTGCTCTCCACCAGCTGACTGATGCTCAGAGAGTCCCTGAGAAAGGACAGCCCCCCCCAGCCAACTCCCCCCAGCCTTATTGTTCAGCACGATGCCATATGGTACAGAATATCCCTTTGGCAAGTTTGGTTCACCTGTCCTGGTTCTGTTCCCTCCCAGCTTCCAGTGTACCCCCAACCTCCTCGCTGGCTGCACGAGAAGCTAAGTCCTTAGCTCTGTGCAAGCACTGCTCTGCAACAACTAAAATATCAGTGAGTTTTCAGCATTATTTTAATCCTAAATCCAAAACACAGCACCATACTAGCCACTATGAAGAAAATTAACTCTATCGCAGGTAAAACTAGGACACTTCATTTTCTATTTTCATTCTGAATTTAAGTCAAAAATACTGAAGTCAAACATTTTTTTCTTGGATTGTTTTATTTTTGTGTTTTATAAACTCAACATTAACCTAAGAAAAGTTTTACAATAACAGAATAAGAGAATCACAGCATGGAAGGAACCTCTCAAGATCATTTAGTCCAACACCACTGCTCAAGCAAGGTCTCCTAGAGCAGGTAGCTCAGGGCCATGTCCAGCTCGGTTTGAAATAGCTCCAAGAACGAAAATTCTGCAACATCCCTGGAATTCTTTTCTAGCACTCAACCATCTTCACAGAAAAATAATAATAATAATAATAATAATAAATAAATAAATAAATAAATAAATAAATAAAGTGTTTCTTTATGGCCAAGCATAATTTCATGTATTTCAGATTGTATTTCTTGTCTCTTGTCCACTGAACAGACACCACTGAAAAGAGCCTGTCTCCATCTTCTTTACACCCTTCCTTCAGTTATATCATGCATTCTCCTGAGCCTTCTTGTCTATAGGCTGGACAGTCTCAGTTCTCTTAGCCTTTCCTCACAGCAGATATGCTCCAATCCTTTAATCACCTTCATGGTGTTTCACTGGACTCTCTCCAGGAAGTCCAGTATGTCTCTCTTGTACTGTGGGACCCAGAACTAGACACAGTACACCAGGTGTGGCCTCACCAGTGCTGAGTAGAGGGGAAGGATCACCTCTACTTCTTCAACATGCTGGCAACTCTTCCTTGTGCAGCCCAGGATGCTGCTGACTTCCTTTGTGACAAGGCACGTGGCTGGCTTACGTTCAACTTGGTGTCCTCCAGGACCTCCTGATCCTTCTCTGAAGAGCTGTTTTCCAGACAAAAACTCATGCTGATGCCTGGGATTGGTTATTCCTTCCCAGATGAAGGACTTTGGCTTTTCCTTTTGTTGAATTCCATGAGGTCCCATTCTGCCCAAAAGTACAGCCTGTTAAAATACTCCTGAATAGCAGCCCAACCACCTGATTAGCCACCCCTCCCAGTTTTGTACCATCTACAAACACAACAAAAGGGTCAATCTAACTAGAAAAGAGCAGGTGGGACAAACAGGAGTTTAAGAAAATAAAGTGCTTTGGCAATAAGGTAGAGAAGACAGCCTTGAACAATGATAGCTGCCTGGCACAGGACAGAGGGCTGTGATATATACCTTTAGCTGCCTTAAGCTTTTCCAGGAATAGGAAAAGGATACTCTGGGATGAAACAGCTTTCCTCATGTAGTGTCACTGGCCTAGCATTCTCAAACATGCCTCCCAACATTCTTAAGGGTGCTAATGTTCTCCCCCAGATATATTCAGGATCTTCTATGAGTCTATTTCTTTCTGTGACACTTTATTCAGCTGCTTTAAAGACCCCTTTAACCATCCTTCCAAAAAAATCACAGAGCTCTACATCATTCTCTGCTGATTTTCTTCCTGTTGAGCATGCTGTCTTTCTTGAAATCTTTGTCAAAAACTAAAATTGAAACATCTTCCTGCAAGGTGGAACAGCATGTGTGCATCATAATAGGTTAATGATTTCTTTATAGCTAGCTGAGCAACAGATCAGTTGTTAACAGATTCTGTTTTTTGTTGTTGTTTTTTCTCATAGACAGAGGATTATTTTACATTCTGACAGAGATAAGGATAGCACGTGTATGCATGTACTTTGTTTCACAGTTCCTCTGATTCTAAAATGTCTGTAGCATTTGTGTCTAGTGTTTTTCTGTTTCCTTATTTACTTTTGTAACAGGATGTTTTGCATGAAGGATAATTACATGGTAACAGCATCCAAAGCTTCAGGATCAGCAAAACAGAAGATGCTCAGTATCTTAAAATTCTGAAGGGCGATGAAATGAATATCCAGTAAAAGCAGACAGGGGCATCAAAGAAGCTTGTGGTATTGGGCATTTGTGTGAAAGAACCATTTTTCAGTAAGCAGCATTAACTGAGAGAATTGCTTGGCATGTGTGTAGGCAGGTAGCAGAAACATAGTGATTGCCAAGGGTCTGGCTGACTTTGTAACCCATGAAGAGAGAATAACTTCTTTAAATATTTTTGTAACATCTGGCACATATTGAAACAAATTCTTTGCTACAGAAACAGAGTAATATTCTATTGATAGCATTGGGCAATTTTCTTAAAGAAGGAATTTGACCTATAGTTTTTTCTAACATTGACTTTAAGCTGGCTTTTTTGGTCTCTGTTATGAGATTTGAACAGGGCTCCCTACATCTTCAAAGCCCGTGGGACAGCTTTGAAAAAAATCTCACTCTAAATGTCAGAAAAGTTAAATTTCTCCATATTTTAAAATGTGATTTCCCGTATGAATAAGCTGTATCTTTACATAATTTTAGAAAACAAACCAACTGAAGAATGATAATCACAAGTGGGATCCAAACTAACATCCCATATAATAATTACATTTCATAGTTGTAGCTTTTTAACCTTATTACTATGAAAATTATTTATTACAGGTTTTAGACACCTAACATTTTTAAGTTCGGGTATGTTAGCTATCACATTCTTTCTTCATCTTAATTAAAAATGAGACAATAACTATTTGAAAACTAGGAAAGGGTACGACATTTGCATTACTGACAAAACCTCCAAAAACAAGCTTTCCTTTTGTAGGAAATACAGTTTTTTCAACAAGTAGTTGAAGTCAGTGAGGTCATTTGATTGCTCAGGGTTTGGAAGAGGAATATGTATTTTGTTGGTTTAGTTTCTCTTCCAGAAAGGCAGTCTCACTCTCTTCCATTATATGATGTTAGGTAGAAAGAGCCTTCGTAGTAACACTACTCTTGCCCATGCTGACAAAAATGCCTGACAAAGTACTACAGTATTTTTATCATGGAGCCCTTATCATGTTTCTTAATGGCCTAAAAGTCTTCCAGAAGCACACACAGTGGATGAAAATCAAACCTATAGAAAGAGCTAAGTTCAAGCTTGCACAACATTCAGATCCCGTCTAAGCAGTAAGACAGTACAAAGAGTATTTGAATTAATGTGTGGGTGGACTGATTTACTGCACATACTGCTCTGTTGAATTCAGCTTCTCTTTCTTCTGTTTTCCTGGAAATCATTGCACCAGAGTATTTTGTCATCCCAGATTTATTAAGAGGTAACAAATCTCTTGAGTCTTCTACTCACAATGAGATTCACCAAGGCATTGGTATTTTCCTCTAACAACACTAGCCTCTTTCCATCAGCACTTCCTACTAAATTTTACCTAAGACACTTCCTTAGGCCCAGTCACTCATCTTCCTCCCACAGAAGAGCAAAGCCTGCTTCTTATTTTGTGTCTTTTCCCCATAAGTCATGAGAGCTCCCAATGTTTCCTGTAGGCAGCTGAGATATTTTCTGGCTACAAAAGTTAACATTTTAGTAACAGTACAGAAATGGTGTCTTAGCAAGTTGTCAGGCCATCTTTATTGCCTTCCTCTGCTAAAAGTAGAGTAAGGGGTTTTGAAACCTGTCCCTTGGAATTGAATGTATAGATTCATTCTCGCTTCATCACTGTGGCTGTTAAAGGCTGTCAGGCAATTTGCAGTGATTAATTGGGAAATGATTGTAGACTCAGAACACTGAGGTTAAAGAATTTGAAGATGATATATTAAAGTAAAGCTAAGTAATTATGCCCACAAATGTGATGTTTTATATGAAAAGCACATATAAGAGCTTTAAATTCATACAGCTACAAGATTAAGAAAGCGCTGTCTGCTCTTACCTGCCCATTTCCAGTTTGTCTCTGTCCTAAGCTTTCTGTTGTTGGATTACAAGACTCGGTATCTTCTTTCCACAGAAACAAACTTGACCCATTTGTATTCTTTCAAATTGTTTTTTTCCCTGGTAATTTATTCCATATGCTTATTACTAAGTATGTGAAGCACAGAAGTCCTTATTGTGTTCCCCTCTATAAAGCATGTAACTCCAGTAAGCACTGAAAACAGTGAATTACAGAACCAAATTCCCCAATGAAAAAGTAGAGTGCCAAGATGATGCATGCTAGACAATGCAGTTAAGCCCCCCAAAGTGGTACAGTAAGTAATGGTTTCAAATAAAGAGTGTCATTTTCTTTTCCCTTTAGGATCAGGCTGTTTTTCAGATCTCATGGACTCCTCTTAATAACTATAATAAAAAGCATCCAATATGCTAGGGTTCAAATGTATTATGTATAGATCATGTCATGTTTTTATAGCTGGATTTGATTGCCTGTTTATGCTTCTCTGCAGTCTGCATTCAAAGTTCAGATACTCTGTTTCATTTTGAGCACTTCCTATAGGGAAGGACATTGCAAGCAGGGTAGCTGTAATCTTCACAGTGTTAGTGTCTGCTTTAGGGGACAGCAGAATTCCTCAGACAGCCTGTCAGCACAGCTGGTTTTCTACCCCCACAATTCCCCTTTCTTTCCATTGTGAGTTACTGGAGGTATTTAATCCTTTTTTTTTCTTTTCTTTTTTTTTTTTTCCCTAAGAATGTCCTTCAACCTGTAACTACTCACACGGTCTTTTCAGAATACAATCATTTCTTTATATCAAACCTACGGAAAATTGAAACAAAACCAGTTGTAATAAAACTCATGTTAGAAGCTAAGATCATAGATGATGTTTTAACCAGAAAACCTTTTATAGGGCCTAAGAAAAAGCATTGCAAGGAAAGAAGGAAAGTACAAGGAGGAAGGAAAGAGAGAGTAAGATAAGGAGAGTGATGTTGTGAAAGCCAAAAGAGAAAGGGGAAGAAGTGGAGAAGCTGACAATCAATAGGAAAGGAAAGAGGAAAACAATGTGTGCACAAAAAGGAAAGTGAAAGACCAGGAAAGAACAAATGAAAGAAGCCAGTAGCAATTCCCCCACAAAACTCCATAAGAGTATGGTAAGAAAAGACTAAATAAGATGATCATCTTAAAGACAATTCATTTCGTACCTGTAGGTCCCACAGTGGGACTTAGTGACAGAGATGTGCTGCTCTCATCCCAGCCAGGAAGACAGTGGGTGCAGGCTGGGGGCTGGACAGAGAGGGCTGGGGACCACGGAGCCCCCAGATCACCCTATCCCTCCTCACACTGCCCACCACAAGTGAGCTGACAAATAAGGACATTCACTGCTGACGTGAGGGTCTGTGAAAACTGCCATTGCAATGTTTTTTTCTGTGGAATTCATCACCCAGCACAAGAACAGGATTTTAGCGTGTCTCCCCCTTGCTCCAGCCTGTCTAATAACTGTAAAGCAAGGACAGCAGAAATATGACTCTTGTGACAATATATTCCTGGAGAAAAGCCAGAGCTCTGTACCACTTATGTATTAATTTGAGATATACAGGGTCTAGGTCTAGTGCTGACCTTCCTATGGTTAGATTAATTTAACTTACACCAAATATATAAGCAAAACTTTATATCTCTCTTAATACTGCAGTTGGAAAACTGAATCCAGAGTCCCAACCCTGTGAATCAGTGGGCAGATGGACTAACTTATTCTATGTCAGTCACTCTAAAAATCCATTTCTTTCTGAGGTCTATTATTGCACTAACATTTCTGATTTTTGGGGAGGCACTGGGAAGAGGTCCTTCCCTATTAGAAAATCTCATTTCTTTCCCACAGATGGGAGCATTTTTTTCCTTAGTAAGACAATAAAAACATTTTTTTTTGTCTTAACAACATTACATTCTATATAAACTTCATCTTTTTCATCACTCTATTAAAGAAGCTAAAACATCTTGCAGGAGAAAAGCAAGAACATACTGTTATTCATTTTCATTTTCAATTTAACAATACTTACAACAGTATCAGCATGTTTACTGCATACTCTGATGATGCTGGAGTTCTGTGATGTACAGGTCAATTACCTTTACTTTTGTGTGAACAGCAACAGAAATAAAATTAAAAAAAAAAAAAAAACTTTTTTTCTCTCCATTTTTCTTTCAAAAATGTTCTAAAAGACCAGTTCACACCAAATTAAAGCACTACTTGTACATATTTTGGTATTTTTGCAAGCCATACAATGACTGGGCTTCCTTAGATGGTGAATTTAACATTATGCAAGGAGGGAGCATTCTCATGCTAATAGACAAATCTAAGCCATTCACAAAAGAAATCTTCTTGAATAGTGTAAAAGTTGAGTTGCTAATGGATTGAGGGAGAGGAGAAAAAATAGTTTAAAACTATTTTACTGTGCTAAAGGTTTATGAGGTTCTGTCTTGATTTTACCTTCTTAAAAAGAAGGAACTACTCAAAAAGTAGTTTCTTTTAGACTACAAGATACTAAATGTCAGTTTGCGCAAGAAGCCAGCTTGTGGTAAATATGACTATCAAGTATAAATGTTTGGAGATAATTTCTTGAGTCTTGAGACAGCATGAAATCATCTTTCATTGTGTCTCATTTAACGTTATGGTTCTTTTTGACATGCATTTGTGAATCATATTTTGCCTTTATGGAGAAGTTTGCTTTTTTTTTTAATCAACAGGACTAGAAATAATTATAAAGGTTTATAACAATAAATCAGAATGCTGCAGAAAGGACTTTGGGATACAGACTGGGTTTAGTATGAGAACCCACCACAACATGCTGTTCACTATTGTAATAACTTTTGTTACTGGGATTTCAATACAGAGGTTCCAAAACATGAGAGAAATAAATAATGCATTTATCTTAAAACAGTGGGGAAAAAAAAAAAACTAATTTTCTTTTGCAACTAACAAAATGATAAAGTTACCAAAAAACTGTAGAAAAACACGGGAAGAAAAGGTAAATCAGATGAAGGTTCATAGGTTCATCCTTACAGCAATTCATCGTATACACTAGTCCAACAAAAGACCTCTGCATCACTTCCTTCCCACCTAAGGCCTAATCTGAATGTTTTAATGGGTTATTTGTAATTCTTAGGCATTGTGTTGTCCTTCTGTACATGGCAAATTTCAAGCCTTGGTACTAATTGGGGAAATAAAAGATTCCTGATGGAGGGCCAGATCAACTTTAAATTCATGATTCATGGAAAAATTCCAAATGACTAGAATAAGCCCTGGATCAGGTCCATCTTAAGGATCCCTTAATATCATCAGGCCACAGCCTTATTTCATTCACTTCACTTCAATCACTCATGATTCATGAAGTTGCAAATTAAAAAATGAGTAACTTTTAAGACAAAAGATTATATTGTATAGCATAACTTTCTTCTTATATTCTCCCCCATGTTTCATCTGAAATAAAAGTGATTGTTCAGTTGCAGCAAAGTCACTGGCACATATGCACTAGCAACTTGGTTCATCAAGAATGACTTCATGCTCAAGTCAACAAATTAAATTATGGGCCCAACAATGTTCCATTTGAGATGAGTGACAAGAGTTTATCTGAAACAAATGAAAGCAGATTCACAACATACATCTTTCACAAAACAAATACCTGTAAATGCAACAAAGACAACGATGGCGCCTAATCCTTTACAATAGATTTTTGTAATTTTTAAAGTTGGAAAGGTGAGGAAATGACAATAATAATTGCTATACAGACAACGCACACTATTCCTGCTCTAACTGATTTTCAGACAAAAGCAAGCTGAAATATAGAGTAAAACACTTCATGTAAAATAAAATAAAATAAAATAAAATAAAAATAAAATAAAATAAAATAAAATAAAAATAAAATAAAATAAAATAAAATAAATATGGCATCTGTGTATCTTATACAACATACACTATACATTTACATAGTCAAATCTAGTTCACCCTCCTGATGCAAGTAGTCCCACAGAAGTTAATAACATTAATAATGTAAAGATGAGAGCAATTTCATGCTACACATATACAGGTATAAAAGCTTAGAACTTTTTTGACATTTATCCTTGGCAAGGAGGAAGAAGGGAGGAAGGATGTTTCTTATCAGACCAGGGCAAGACGTTAATTCCTGAAGAGACACCCCATGAAATCCATCAAGAACTCAATTTATTTGGGCCTAATTGACACTGAAGTTGCTGTAATTCATAACCAGCATAGCAGAAAAACCTAAATTCAATAAAGTTCATGTTTCTCTGTAGAACTCTTCAATTACTTTACAGACAAAGTCTGAAAGATTCAAGACCACAGGTATCATGAGTGCTAACACTCTACCTGAACCTGCTCCAAAGTCTTTGGATCCAATGTATTGTAAAGTACTGATAAATCTTGAATTATTGAACCTGTTTATCTAAGTAATCAAAATGTAACATTAAGCACCCCTCAAATGTTTAAAAACAGAACTGAGGAATCTCTTTACTGCTTGGCCAGAGGAGAAAATGACTCAATAGTGGAGCAGTGTAGGGTAGTACATGTTTTGTGAGAGAATTTTATATGTGAATTTTATATGTGAAAGATCTGAGTGTGTTGGCAAAAGCAGATACATGGCAAGGGGGTTGGAATTAGATGATCTTTAAGTTTCCTTCCAACCCAAACCATTCTATGATTCTATATTGGAATTTATTTTCTGCATTAATATACACAACTTCTTTGTAGAAATGTGATGGGAAAATTATTAAAACAGGTTTGTTTATTGATTTTTTCTTTCATTTTTTTCTTTTGTTTTGAAGAGAGGATGTCTAATCTTTTTGAATACGTTGTGACTAGCTTGTAAAATAATCTCTTTATTCACATACATATTCATACACACACACCAAGGTTTTTGTTGTTGGCGGTGTTTTTTCGTCATCTTGAAGGACTGTATAAATGAACAATCTCCAAGTGAAGCATCTAGATCACAGATCTACTCAGACTGCAGTACATGTATTTCATAGATGTAATATATGAACCTTGGATGAACAGTTATGTGTCTTCTCCTGCTCCTTTACACACATAGGAGCAACTGCTTTTGACACTACCGTTTCTATATCGTGAAGTCTGCAAACTTTTGACCTAAATTACACGCTATCTTGAATTAATGTCAGACAAGACATTTTCCTTAACCAGTTCCATGTTCATGGCATCCCAATGTTTATGCCAGCCCAAGCATATTAAATGGGCTTAAAAAAAAAAAAAAAAAAAAAGTGAAAACTTGAAAGGTTTTGTTTATTTGTTGCAAGGGGTGGGGAGAGGAGATACATGGGTGGAGGAGGGAATTGAAAGTGAAACCTTGGCTGTGTTCAGTTAACAACAAATTTCACGGTGGTATCAATGATGCCAGAACACAACCATATAAGGAGTATTCTTCTTTGTACATAGTTAACATTCAGAAGAAAGCTAGTGTAGTTGAATGTTAAAATAGACTAGAATAGAAGCTATTTTGAAAATATTTTTGCTCACAGGCTCAGAACCCCAGTACAGTCAACTAGAAAGAGGAAAGAATAGGCTGTGCACAGACAGAATGAACTGAGATCTGAGCTATTTTATTACATATGAGAAGCATAACTTACTCTGTTCCATTAGTAACCCCTGACTCTCTGATCTTAAAAAATAAAATAAAAAATAAATAAAATAAAATAAATAAATAAATAAAGGCAGCATACCCTGTTAAGATAAATATTGATTTACTGTTATAAAAAAAGCTGCTTATTGGCAGTATAATTTTCAATTGTAGTAAAGATTTTCTTTTTATCACTACTTGTGGCAATGTTAGGCAAATATTTAACATCAGTGCTGAAGTATGCATCTTCTGATTCTTTCCTAAGCCGTGTGGAAGACAAGAATACTTCTGGTTAGGCTTCCATACCCAGAGATATGGACACAGAGGAAGAGGCTTGTAACTTGATAGAAATCTGGTAACAGCACAGTATGCTTACTAATAAGCACTCAGTTATGGGGAATTTCTAAGTAGTCACTTGAGTACTGCTACTGTCTGTGGGTCCACTTCCAGAGGGGACAATGCCACCTCCAGCACTGGAATTATTTGAGCAATGAGACCCATGTTGTTGTTTTTTTAAAGCAAGCAATGATTTATTACTATAATTCTACCTGAGTTTCACATGTAGCTACTTGGTTTTGGGATGAGAACTGGCTCATACCTTTCTAGTTTACAAAAAAAACAACAGATGAAAGTAGATTGTAGCTGAACACATAAATATGCCCTGAGTGGATTTCTAGTATCCTTTCTAAGGCTGTTTGTTTTGTTTTGTTTTGTTTTGTTTTCCGGAAAATGAGAATTCTTTTGAAGTAGTCCTGATTTTGCAAAAAATAAAGGCTGCAGGCTGGAAAGCTAGGAAGCCAACAGCAGTACAACCACCCAACTAGTTAAACTTTTTCTACAACAAAAACATAATATAGATTTGATGAAAAGGGGTAAGTGAATGACTAGGAATAAGAAGTTTCTTCACTATTATGGCTCTGTTCAGTTAAGAAAGCATATGTTGACCATTCCATGGGAGAAGCTTCATGGGACTCTTTTTTTTTCTTTTTTTTTTCCCTCAAAGACACCAACTGTTTTTGCTGTCCTAATTATTATGATTTAGTAGAAACTGTCAAACTGCTCAGTAAGACACAAAACCCAGATCGAACATGCACATTGCCCTAAAAACCCTGAGATGTAAATGAGGCAAGCAATGCAGTCCAGACACATAATGTACTAGATCACCACCAAAAGACATTGAGGTCAAAAATTACCTTGGCTTTTGTCTGTTTGTTTTTAAACAGCATTTATGGGGTTGATTAGCACTAAAAAGCAGTTACCCTGTCACGGATATGATCTGTGCATCTCATACATAATGTACAAAGAAAGTACAAAATGCTTCAAATAGAAATGTATTGTAGTAAGCAACAAAATACATCATTATTTTTAACCATATACCACAATAAGGATTCATTTCCCAAATGTAAGCCTTCATATCTATACTGTTTTTAACCTATATTTTACAAATATAGAAAGCACAAATATTAGCAGGGAAAATAAAAATATAAATAGTGTACACACAAAAAATATTTTCTAGTTTTTGGGATATTTCTTCTTTTTTGTCTTTTTCCCCCATTATTATTTTTTGGTGTGAGATTTTGTTTAGCCAGATTTATCTCAAAGTAAATATCTACACATTTTTGATCAGTTCTTCATACATTTCACAGTAAGCCCTGAAAATATGCTTTTTAATAGACACGTCAAATATCTAACTAACAGCTGAAATCAAGCCTGTGGGATCTATAAGCATGTGCAATTTCAGTTAACACAAACATAGCAAAAACTGTGGGATAAGCATGTGTAACTGTAACAGTAAAGCTCAAGGACGCTAACCTCCCTTACATGATAAGGCAAGTTTGAGGTTTGCTTTGATCCATGAGAGATGAGTTGTAAAAAGCACTTCTGTTCCCCTGCTTAAGAATGAAGGATTCCTTTTGCTGCATTATGCATAACATCATTACAGACAAGGTACAAGTCGAGAGCAAGTGGTTCAGATATCCTACTAGCATACTAAAATAGCAGTGGGACTATAAAATGATTTAGGTACTATATAACACAGCTCGTCTTTAAATACCACTTATGCCATCACATTTGCCAGGAATCTTTCCTTTTTAAGTGTTCTAAATGTAAAGTTTCTGGTATCTGTTCCCTGGAGGCAACTTCAACTAGAATAGGCAGGTTGGTACAGCAGATGACTATCGATTCCTTACAAACTACGCCTGATGTACTGTGTAGTGATAGAAAGCCCCTTATCAGCTTGGATTCCAATCTACAGGCAACTGCTGTCCAGATCTTACAATGAAAGATAATGTGGTGTAATTAAAGCTCATGACCTACAGATACAGCGTGCCAAACATTGCTTGCTTTAGTCAGGACTGGAAATTTTGGCTATAAATTTCCTGTGAAGATTTTTCTAATCTATAAGAAGACATCCTGCTTAAACCTTTCCCTTGAATATTCACAGACTCACTGTCTTGCTTTCTCTTTTTCTTTTCCCTTCTCATATACACTAACAAGCCTAATTTAAAACATCTCACGAACACTGTCTATGCAGCAGTTGTGCATTTTGTGCATTTTGTGCCCATTTGCAAAGTTTCCCAAATTTATTTTAAGCACTTGAAAACAATCAGAGATTTACTCAATTTTAGCAATAAAATTTAAAATCCAAATTCCACTTAGCCTGCCAAAGCCTCACACAATTTTTATGTGCAATTGAACTTTGTGAAAAGGTAAATTAAACAGTGTTTGAGAATGTTCTCAGACTTTGGGACACAGTTGTAGGTATATCTGTGGTAACATTGTAGTTAAGATCAGGATGCACTTTTGAAGTAAATCCCCCAGTAGTTCCTACTTCCTGCTCTTTGGTTCACATCAAGTTTGGAATGTGCAAAATGAATTTCAGATAAAAATAAACCTGCAGAAGCAGTCTCAGAGGGCATCTAATGCACTTTGATTGCTAATGGTCACAGGAGCAAACTAGAGTTGAACAACAGTAAAACAACAGTAAAACCCTCTGAAATACAGATTGTGAAGGTCAGTTTGGATGCAATCCTTAGCACCAGATGCTTTCTTCCACAGATCTGTTCTTATTCAGCTCTTTTCCTAATATAGGCATTCCCAAAACTGTCAGACCTTGTCCTGTCAGACTTTTGGACAATGCCATCTAACACTCGTTCAAAAAATTTCCAAAGCCAGCTTGGGAGTTCAAATATTCCTGGGATGATTTCCAACAGGCACATTTTCAGGCAGCCACCTAGTTTCAGAGAGTGAGGGAATTTATAAGCAAAAACGTGGTCTGTTCCCTGGTCCAGCAGCCAGAGCCTGGGAACATTTTCAGGCACTTTTAGTACATGGGTATTTGGGGCCCACACCTCCAGTGCAGCTGGTGCTCTCCTGTTCAGACACCAAACAGTGAAGAGACTTTCCTCTGCATCTTTTCTCAGGTCCTCAAGGTAAGGGTGAAGGTGGTTGCTGCAACAAAGGAAAAAAATATATATACACATATATATACATATGTATATATGTCTGGAATCTACAGGTCACATGGACAAAATCACCACCTGTCTCAAGCACAGAGGGTACAAGAGCCAAGCTGACAGAGAGAAAAACAGAAAGTTAGAGGGAAAAAAAAAATCCTAATAATAATGCTGCAGAGAGAAATTAGGACCATCTGTTGAGGAGAAAAAAAAAAAAAAAAAGGAATATCTAAGGGAGACAGACATTGGTACTGTACAAGAAAAAGATTGGAACAGACTGGAAAGTAAACTAGGATTGATTTAGAAAGTAGTTAAGAAGAACAAGAGAGAGGATGAACAGTCCTACAAGTAGTTAAGGTGAGAGGAAGACCAGGAGCTGAGATGTAGTGGGACAGAAAGGACTGAGAATATATAGAGATATGGGATGGATGACCAGGACTGCAATGGGTGAAAGTCCTAAAATAGTAGAAAGTCTGAAGTGGTGATAATGTAACAAAAAGACAGCTGAGAAACCACTGGTAGCACCACAGAAACCATAGGTACAGCACCTTGTGGCACATACAGACCTATTTTCTGTGTTTCTATTACACTATTTCATATCCATACAAGGACTGAAAATCTTATAGATGTTTTTAATTTTATTTGATTATTTTAATGATTTTAAATCATCTAAATGTTTAAATCTTATAGATGTCTATTATTTGCTGTGACAGAGGTCAGTTCAGTCCATCCAAACATTTTGACTTGACAAAATAGTATGTGGTATAGAGTTACTGAAATTCTGGGTATTAAAAAAAAAAAAAAAAATTTAAATCATACAGACAAAATGAAAAAACACCTGCAAGGTGCCACATTCAAGAGCTCTTGGATTTTCAAACTAGATTTTATCTGTGCCCTCAGAGTCCTGTATGGACTTATCATACAGTCTATGTTTCAGAAATAGTACCAAGTATTCCATACACAGTGTTGCAAGATTAGCAAAGATCTATTTAGTCTTAATGGTCTTTCCATTGCAAACATAAACATGAAAGCTTCCCATTTACATAGGCCTTCTTTGAAAGGTCAGAGTTACATGGCTCTGCTATCTAACAGCCCAAACTGAAACTACTCATCTATATTAGTGCTTCAAGACAGTCTCCATAATGCCAATGTCTGCCCCTATTATGGCTCTGCTGGAACCATCATATACCCATCCCACAGTCGTTTACGGTACCCTACTTAGGACTTCCTCAGCCTTCAACTACAACATGCAATGTCTGCCCCATTTCAGCTTTGTCACACTCCCCCACATAACCCACAACAGCTTTCTGCCATCCGCACTAACATCATCACTATAGCAGTCTCTCTCTGGATTTGGGCTAAGTACCTTAGATATGACGTGTTTGAGGTTGTACTGCAAATCTACACTTGTTTTGACAGGCATTTAAGATGGACAGGGGTAGAGCTGGAGCATGTACAATCAATCATGAATGTATGAGACTGTTATTTAATTTTGTAGCTTTAAATAACTGGCTGGGTTCTTGGAGTAGGGTGGGCTTTGTTCATAAATAAAATTTGTGAGCTTGACTTAGGGGGACAGTCTCATCGACGCCTGAGAGACTTGGGAGCACACGTTCCACTGGCTTAATTAACAAAACACATTAAGAAAATCATGAAGGTGTTCCTTTCCAAACATTTAAACCCAGCTTGGAACATAGTTAATTTTCTTTTCATTATATAGCTGACATTTGCTCATCCTGCAAAAGATAATGTCAACACTTAACTATCTGCTAGCTGTTTTTATAACTCTCTTAATAAATGATCTAGTCCTGTCTTTTTCCTTTAGCCATACTACTGCAGTTAAAAAAAAAAAAAAAAAAAAAAAGTTTGTCATAGAGGCAGATTATTTTTGGTACAAAATACTTGATTTAGCAGTAGCAGCAGTAGTTATTCAGTAATTAGCAATGCTTTTCTCTGTGTCCTGGCTGCTTCTTGCTCTTTGTGTTTTGATGCTGCTGCAAGGAAACCTTCAAACCTTTATGCACTGAGACTGTGAGGACCTATATATGTATACAGCCAGAAGAATATGACCCATAAGCAGGCTCCCTCTATTCAGTGCCTCATCTTTTATGAAGGAATTCGTTAAATTTCAAAAGAAAATAGGAAAACAAACTGGCTTCCCCAGAACAGTACAATTACAAGAATTTTATTTCAAGATAGACATAAAAAGTAATCACCTCAAATAATAAAAATCATACTGCAGATTACAGGAAACGATAGCCTCCATATTGCATACATATTCACTTGTGCATTTCACAGACTTCGTAGAGATCAGGGCACGAGGCAGAAATTTAATGTGAAAGTTGTCATACCTGATTACAGTGTCAGTATTATCGATTTAGTCTATATAAATAGTGAAATAAAATTACTTAAAACTATTCAAATCAATATTACAGATTAACAAAATGGAGGATGATGAGAACACCTATCTTCAAACACGTTATATGAATATCTGTGTTGAAGCACAGGTCTCCTTGGAGTCCTTGTATAGTCATGATAGAGGTTTCTTCAGAGGGCATAAGTCCAACCAGAACTATGTCCAGTTGCAGAAACTGAGAGCATTTCTTACTTCCTAGAAGGCCCAGGTACATCTATCTTGGGGAAAAAAAATAAAAAATAAAAAAATATGGGTAATGTTCTCCCTTCCCTGCCTCTCCTCTTCCTATGGAGAGGATGCTGCAGTACATTTGCTGGTAGAGTGTGAAGTTCACTCTAGCCAGATCTGGACACCCCCAGGACTAGGTTCCAGCAATGCTTGACCTCACACTATTGTTGGGTGGTCTAGATGAAGCATTAGGTGCTTTGGTGGAGTCTCAGCCTTGCTGCTGGCAGTGCACAGGAGACACATCCAACCTCACAGAGGCCCCAGTTCAGCTCTCAGTTAAGAGCAGTAAGAGACATGGATTTATGTGAGGGGTAAAAGGTTAGCAATGCTAGCACAAGGTGGCACCACGTGGAGCATCTGTGAAGCCGCTTAGCTCCCCCACCTGCCTCCACAACTTCTGGCCAGGCCTGAAGCAAGCACGGTGAGGAGGACATAAACCAACCGGAGAGGCAGACTGTCAACAGAGGCCCGTAAGTCTGGGCCTGATGCATATTACAGTCACAGACTTCTGTGTTTTGTTTGCTGTTGCAGCCAAGCCTAGATAGAGCATAAGATCATCCTAAACATGTTGTTTCCATTCCCTAGCTCCAAAGATGCAACCACCATGTTCTGGATTTTCATACAGAACTGTGCAACAGGAAATTAGGAAGAGACTTTAGATCACAGAACAATGCAGAGCATATACAGCTATTTTGTATCTTTTATTCTCAATTACGGACTGCAGGATCTCAGGGGAGCTAAAAAGAAGACTGAGCTGTATACAGACCTGTCTGAAACTCAGCAGTTTCCATCCTTAGATTTGTAGAAAAGATTCCTTGGTTTCAGTTTCCAAGGGGTTGTATCTCATGAAACTCAGTTCCAGGCTCAAAGAAGCAGAATAACTCCAAGTGTAAGACAGTAAGGAAAAAAGCTGAACTTTGGCTTGTCAAATACATGTAACCATAAATCAATCAAGATACACAAAATTAGCCATAGGTTTACTTGAAAGGTTCACAACTTTCGTTAACCTTTTGGTAAACCTGACAGTGCTTTCAGAAGGTGTGGGTGCAGGTTTTATAAAGTAAATTTTCATAGCTCAAGTCATCACCTGCACTCTGCACTCTATACATGCATTACAAAACAAGTTCTATGCTCCTTTATGCTGAGCTAAATCAGATACAGTTCCCTGGGGTTGAGTTACATCCTGAAGAAAGTTTCTGCTCAGAGCCTTTAAATGTCTTCTTAAAAGAATATCTTGAATTCACAAAGAAATTAGTTTAATTAATTCACAAAGATCATAATTTTGGGGAACAGAGTAAGCATTTGGACTTTTTTTGTTTCCATTTTTGTGTGTGCATTTTTTTTTAATTATTTATTTATTTATGTAAATATGCCAACTCTAGGAAAAGAAAACAGCAATGTTTAAAACAAAAACTGGTATAACAGATTCAATTATATATATATATATACTGTTAGATAGAAAGTAAACTTTATAAAAGCATGATGATTTCCATTAAGTCCTTACTTTCACTTTCATGTTCTTTTTATTATTTTTTTCCTAAAGAAAATGATTTCATTTTCAGGCTGAACTTGCTTTTGCAGCTTCTTTTATGCCTGCAGCTTTGTGTAATCTGGAATTCCACTTACTGAAGACGGATGTTCTCCTGAGAATGGTCTCTCTCAGTTCTACACAACACCCACTTGACATTTACTGAGGACAAGAAATAAGGCAAAGGACATAATATGGTTAAAAGTCAAAAGCTATAAATACTTTCAGCCTTTGAAATATTCAGCATCTTAATATCGTCACATACAAAGTTCAAATAAAAAAGCACTCCAGGTTCATTCTGATGTTGTTTCTAGTTTGTACTCAAAAGTAATATAATATTCAGAGTGATTCTGTAATCATTTAAGGCATTTTTGAATAGAGATCAACACTGAAAAGTGAAGTCAGATTAATGCCCACGCAGTAATGTTAGAATTCTTGAAGCATTTGAAGTATTTTCTCATTTTGCCCAAAATACTCTCATAATTTTTTTATTTTTCTCCCAAAATGAGTTAGTTGCTACCCACTCACCAACACACAGATCAACAAACATAGTTAAACATACAGCTCTTAATTAAGCTTATAATTTCTACTAAAATCAAAGGAAATTAAGTAACTGAATTTGTTAGCACCTTAATGTTTTTCTGAATGCAAATTCTCAGTTACTGCATAAAGACAAGAAAAATAATGTGTGTGAGGTTGCTGGAGCAAAGCATGGAGGGAGAATCAAGGCAAAGTGTAAGAAAGTCATGGATCACTGAAGCATTGGCTTACGTTATCATTGTTTGCGTTAGAATAATACTCCCACGCACACATGCACACACTCACACACGTATACACACATACTAGCAATATACAAAAAACACATGAATACTGAGCAACACCATCTACTTAACCTAGCTCCCAATTTGATACCAATTTATCCTCGATCCACAGTGAAAGAAACTTAGGGAAAGTGACTAACGCCAGATTCTCTAAGGCAGAACTGGCTACACAGGGTAAATAATCAGGGAAATTCTCTAGGGCCTTGAGGGAAGAAAAGAATAGCTCTCATCTAAATTAGGTAGAGGGGCAAGTCATCCAGCAGGTGGGTGTGAGGAGGGAGAGGCTCATGCCTAAATCTCTGCCTAAGAGACTACCCAGCTGCCTAGTGCCAGCACACTGCAAAGGCATTTAGGTGCCTACCACCCTTTTCAACAAATTCAGTTCAGTGTCTAATCGTATCTTAGGTACTTACCTAAACTTTGGGGGTCATAAATATCTTTCAAAATAAAGCTCATGTTCTCTCTGTTCTCCTGGAAAAAATATAAATAATAATAATTTTAAAATCTCCTTTTCTCTCATATGTTGTCAAAATTGATTCATGAATTCTGGTACGATGCTGTGAAAAGTGATAGGCATTATTTTAGGGGTAAATAGAAGCATTATGTTCTTTGTGATGTTAAACAAGTTGTGTAACTTTGTTGGATATGTGTCAGAGCTAAGCTCCAGTAGTTTATGAAGGAGCTGTTAGTTCTTGTAATGATAAATCAGACTAAATGAAGGAAGCATTCCTGTTTCTGGCAGGTACATTCCAATACTGGCTGCAATTAAATGAAATCAGCTACCTCTGTGCAGCCTCACCTTTGATGGTATCTGAAAAAATACCTTTTTTTGTCATCTGCTGTACATGTCTTTTCCTAAAGTGAGGGTCTCTCAAAGATTCTTAGGACGTCTGCTCATGAACTGACAGCCCAAAGCTATTTAATCCCACTGTTTTCCTATTTAAGATTATATGGGCCATTTTAAATACCAATGATAAAATCTCTCAGTTAAACTGTGGCCATCGTACTGAAGAGTCAAGCATTTAGCCACATAATTTGTCTGGAGTCTTTGGCAGCAATACTGCTCTTGGAAAGAGATTTTTGACACATATTTTGGCCATCATTTTTATTATGAAAAGGAACCAGGCAAGTGTCTATCTCTCACTGAAAGCTGTGCAAAAAGAAAAGGGGGGGGGGGGGGGGGAGAGAAAAAGTAAATTAGAATAGAGAAGTTGAAAGTAAATATTCATCCAGACGATAGCTGAGTAGCATAGATGCAGATGGTTGAATCCCAGAGCAGCTCTTCTAGGAAGCAGAAAATTCCTGTCTTTTTTCTAATTGTAACTCAGTTCCAGTTGCTGTAAGCATGGGGAGCCCTACTTGAGCTCTGTCAGTGTTGTAAATTCAATAGCATATGTCTGTGCTCACAGCAAGTCAAACTGACATAACATTAAAACATCGGTCACTCATCTGTGCTAACTCCTGGTGCTACTGACACTTGCTGAGCTGACCTGGTGCTTCCATACCAGCAAGTGACACATTTTTAGAATAAGTCTCCAATATAAAGAACTTTTGTAGGGAAAAAAAAAGAGGTGGGGGGTGGGGGTGGGGGGGACGACACTAATTAGTTACCAAAGCAGAGCAGTAGGAGGAATAGAATTCATTGTTTCTCCGAGACCACAAAAGTGCCTGTAAGGTTTCTCATTTGTTTTTAATGTATCTATATTGAAGCATTTTTTTTCTCAGTCTGGGTATGTGCAGCCTAAACCAATTTCTCTACATAATAATTTCACCCTGTTGGGAGGCAGCATCACCTGGGGAGGGGTAAAGAAGTGTAGAAAAACTAAGCCATTTTCTATGTCCAGTTTTTCCACTTAAAAGCATGTCAGTGCCCCTTTTTCATCAGACTTTATTTATTTGTTTGCTTTTAATTTCAAAGGCTTTTTAGTAGATTTGGACAGAAAAGCTAAAACAGCAAGGGTTTTGATAATTGTAATCTTTTGCAATCAAATTTATGACATTTATAAATATCTATGGATGGATTAAAATTCCTAGACAATGGAATATTGTTATTGGCCAACATCCTAGGCTACATACCTGGTATGCTGAGGTATAATCAAGCATTGGGTAGGGTTTTATGTGCAAAAGCAATGCTTGACTGGATTTAAATGGTTTTGATTGGAGCCGATATGATGCATAGTTGGACATAATGTTCATAATTGCCTATTTTTCTTGGCAAACAACAAGGTGCTTGATGACTGCTTTCTGAAATGTTCACATCTATTTCTTTGTGAAGTGTACCACAATTTAATGGTAATTCTAAACAAGCTTGTGTTGTAGTTCACTGGCTTTGAGAGAATGCTTTCTTTATTGACTTAATTTCCTCATTATAGCAGAATTGCAGTATCTCCTTTGCCAAGGTTGAATCTCGGTCTGGTTTAAATGACAATTCCCACAAACACCTTTGTTCATCCTCCTCTTTCTCTCTTCCTTTTCCTAAACACATCCTAATAACATCACCAAAATTCAGTCAAATCTGTAAACAGTCTCATATGTGTTACTCAGACTAATTTTATGTTTTGTTTTATTATTATTATTATTATTGTTTTTTTTTTCATTTGTAATTGACACAATCCTGAAGAGATATTTTAAGATAGGCATTACAAAGCTATAATGAGTCAAGCCACCTTGACACAAACGAGCACACACATTTTTCCTTCCCAAGGCAAAGCTCAGCCTCCAAAGGGCATATGTTCACTATCTTCCTTGCATAACATCTTTCTGGGTTTAATGAATGAACATTTTCCAGACTGGAATGAACAGGAAGGACAGCTCCAGTCCTCCTCAAGCAGAGCTTCTACCATTGCCATGACCCTATGGAAGGCCTTTTCCAAATGTTGGGGCATTCAGGAAGCTTTGCCTGTTCATTTTTATTTTGTTTCTCTTGCAGAATGATCTGAGGTCTTTACCGTGTTTATCTACTGTTTCCTCCTGGGATGTTCCTTAGCATACTGTGGTAAGATGATTCCTCAGTCATACAAATCTTGAACCTGAGAGATTGTGTAATGACTGCAGACATTACAAGCCCAGATGCTCCACCCCACCACCACCCCCAGTCTTTTCTGCTGGCATTTTTCCACACTATTTGCTCCATCCTTCTTTTAGCTCCCCTCTATTACACCTATATCTGTGTCCTTACCACATGCCAAACTATTTTCTTAATCTCTTTTTCCTGCTTCTTCCAGGACTGACACAGCTTAGGAATTGACTCACCCAGCTCAGTACAAATTTTCCCTGTATTTTGGACAAATCACAGGAGTCTTGAAATGAGATAAACATTTCATATTCTTACATAGAACTCTGAGTGTCTTCTGCACATAACCATCTCAGTCAATCCTTGCTATAAATACCAAAGATTTAATTGACATGGAGGGTAGAAAGGTTTCAACACTGAAAGGAACTGTGCATGTGCAAAGTGGCTTGAAGATGTGGAAAAGTTCCACTCAAGATTTGGTGGGCACTGGAAAATCAGATGATACACACCATTAGTTTCTTGTAACAGATAGGCAGAGATTCAGCACCCCTCCCTATCTTCATAGTTTAGAAGTTGCCAACTCTGGACAGTGCATCAGAGGGAAATTATAATTTTCTCCTCTTTGATACAAGAGAAAAGCTATGTGAGGAACTGATATTTAAAACTGCCATTTGAGCTGAATTAAAGAACATGCCCATCTGGCAAACCAAGCTTCTTGTTCTAATGACAGAGCATGAGCAATCTCCAAAGTCCAACATTTTAATGGGACAGATGATCTGGTCATTGCAGCAAGCCAAGCATTCCTCCAGAAAATAAACATAAAAATAATACCATTTAAGTCCTATTGCTCCAATGTGAAAAATTCCTGAAGTCTGTGCCCTAATGCAGGGGACGAAGGCAGACCTCAAATGTACAGCATAAAAAGACTCAGCCTAAGCTGATGGGAGAGGGACCATTAGGATCCTGAAAAGATGGCATCCAAAAGTGAGTGTTTATCATGGACCATTGCCCGCTCATGAAGAGACCTGAGGAGTAACTGGCTGGGGTGTGTGAGACATAGACTGAGTGTCCCTCTATATGTCCCAACAAACAAAATCATTTCCACAGAGCCTGGAAGGAGGAGATGCCAGAGGGGAATCCCAGCTTGTCTTTTGCATCTCCACAATGTTTCTCTTTTCCTTCTTTATAATTAGGCCATCTGTAAGGCACGGGCAGAGAAGTTCCTCTTGGGAAGGGGTGACTGCTTCTCCAACTAGCAGTATGCTGGTGTCCCAGACACCATCCACAGTACTCAGAGCAGGCATTTAGCTTTGACAGACTTGCTGTATTTGTGATTGATTCTCCAGGAGAGCTAGGGGGAAAAAAAATTAAAAAAAAGTTCCTTAAAACCATCTCATAATGTCATTTCTAATCGTACATCCAGAGAAACTTCATGAAATATACTTACTTACGGAAAAGCCAAAATTCAGAGTATCATTTAATATTCAGTAAATTTACCATTTAAAAGACACAGACTTTACAGTCTTTTCACTGTAGCTTGGGATTTGAGTGATCTGAGACAGCTCTGCCCCAGCTGGCCCTACAAGCAATAAACAGACATTCCCCAGCTCATTTGTCAGATTTTTTAGTGCATGATGAATTAAAGCACTGAGAAAAGAAGCCAGAGTCTGCTGGTTCTCTGTATGTGTTGGAGTGCTCCACATTTGCTGATGATTTTGAACCTGCTTTAATAAAGAGGACTAAGAGGCAGTGCAGATACATTTGTTTCAGTTTGGTAAAGTCAATTGCAAATCAGATGGTTAAAAGCTAAATAAGAGTGTCTATATGGGTTTAGCACTGATTTAAGTGAATTAGTTTAATGGAAAGGTACAGGTTTGCATAAAGATGAGGTTTCACCTTTTTTGCTCCCTGACAGCTATGCTCTATTCTGCTTTATGTGAAGAAGGTAAAGGAGGAGAAGGGGAGAAATGTCTTTGAGATAATCTCATTGGAAAGAAAACAAATATGTGCCCTGCCTACTCCAGCTGCTCTCTACCCCAGGAGTAACAGTTTGAAGTGAGCTTATGTATAAACAATAAACAAGATATTCTTGGAGCATTTGCTTGGAGCTAGGACTGTGTATAAGGTATTAGGTTTGGATGTGCTGTCAAAGTATCTACTTTATTAAATTAGACTTTGCATCTCAAGTTCATTAAGATAGCCTTAAGCAAAAGTCTTTTATTCAACCTCTCTTTTAAGGTATGAAGTGTGAATTTGATGAGTAAAAATAACTTGAGTGAGGAATGTCTAAAAATGGAGGAATTAACCACAGTGATATTTATGCAGCCTAGAGATGGATTTCAAGACACCTCTTTAACTCCTTTCTTCCTGCTGTAATCTTTCTCTCCTGTTTGCATACTCTGTTCAAGAGCTTAAAACTAATGCTTCAAAATGGGAAAAGGATAAAATGTGAGCTCTAGTGCTCCTGTACATCTCTAGAGGATCTTTTGGCAATTTGTCATGCCATTTTTTTCTTCACAGAGAAGAAAAATCTACCATCTTGTATAGAGTTTGAGAAGCATATTTGAGAAGATTTTATTTTCTCCTCCTTTTTCCAAGTAAGCTTAAAATCAATCACTTGGACAAGATGCAAATTACTAATCTTGGGTCAAGCTTGTAAGAAATACTATCCTTGTAGCGCATGCGCGCGTGTGTGTGTGGTAATAGCAAATCATACTGTTCCTGAGAGCAATTGACATTATTAACTGAGTTTTTCATGGATAGTTATGAACAAGCATTGTCTGTATACAATTCAACAGAAACCTCAGGGGAGAAAAAGAAACAAAAAAAAAGAGAGAGCATAAGCCTTAAAGCAACAAAAGCAGAATAAATACTTCAGTGAGTTTCTTGAAGCATTAATAACTTGACAGCATCTACTCATTCACAACAAAGCCAGGGCAAGCTCAATGTTTTCTACTGCTGCACTAAATAAAGAATTGATGTTAAATCTCAATACTTAAGAACAAATGACAACCCTTTAGAAAGTACTGTAGTCCTAAAATGTCCAAAAAAAATTGAAAGTGATTTTCAAATCACTTTGTATAGTGTTTTCTTTTAGGAAACATGATCCCTGGTGCCTTTAATAAAAAGCTGGATAACAATTCCTCTCCAATTCCCTGCGATTTCACCCTTGAAATGACGGCTCTACTTCACTCACCTGCCATTACTTCTAACCACAAACACATTAAGTTATAAAAATGGTACAAATCAAGTAGACAAATCATTTTAAAACATTTCTGGGAGGTAAGAAAAAATAAATGGAGAGAGAAATATTCAGTTTTGAAGTATCTACCTCTTCCTTTTATATCTTAATTTTAAATTCTGTATTCCAATACTAATTTTCATGAAATAGCAGACACTTTATTGGTGACCTTATTGTAAAAAGCCTAGCTGTCAATATAAGAACAACTGTTCAAAATGGCAGAATCAAGCTACAGCATTTCCAGTACTGTCTTTAGCATCTCTTTCAGACAATCAAGTAATTTCAGATAACTATCATTTTGATATGTCTTCTGTGCTATTTGCTCTCTTAATTAAAGAGCAGAATATATTGGCATTCTACAGTCAAAGAAAAGGTTCTTAAATGAATCATCTTATTTAATAAAATGTCCCCTTGCAAACACCGTTTTCCTTGATAAGTGCATGAACAAATAAAAGAATGGAAAAGGGTAATTGTTTGGTTGAGATGTAAGGGCACACAGAGTGGTTAGCTCTAAATAACCTGGTCAGCAGCCCAAATCTACTGTGGTTTGTTTTCACAGCTTTGCTCTGAACATCAGTGCTGATGGCCTGATACTCCCTGCAGAGCCTGGGAGAGAATGGTAAGTCAAGATACCAGCCACACAATGCTTCACCTGAGAGGCCAGAGATTTGGAGAAGGGAGAATAACAGTTTGTAAAAACACTCATAAACTTCACTGTATTTTTCTTTTCTTTCCTTCTTCCTTCTTTTTTTTCCACTTTTTTTTTTTTTCCGAGCAAACTTCCTGACAAAGCAGCCAAATACAGTGTGAGGTCATTTAATGAAGTGGAACATTTTTTTTTCTTTCTTTCTAATTTTAAATCAAACATGACTTTTTATTTTTATTTATTTATTTTCAAACCTGGTATGATAAAGTGACAGATGAATGGAATCCAATTGCTCTCTAGGGGACTACGCACCACAGCAGATCCCTGAAGGGTCTGTGTTAACCATTCCAAAACCTTCTTGTGCAATTCTGCCACTCCAGACAGCATCCCCCTTGTAGAGGCAGTAAGATCCAGGAAAATCAGTGTGATCAAGCTTCAGATTCAAGGCTGAGCTCACTTTCTGAGCCTCATACAAGAATGCCTTCATACAAGAATGAACTCTGAAGAACCCTACCCAAGAGCTGATCCTGCCTTTTGTCCTCTCTTTGCTGCTTGGGGATTTAAAAGCAACCAAATTGCCTGAGTGAGATTTCACAACCTATTCAAAGCAAAAGATTATTTGATAAGACCTTCCTTCTTAACTATGTTTTGAGGCATGACCCTGCTTGGTGTTGTTTCCTGCTAAGGTCCATCGTCTTCCACTGAAAGCACCACTGCATACACATTTAGGACCCTTTGCTGCCAATAAGGTCCAATGGGAGTTTTACCACTGTGACAGACTTGTCCTCAACATATGTACAGCTGGTTTAGGTGGCTTCCTACTCAGCGTGAGCTGTTATGAGTTAAAATAACAGACCTAACTGTGCTCTTTCTTTGCCTATGATAACCTAAGAACAGCTTTAAAAGGCAGTCAAATAATAAAACTACTGCAGTATCACAATTCAGCAGTGGCCAACAACAGGTGCATATGCAACAGGACTAGTATATAGCAATAAGTCCCTTATTTGTCTTCTTACCCTCCATGAATTTGCAACAGAAAGCCCTCCTGAGCCAGAGCTAGAAATCATCACAATTGGGCAAGCCTACTGATCTAAGTACTTACTAAGTGCCTATTTTCCTGGTAAATATATGAGGATGGTTACTTCCCTTGGGAAATTATTTAACTTGGGGGTAAATCAGAATGATTAGTGAGGAGAATATAGATACTACTGCAGTTTCCTAATTGTTTTCAAATGCTAAGGAGGGTTTTCTCTTGTATAGCTATCCCCTTGTCTTTAACTAATCTCACCAGAAGTATCTCATTCATGGATCTGGATTCAAAATTGAGGGCTGGACAAAATAAAACAGACTGAAATTTATTTAGATATCTACTTCATCACCAAAAGTATCTGTAACCATTTTGTTATTTAATGGTAGTGAAGTAAGACCTTAAATGAAGTAAGAATCTAACAACTTGAAACCCAAACCTAGTGTTGTCAACTAGTCTTTCTAAAAAGCGCACACATATGGCTGACAACCATAGCCTGACTCTCTTGAAATGAGTCCCTAATCATTCCACAGGAATGAAATTCTCCTTTTCTATCTGGGACTCAGTTGTTGCAACTTGAAAAGCTATGAAAGGAAGAAGAGAGGAAAAACAAACCAAAAATATTTGACATTAGATTTTGGAAATAATTACTTTTGTGTTATAAAAGATAGGGTGATTTATGACAATGTGATCACATCTCATTCAAGCAGTTTCAGACTCAGATTTTTAAATATATTAAATGCATAACATTCTTTTTTTAACATGAAGAAGGTTTCAGTTCCACAAAGCTGGAAAAGATACTGCTAATAAAGAATAGTAATTTGGAGGTTGATAGAAGATGAGCATTTCTTTTTTTCTATTGTTAGACTTGCTACATGATCTCCTGAATTTCCAAATACACTGCAGTGGATTACCTAGCTCAGATATGTTTTGTGACAGTTTAATAAGAGAGAGGAAGAAGCCATTTCTTAGTACAGTATTTCAGGAATAAGTTCACTCATGCAATGCCTAGAGCAGGGGCGAAAAAAGAATAATCTGTGTAAAAGGAGATCAGACACCCAGTGCTCATCCTGAAACTATTCCCTTTGTATTGAAGGCATGTAAGTGCTGATTTAATGAGCTCTGGGTAAAGGTGTTAGTTTGAACGAAGTGTTAGAGCACAGAGGCTGCAAACAGGATGCCGTTAGCTGCACTTTCATGAAAGAGGCTGTTTGACAAGTAAATAAAAAGTTTATTCTAACGTGAGAGATTCAGCATATGTGATCAAAAGATGCAAGTTTGACACTACATACTTGAAGTGAGACTTCAGTAATAAGAATATTCACTACTTGAAGATTTCTGGTGGGTTCTGTCTCCATCTTGTATGAAAATAATTATAAAATTCAAATATTTATAAATTACATATACCACACTGCAGTCTTCAGTACAATTTTTAGAGAAAATGAAATATCTTAATACTACAGCGCTCCTAGCCTGCTGTTCAGATAAAATGGAGTAAGAAATTCCTACGGTGCCAGATGATTCCTGCTTTGTTGAACAATATTGAAATCAGCTTGATTTCCCATTGATGTTTTGTTTTTCTAATTGTGTTTAAAAGAATAAGTGCTGACTATGCAAATGCTGTGCTTATGGATACAAGGACTGAATTTACTGAATTACAAAAGTACTGTCTTCATACAGAGAATGGTTTGTTTAGGTTTTCTTTGTTATTTTGTAGGGGGGTATTTTCTGAATTTTTACTAAAAAATGAATTTATGGATAAGAAACATTGGGGTCTCATGAGTGTAATTCTGGCAACCAGTAACTAAGCTTAAATAACCAGGCTTTGAAATATATATGGCTCAGCCATGATACTGTCACTATTTAGACAATTTAGATGCTGTTTGGATCTACTTTGCTGTTTTATTATGTTTTATCAAAGAAAATGGGGAACAGAGTGCCATCCCATTTCAAACTCTTTTGGTTTAATACAGGTTTCCAGAAAAAAAATAATCTTCTGGTTTCAAACAAGTTGTGGGGAGCAAGAAGAAAGACTGATAAAACCAGACCTTAGTTGTGTTTTGTTTTACATAGAGGGTAAGAGTGACAGTGACAAGGGATATTTATTTACCACATAACTACTATCACCTTTGAAAGCAAAAGTAAAAGTTCTCAACACATAAGAAAAAACATTTCAATATTAAAGAAATTTAATATATTCATTGACTGAAGCAAATACACAAACACATACCCTTTTTGAGATTCAGACTTTATGTCTCGTGCATAACTGAGAAACATTATTAGCTAACTGAATCTTTAAACAGGTAGGTAAAGACAGAAGTTCCCGTCTCAGCCCAAAAAGTTCATGTGGTTTAAGAATAATTTCCATCTGCCAAAAGAAAAATCATTGGTTTCATACTTAAAAGTTACAATATTAAATTGCGCTTACTGAGTACAGTAGCCTAAGATCAGTCCCTAAATGTCAACCATTGTATAAACTGTTGCAGTAAAGCAATTTTTCAATCTTTCAATTAAGTGCACTGTATAATTTTATGCTTTTGGTCTGCATGCACGGTTCATGCACAACTGTGTTAAACAATGACAGGATCAGCCTGGAATGAGGAAAAGACTACAGGGAGGATCCAGCCTGACAACGAAGCTGACAAAGCAAAGGTAAAAGAGGCTTAACGGCTGACAGACACACATGAATTTTAATTATCCTTTCCCACGTGCTGGTTGTTGCAACCCCATCTCACCCCCGCACCTCTCTGTTTCTCTGTTCTCATCTTCACTGCATGTCTGTTCTCCTCTCACCTCTCCATATCTTGAAATGTCCTTGCCTTTCTCTCCATGCCTTTGCTTTTTCCTGATCTCCACCTACCCAAACCCCCATCAAACAAAAATAAGAATGTTTGGAACTCACAGGGTGTTTCCTGACAGGCCATTGCTCATTCCTCTCCTGTGACTCAACCTTTCTCAGCCTGACTGCTCCTGTGTGGTAAACCCTACATTTGCATGTACACACCCTCACCATGCATTGCCCCTATATTTTCAGCTGGTAAACTCTTCAAGGTGAAGACTGCCTTTTTCATTCAGTGTTCAATCAGACCTTGCCATGCATTCATGTGTGTTCAGTGTAAACATAAATAGCATGCATTTTCAGAATTATCAAGGCTAATTAGCCATAGTAGTAATGAACTATGGTATTTTTAGCAAACCTTAACTGCAGGTACGTACCTGTAATGAACAGCAACCTCTGGAAAACAAATGTCTCAAAGCTGTAGTGGATTTTTCCTAACATCATTCACTTCTATGCATTCTGGTATTCCAAACAGTAATAAATCTGGAAATATGTCAAAAGAAAGAAGGCAAAGAGAACTGTTCTATTTGTAGGTGGTCGTAGGTAGTATTTACAAAATTAACAAGTAATAGACTTGTTCTTTATCTCCTATCTCAGGTGTTTTTTTCATCAGTTCATCCTATTTTTATATATTCATAATGTTAAAAAGTAAGAAAAAAGAAAGAGTGAAAGGGAGAGAAAGGAGAGAGAGAAGGAAAGAGAGAGAATGAAAAGTAGGAAGGGAGAGAGAAATCTTTAAAAAATATGCTGGGGACGATCACAGTGATGGTGCAAGTTTGTGGGCAGGATGGCAGGTACACTAGAAGCACAAATACATTTCAGGTTTACTCAGCTACAACTCATTCAGTATTGGGCACAATAAATACAGTGCCAAGTATAATGATTTTTTTTTTCCTAACTGACACAGAAGAAAAAGACTTTTTCAGAGCACATTATTGCACTCTAAAGTGATCTCTTTTATGACAGTCATTACCTAAATATTTCACACAAGAGATCTATTCTATTAAGAAGCTCTGAAATTTTCTTAAAATTAATTATACTTTACTTAAGGTTTTTGGATCCGATTAATTAAAAATATGCTTGGATTGCAATAATTTTGCTCTTAATTATTCAAATACAGGCTTTTAATTCTTTCATTTATTTGTCTGTTACTTCCTCTGTATTATATGTACATATTATACCAATGTGAATAAAGAAAAAATATCAACTGTAGCAGATCAAACTAATAGACACATGATATATGTAATCTCATATTAAAATATTTCATATGCTGCATACAGTATTTTAAGATCCTCCCAGGTGATAGTCATTACGTTACATAATGTGCTAATCTTACTAGTGCTTCTCTCTTTCCTCCTTTCAGGCTCTGCAAACTTTCTCACATGCTGAAAGATAACTTCACACATACATGCAGGCTTCCAGAATCAAGTGCTAAAGTTTAATTGCTCGAAGAGATGCATATAAGCTAAGCACCTATGGTCTATTCTAGGCACCTAACTTCACGGTTGTGTACAGTGTGGCACTTGAGTTTAGGAGCATGATCAGTGATTCAGATCTTCTGTAGTTCAGATTGCTGAGAACTTGCCTCCCCAAGCTGTCAAACGAAAAATGTAGTCACAGGATTTAGTCTGAACATTGTGTAGATGGGAAACATATCCAAAGGGGAAAATAACAAATTAGCTTGATTCTCCCCGGACATGTTTATTCGATAGAAGGTGCAGTATGTTCTGTAATTAATAGCAAACAGCAGTTGTTGATATCCACATGTTGAGGTGGAAAAGAATCCCAAACATCTTCTATTGTCTTAATAACAATAGGAATGAAAAAAATCACCTTGATAATAAGATCTTTTTTATCTGATAATTTTTTGACAGTTCCATTCTTGAAACATCTAGCTAGAAGTGTTCTCTATGAACATTGCACAAAGTTCTAACATAATTTAAAAAATAATAATAATCTTGCCCTGTACTCTGCACTCCATAGCAATATTGTAAACAATCACATAACCCAAAATCAAAGTTTACTGCATAATTTCATGTTGTTGATGTTTTAAAGGAAATAGACAATATAAATCCTGAACTTCAGTGGGTCAGAGAGAACAAATTCTTTACTGTAATGCAGTCTGAAGGCTGTGATGGTAATTTCTATGAATAGAATTTCTAGTAAAGGGGTTTCCTAGTTTGCATTTACTTCTCAGAGGTGCAAACTGTAAATTTAAAGGTGAAGACAAAAAAAAAAAACACTAGAGAAGAGAAGCAGAAGTCTCAGAGATGAGAAACAAAACAACAACAAAAATCTTCAAAATAAAAATCCAGAAACCAAACCAGATCACTCTGGGAGCATGCAGTTAACACTTGCTTTGTTTCTGTTTTCCTACAGTTATTTGTTTAGGGAAATAGCAGTAAGGCACTGTGTTTTTAGGGAAGAACAAACAGCTGCAACTAATGGTTCCCATGGAAGACTCCTGTAGGCTGTAAAAGTGTGTGAATAGCTGAGTTCTTGTCCATATGTGCAATTTTGTTCAATTAGTCCTTATAATTACAAGAAGAGATGATCCCTTAGGAATTACCAATACATTCAAGGCACAGGAGAATTCAAACAGTAAGATCAAGATTGACATTATGAGAGAGAAAAAGAAAGATGAAAAGGCTACTTCTGCAAGGTAGTCATTTACCTACAGTTCAGAATAGATTTTCATGAGAAGTATATCACAAGAAAAGGCCACATAATAATCTATGTTCCTGACACTGGTGAACTGTGAGGTATTGTGACTTAGCAGTAAAATACTTGTTGTTCGGCAGTGACTAGACAAGCTGAATGGCTTTTTTAAATGATGTACAGATCATATCAGTCAACTGTGCTGCTACTGCTACTGAATTTTGGGAAATAATTTGGACTGAGTTAAAAGAACTGTGTTTCAAGAAGCTGTGACAAAGAAAGCAATTAAACTTGGCACAACTTTTTTACAATCTGCACAGAGCTAAATAAAATAAAATAAAATAAAAGCTACATCTGACAAAGGAATTTCTCAGCCACAAAACACTGGAAACTAAAGAACTACATAAAATATCACTCTATGTTCAGTGTGTAAGATAAGTCTCTGGTTTGATCTAGCACAGCTTTTCATATAAAGCACATCTTTTAACAATGATGAGAGAGAAGCAGCACTAGTCAGTGAAGCCTTGTACCCAGCAAAACTGATTTTTTACTTACTGCATCCAACTGTGCATGTCAGAGTCTAAATGTATTTCATTTGGGAAAGCACTGGAGCTGTTATACTCTGTCTGAGCCAAATTCTGCCCTTGGCTTCAGGCACACAGCTCCCATTGACTCCAGTGGAAGTTATTCAGAAGGAGATAGATTGTGTAAATTAGGCATGCTCTTTAGATAGTGAAGGAAGGGAGATTCACTGCTGAACCCCAGAGTGGGAGTTCACCAAAGGCCAGTAAAGTCAATCTTCAGCCATTCCTTCTCAACTCATGACAGCAATGGCCTACCAGATTCATAAAAGAAATAGCTCATACACACAGCTTGAAAAATAAAAATATTTTCTCGGTCTTTTAGACAGGGATTCCCTTCACTCATTACCTTAGAATCAGCCAATCCTCAAAGGATTTTGGTGCTGTACTGTAATTGGTGAAATGTGCTGATTTTTTTTTTCTTCCCTCAGAACTGCATTCCCCTAGATCTGACTGAAATCTTTTCTTACCTACACTGCTATAACTCCCATCAGGGTTATACAGCTACCTCCCTGTTTTTTCCCCCATTCTGGCACTGGTTGTTCCCATTCACTTTGTTTGCTGTTTGTCTGCTTTTGATTTCTTTCACTTCAAGAATCACAGGATTTATCTCTAATTTTCTCATAGGTTTAGACTGATATATTTTGTGTCATGCAAAGTTTAGCAGATGGGTGCTTTAGCATGGACCTAATAGTTTAACCTCAGTGAAAACCAAGGAAAACCAAGCATTATGGAAATGAGCTTAGCTTACTGCAGTTCTCCCACACCCATCTTCTTAAGCAAAGAATGCACATCTGTTCTGAAAAGTCCCAAAAGTTCTGGAGGCTATATTAAGCTTGTATAGAAATTAATACCAGAAACAGATCAATGATGACAATTCCAGTTTGCTTTTTTACATATTTTTAGTATGTAGATTAAAAAACATCTCTTTGTATTATACTTTCAAACCTAATTACAATAACAACAACAACAACAACAATAATAATAATAATGATAATGCTTGTCAGATTCTGTTTTGTTACTCAAATCCCCACATTTTGCTTGTGTTGTAGATAAAAAACATATATTTGGAATGTGGTTTAGAAAGTTGCATCTTAAATTGGGGGAGTGGGTGTCCTCTTTAGTATGTCTCCTTAGAGAGCTGAGGCTGTTCAGCCTAAAGAAGAGAAGGTCTGGGGTGACCTTATTGCAGCTTTTAAATACTTAAAGGGGACTTATAAAAGAGTTGGAGAGCAACTTTTTGCTCAGTCATATAATCACAGATTCGCAGAATGATGATTAGGGGACCAGAGCATCTCTCATACAAGGAGAGACAGAGAGCTGGACCTGTTTAGCTAGGAGAAGAGTGAGAGGGGATCTTATCAATGTATACAAATATCTGAAGGGAGGGTGTCAAGAGGATGGGGCCGGACTCTTTTCAGTGGTGCCCAGCGATAGAACAAGAGGCAGTGGGCACAAACAGAAACACAGGAAGTAACACCTGACTGAGGAAAAACTTCACTACTGCGAGGGTGACTGAGCACTGGAACAGGTTGCCCAGAGAGGTTGTGGAGGTTTTGTTCTCTGGAGAAATTCAAAACCTGTCTGCACATGATCCTGTGCAGTGTGTGCTAAGTGACCCTGTTTGGCAGGGGGGCTGGACCAGATGATCTCCAGAGGTCCCTTCCAACCTCTGCCATTCTGTAGTTCTGTGTAATTAAACAGAAATACATGTGATGGAAGAAGTGAATAAATAATGACTGAAGCATGTAAGCTTTGTCTGTTACCAGATAGAATCGTATTTTTCCAGTTGTTTTGATCAGTTAGCATCAGTTTGTTTTGGGTTTCCTGCCTCCAACCTACAGCAGAGCCTCTGCCATTTTCAAGCAGGATGGGAGAGGGGGAGAGTGAAAGATTCAGTTGTCTCACAGTGACTGTTCTGGTCTCCAGGAAAAAAAAAAAAAAAAAAAAAAAAGCAGTTGGTTTCTTGCTGTTGTCTGGAAGCACTGCATTATCTCAACTCATATACACTTGGTGACTTTATAATGGTGCCTGGCCTGTTATAGAAAGTGCTTTAAATATATAATCCTAGCAAATACAAAACTTTCTGTAAGCAAAGTGAGAGGTCAGCTTTCTCTTGTTTCTTCTCTGTTTGAGAAATACAACCTTCAGTGAAGTATTCTAGGATCCAGTCATTTTCTTTATCTGAGAAAATCTTTGAAAGATCTTGAAACATATTTATGCTCTGTAAAATCATTGTGTGTCTTGTTAGTAACATATGGATACACCATCATTTTCTCTACTTCTCTTTGGATTGCTGTTAATAAGATATTTTAAAATATTCAGCCATTAATTACAAAGTTCCTTGAATTGTCTGTTGTTTTCACATGCACACACATAATCTGCTACTGATGAGTTTTCTAAGTAACTCCAGAGATATTTTTGTCACTGGATTTGTCAACAAATTGCTGAAAGGCAGATCTGCATGAAATTGATATTAGTCCTTTGTTCAAATGAAATGAAGACATGGTCACTTTTTATGTCTTTCATACTGAAAATCCTCTACCTATAAATCAGATATCTCAAAAACAAATTTTCTTACTAATGACATCTTTTAAAGCCTCCTTATCATCACTGGGGGTTCAAAGGAGTGAAGAGAGGACTGCCAGCCCTGTTTGATGAAGTATTTTCTTGAATTATCAGCTATCAAGGATATCCTTGGTACTCCAAACCCTCCCAACTGGCTTGACACCTTTTAAAATCTCTCAATCCATCTCTCCAAAAACTAAACAAACAAAATCCTTCCTTGATCTTTGCAAATAACCAGGGTAGGTTGATAGGTTGACATAAGGTTTTAACATTTTTGTTGTTGTTGTTAGCTCACTTAGATACTATTAGACACCATAAAAGACCAGCAAGTGTGTTATAGACACAAAGCTGAGCAGGAAGAGGAAGAGATTCCTTTAATCCAAGGCATTAAAACCCCCAACATCTCTCACATTATGTTCCACATATATGAAAGAAAAAAAAAAAAAAAAGGACCTGAGAAATCATTTCCAATTCTATTTCTTCTTTCCAATTCTCTTTGAGCATAAGTTGTTTAGAACTTAAGCAAAAGAACGGCGCATATATTAAGATATATATATGTATCACTTATTTGATCAACTTCTATATAATTTAAATAATTATATAGAAGAATATAACAAGAATAAGAAGTTCCTCACTGTTTTTAATTACTTCTATTTTGTATTATAAATGTATACAATCTCTACTAAGTTACCAAAAGTGCATGAGATATTTTTACATTATGAAAATTCTCAAACAATAAATTTCCTTTGCAGGCTCTTCAAAATAAGATATTACATACAGTAAGCGTGCTAATTGAAGGTGAATTCTTCAGATAGTATAAATCAGCCTAGCTCTATGAATCTCAGTACAAGATACCAGATAATAGATTACAATTACTGTTTCTCAGATGACAGTTATACCAAACCCTAAGGGTCTGAGTAGTTAGATAGAGCAATTAATCCCAACAACCTCCTTTTCACCAATATGTTTCTTTCATCAATTTTACAAACAACAGAATAGAACAGGCTTGCTAAGGCTAATTCAGATGAATAATAGGATCAAACAGAGACTATATCTAATGAAAATTATATCTTTATAAGATTTTCAGTCCTAAAACAAGATAATGAGCTAAGATATTCTTAATTTTTGAATATTACTGTTCTTGTAAGGTTTGGGTTTGTTTGTTGTTTTTTTTTTTTCACAATATTTCTTTAGTGCTTCCCTTCAAATCATAATTCTTTCCTTGTTGATATGGCTGTATTAAGCATCAGCAATCCTACTGGTGACCTTTTCTGCTGGTAAGTGCTAGAGCCCTGTTGAAGTTCACCTAATTGATTGTAGTTTAATTCCCCACTGCTGATGATTACAGTGGGAGCAATTCTTTAATGGGGTAGGGCAATAGAGACCCAGGGAGGAGATGTTAGTGGCAGCCAGGCTAATAAAAGAACTTTATACTGAATTTTTTGTCGGAATGTTTTTGTGCTTTACTTGTTTGTTTATTTTATAGAAATAAAGGGCAGCATTCACAAAGCTAATATGTATAGCACTATGAACATAAGCCTGTTCACAGAAATTTACTTATCTAAGGTCTTTTCCATCTCACTGTTACTGATTTTTTTTTCTGCTTCCATTGTGCATACCGTATGATTTCTAACATTCAGTCACAGTTGAGGTCAAACCCTGAGAACTGCAATTCAGTTGAAGTAATGATTTTGTAGTCACTCAGTATTAATCTTGGAGCCTTCTGTGACTGAAAGAAACTTGCTCTCTCTGAAAGAAACTTCTTAGACCTCCTCTTACAGCAGAAATGTTTGAATTTTTAATAACCATCACAGAACTTTACAGAATTTCTATCAGGTACTTTCTTTCAGATATGAATAAATAAATAAATAAAGGCTAGTTGTTGTTTATTTGTTTTGTTTTGTTTGTTTACCAGTGTACACTATTTTCAAAAGAGAGACACATGATTAGTTTTTCAGTGAAGTAAAAATATCTGTGATGGAAACACATTGATCAGTCTAATGAAGGAATGTAAAATCAGCATCATTAAAGAAACAAGGGTTATTGATTCAGTTAAGCAAGATTTGAAGGATTTTGTGCTTTGGCTTAGAATTAAAGTATGTCACATATAAAAATGTGACCTACTGAAAAGCTTATAAAAAGACTTGAATATCTAGAGAAACCTATCTGTAGGTAGGTAACTGTGTATTACAATCCAGTATAGCATACATCTTGGTGTAATAAAGGAAATAGAGCACATTGCATAAAAACTGCCAATAGCAGCATACTCTGCACTCAGTTGCATTCTTCTATGATTCACAGGGGAAGTTAGCACATATGCCTACCATTTTATTTACAACATACACTGAAAAGCAACCCAAATCATGCTAAGGATAGAAACAACCTTGTAACAAGCCAGCTTGCTCCTTCTAGTAGTAGGAAGCCTGGGACTAGAGAGGCCCAGACAATTAACAGATCCAGTTTGTCTGTGACCAGTTAACAATTAATGGAAACTACGTGGCCTCTGCTATAAATGGCAAGAGAGTACCAGAAAAAGATGCTCTTGAAAAGCAGTGAAAAACAGGAAGGAAAAAAAAAAAAAAAAAAAAAAGGAAGGGTCTGGGGGATTAAACTTAGCAGGTGTTCCTGTGAAAGAACTAGAGCACTCAAAAAGATTGTGTATAAGCAAATAGTGTGTTTTTTAGGATGTATGTTTTGAATGCTTTTCCAGGAAGCAATATTAGCTATGTCAACTGTCACATTCCCTAAGCATGTTATAATTTGAGGTGTCCTCAGCTTGCTGTGTCATAAACACTTTTGTAGAACAGAATCTTTTACCAGCTTTTAGAAGCAAGCACTGCTATTTGCAGCAAGAAGGAAAAAAAGAAAAAAAAAGAAAAAAAAAAGAGAGAAAAGAAACAGACCTCAGCAGCTCTGGAACCATGGTGTGCATTAGGTGTTACAGCACTGCCACCAAATTTGAAAAGGCCAAGTAGTATCTGCACAGGCTGGGGTGCAATGCCAATGAATTCCTCTGCCAGCTGACATGTCCAATATACTGCCAGAGCATTGGCACCTTCCTCTCCTGTGAGTCAGTATTCCAGGTCACAGCTAGCTCCATGTTTTCTAGGATTCTGGAACTGCTTACAATATATATATTTATATATACATATATTTATATATATTTTTTTTTTTCCAGAGCAGCAGGGCCTGGAATTTGTCCATGGAATTCCTTAGAAAAGACCCAGACCTGGTCAGCTGCTCACCACAAACACTTCCCAGTAAGCTTAATCTTCCTTTTCACTTTATACTCTCTTCTTGCCCCCAGCTCCACCCCCCTCACCCCCCACCCCCGGGCTTTTTACTATTTCTGGCACCCTTCTCTTTTCTCTCAATACATTTTTTACTGGAGAAGAAGAAGACAGGTACTGTCTAGCTGAAGTGCTGCAAGTACACTAGGGATTCTAATACCTAGGTCTTGCTGGCTTGGGGCTACCTGGCCTTAGAAGAATAATCTTTTCCTTTCTAGTCCATCTTCCCTAGAAGACTCATGTTCACCACAGGTCTCCTAGTTAGCATGAATCAACATGTACACTACAATCAGCAAATATTGCACTATTTTTTCCTCCTGTTCCAGGAAAATATTAAGCCCCTATGGCCCCAGGGCTCTATATAGATGAAAATTTGGCAACACTGTCCAAAGTGGCCCTTCTGTCTGTCTCCTGTGCTCATTGAAGGTATCCCAAAATATTATCTGATTATATTAATTTATGTTATATTAAAAATAAAGGAAGACTCTATAAAAGTCTGATACACATTTATGATATGGTCTGTATACACTTTTTCTTGGTCTGTAAGTTGCTTTCCATTTCCCTCTTCTAAATAATACACAATTGTGTGGCAGCAGGTAAGGCATTTCCACCACCTACATTGTGTGACAAATTCTAAGTTTGGATGCAGTTTCAGAGGAGACAGGTGGAAAAAGGAAGGTGAGAAAACACTTCTAAAAAATATTTCTAGGGGAACTATCAACCATCTTTTACAAGTGCTTAAAGAAGAGAAGTCTCAAAGATCATCATTCTGTATTAAATCTCTGCACTGAACTCATCTACAATCTCTACAAGGAAAACTGCCATTGCTTTCACCTACAAGCAAAGCTACTGTGAACATTCACACAGGTATTTTTTTGATGGGGGAAGTTGAAATCCAGACGGGTCCAGCCATACAGAGGGGTATGTGACACAAACTCAAGCAGGAAGATGGGCTGACTCTTCACTGCTCACTTTCAGAGTCCCTGAGGAAGACCATGGGTTGGATCCTTCCTTATGTTCTTCCACTGGTTCAGACCCTGTTTAAATCTCCCCTCAAGCTGAGATGCCAGAGGAAGACTGCAAAAGCAAGATCTAATCCAACATCAAGTCACTTTAGTCTAGTTCTGATGCAGTAAAAGGAAGATGCTACATGGACATAAGGCAACTGTTTACCAGTTATACTACTTACAAGTGTTTCTTGGAAAAAAATATTTCATGACAGTACTAACCAAAATGACTCAGCCATTTCAAATGCTGTATTCCAGCTCAATGTCTTTACTTTGTTGTTGTTTGCTCTTTTTATGAAAACCAGCCTTTACGACTGAGCTCTGCATAAGTTCATTTATCTAGTAAACATTTGGTCTCCAATACACTGCAGTGCTGAACAAAAGAAAAGAAATTGAATGAACCTGTAGAAAGATGGACCCTCCACTCCAACACCATCCTGACGATAAGTAGTATCATATTTTTTTACATTAATCCCAGAACTACCAAAACAACACATAAATATTTCCATATGGTTTCCAAATAAATCTCCCATATCCTGTATACCATAAATTGTTCCCTCAAGAGATATAAGCTAAATAAGGTTAGTCATCTATTCCAGCTCTCTTGGGGGCACCAGGCCTGATTTTCCACTTGGGTGCACAGGCTTTGTGCTTAGGCAACTCCACTCAAGTTAGCATCTTCCAGAAAATAAGGCATGGGGTTGGTGTGAGAACAGAGAATCAAATCTACCATCTTTCACCAACAACCTGTAGCTGTAACCAGATTTTTCTCCTTCTGACATGTTCAAATTATGAGGATTAAGTGAGCATGCCCTGGCAATTGCCAACCGGCTTGTAGATGGTGCCTCTTGCATACTGGCATGGGCTCCCAGAGCTGTGGCTCAAAGTCCCTTCATAGACTGTTCCTCATATCCCATCTGCACTGGGATAGTGGGTTGCAAAGCCTGAAAAATCACAGCCTTCTGGCTGTGATTTCAGGCTTTCTTACATATTCTGTGGGACTGTTTGTGAAATTTGTTTATGAATGATTAATATTTCACCAGTTTCTTAATGCTTTAGCACAGACCTGATGAGTGTAAATAAGAAACTCTTACAAGTCTTTGGCTTGAGTAGCATAAAACATTGTCTCATACCCAGTCTCCCCACAGACAACAGTTTCTGCTTTAAATAGTCCAACTACAACTCCCTGAGTATAATATAAAGGGCATAAACATTATAAAAGTACTGAATACTCAGACCTGCAGGATGACTAGACTAAGTAAGTATCAGTTCTTTGCAGTCACGCTACTTGTTATAATTCATTATAATAATGGATCACTTTAAAGATACATTCCTATAACTCAGGGAAAAGTTTCGTAATAGAACTAAAAGTCCCTTTGCAGCTCCGAATGTGTAGGAGGTGAGGTTCAGCAACCTTATGTGTAATCTGATTGTTTTACTTAACAAAACATGAGCATCCATAGAGATCTGCACGTAGGATTAATAAGTCTTCCTGACTTTCAGCTTTCTTTTTTTTTTTTTTTTTTTTTCCTGAAATCACCAGAAATGCTTCAGGAAAGGGAAACTAATTTGGCTTGATTTCAAACTCAAAGTTTGTTGTTGTTTTTTTTTTCTTCCTCCCAGAAGAACAAGATTTAAAATAAGTGCTGGGGAAATGGTTCTTTGCAAATCTGAGCATGAATACAGATTGTGGGTTTGTATTTCCTGATCAGGATGGAAACAGAAACATGGACCCTTCAGATCTAAACCCTAAAATTAACTCAGAGAGCACCATTCAAAAGCACTTCCTCAAGTCAGCAGGGGAGAACGGCAATAAAAAGCTTGATGAGAGTTTGGTGAATGTAGAGGAAATAAGGGAGGGAATGTGGGGAAATGACAGTGGACCCTCAGCCCCATACAAACTCTTTTTTTAATTCTCCTTCATATGCATACATTGTAGTTATTAGCATGACCAATTTTAAAAGAAGGATTTGGTTAGCTCAAATGTAGACATGTCTTTTGAATAACTCTTTAGACTCTTTAGGCTCATGCATTGGAGAACGAGCCATAAGCATGCTCAGGTTTTGATTGAAATATAATTGTAGAGGCAATAGTGATAACAGTATTACTTGAGTCAGCTTTATAAATGACACCTATCACTACAGGACTCTATTGGAAACCTTACACTTCTTTCAACACAGAGAATGTTTCTATTTACAAAGTATTTATGAATATTTTTTTTACTTAAATTGTCTGGGGTTAGGCCTATTGTGAATAAATTGTAAGGTCAAAGGGCAAGTTGTTTATATTGGTGAAGAGACAGGATTATTACACTGAGAAATGGTGAGTACATCCTGTTATTGCTGTTACCAGTAAAAACATTGCATGAAAAGAACTAGACAGACTAGTTGCTTGAGTTCTCAAAAGGTTTTATTTTTAGCCTAATGACAAAAATGTCTGTTTGCACAGGAAACCATAAGATTGATACAAGGGAGTGGAAATAAAATTCTTCATGTAATTTTCAGTGATACATTAAAGACTTGATCCCCTGAGTGTCAGAGAAATGTTTAGTGAACCTTAGAAAGATGAAAAGATGACTTTTTTGCCAGCCCCCTACCATTCTCTACTTCTCTGGTCATGGAAGCTCCTGCATACAAATCAATTCCTTGTGCAAGTTAGAGAATTTTCAGAACCATTCTTAGCTGTGCCAGCAAATAATGATGCTACAGGAGAACAGCTCACATAGCCAGAATGACCTGTCCTTCCCCCATGGAATTTCAAGTTGGCCCTGTGGGAATGGAGGCAGAAAGCGGATAGATGTCTTGCTGTTCCCCAGTGGAGTCTTTTGCTGTTGCTGTAAATTACTTTAAGCTCTCTTTGCTACAGTGGTGCAGAAGGTACTTGTTTGGGGTTAAGAACATGGATCAAAATGTAATCATCCTGGACCAAATCATCAATACTCACTTTCCATGGACCTCAGTAAAGTTTCCAGACATATTAGGGCCAGCTTCCAACTACTAACAACAGTTCTAACTTCTAAATTATTTTTGCCCAAGCTAGACTAACATTTGAAAACATGATGTACTAAGAACAATAGTTAAAGTCCTGCCTATGCTGGCATCAACAGTAGTTTTGCTATTAATGTAGTACCAGCAAAGCCATTAATTCACTGAGTGCAGTTAAAATAAAATATCTCATTTAATTTCATTTATTGAAATGAACATTATGCTTCAGTTCTGAATGTTCAGAGAATGTTCCTTGTTGTTAATTAACTTACTTATTAGTGTTTCAGAAATGCCCTAAGGTTCCAGTCGGGATCAATGCCCAGTTTTGTTGTAAGGTAGATGAAATGAAATGGAAAGGGCTGTTTTGAAAGAGTTTACTTACCAGGGCTTGCTTCTACACTCCCAGTCTCCTTAAGATCATAAATCAGAGTGCAGGATCAAGACTGCACTTTGGGAAGAGCTACTCACTTCAGGTGTATTTCCAGTGAAGGAACTAGAATGTCCTCGTTTGCACAGAACTGAATGCTGGGGATTTCTGAATTCCTTTAGCAATATCTTCCATAACATGTTGGTTACTTGACTGAAAGCTGACCTGCAGTTTTCAATTAATTTAGTACTTGGGGACTTTCTGTTGTTGTCATCTTGATTTTTTTTTAAATGTAAAATAGTGCAACTTGGTCATTAATTACAGCTGGGACTGTTTCTTGTGCATGTTTATTGTCTTTAGAAGGGGAATACAATTCACCCTGAGTGAAAAGGCCCCATTTGCTTTACAAGAGTCACTTTATTGTGGAAATGCTGATGCTGAGGGAGGAGATATTTCCCTCAGCCTGAAATATTTCACCTGACTAGAATTTTGAGTGTTCAAAAGGGACAGATACAGATCCTTACTCAAGCTGGCATAAGTGCAGAGGAAGTATACAGAGTCTGGAAGTTGTGGAAATGCAGCTCAGAACCATTCTCCTTTAGTGCTGAAAGGGTTTTACAGTGACTATGTACAGTCTTGTCCATTCAGTAGCCAAAAAAGCTTGCACATGAATTTACATGAACATTTACAGAAAATACAGGAACAGTCTTCAGTGAGGAACTTCCATCCTGCTTTTTTGCTCTGCAGTTCTGGGAGTTCACAGGAGTCAGGCATAAATGACATGTACAATATATGTTCCACTGTGTTGGGACAGACTTTCTTTAGAAGTCATGATAAATTTTCAAAAAAATCCCAAATGACCAGATTACCAGCCTTCTTTTCCAAACTTTACCAAGTCCTAGCTGAAGCAGGGTGGCTACAGAGGGACACCTGAGTACATGGGATTTGGCCCTTTTGTTTGTTCATCAGTGCTCTAGAAAGACATAGGAAAGGAAGGAGATAAAAGTATAAGAGATTTGTTATTTAATAACATCTGGTCTTGCTGAAGTCCTCAGACAACCTTGTTCACACTAAAAGTGAGGAAGGGGAGGTATTAAGCCTTTCTTCAGAGCTCAAGAAGGGACAGCCAACAATAAGATCAGATTATTTGTTTTCTTATAGCCATACTTTTCTGTTTGTCAAAAAGGGACCTTAAACTCAATTTCCAAGTTATGCCATTTGATGTTTCATGGTGATGTTTCAGGATAATTGAGTGATCAGATCATGGACTGTGTAAGAAAGCAAGTCATGAGGGACTTCTGGGGACAACATCATTAGGTCCCAGCAACATAACACCCTGCAAAGGGTGTAGAATTCCCATTATTTTTTTCTTTTCCATTGGATAGCTACTGGGTTATTTTCCTCTGTCTCTCTTAGTTATGTGGTGTCTGTATTGCAGCTAATTCACAGTTATGTGAAGATTCTGGTAAATAGCTTGTAAAGTTAGGAAAATCTTCCACCTCAGTTATTGTTTTTTTTTCACCTTGCTAAGACAGGTCATTCTGTCATAAGAAATACTTCCATAAGATACATAAGTTTTCTCTGATTTAAACTCAGATCACATATTGATCAAAGATAGATATCAATGCCAATAATAATAATAAAATTTCAAATTCCAGATACAGAGCATAGTCCTATCTTGAATAAGCTCTATTTGTTGTATTCCTATAACTAACACGGAGGTCTTGTTTCGCCAGGGCTTTAATACAGTGCCTATACATTGTTATGCCAATATCACCTCCTGGAATTCAACTGTTTTGATTTGATTTTTCTCTATGCCCAGAGAACAGTGTGGAAATGTCATAGGGATAGATGCAACAACAAGGTATGAAGAGGAGGCACAATAAAGAGGAATCAAGAAGTAGAGTGATGAAAGACAAGGTGCTAGTACAGAGCTACAAAGAGCCTTGAAAACACATCTGCAGAGACATGAGAAGCCACATGATAAGATAAAGTGAACAATGTAGGGTAAAGAAATAATAGTAATTAAAGAAGCTGAGATAAAAAGAGGATAATTTTGAAAATTAATTAAATATCCTAGGGGTTAGGCTGGAGGAGGGTGGAAAAGAAACCCCTAGAGAAAAAAAAAAAAAAAAAGAAAAAAAAAAAGAGGAGGTAAATAGCAGCTGCAGAAAGGGTTGGGAGTACTGATGATTAGGCAGGCAGTGCCTGCTTTTTCATTTTGTGCCAGGCTCTATAAATCTTCCCTGTTACACAGAATCACAGAATCACAGAATCGTCTAGGTTGGAAGAGACCTCCAAGATCATCTAGTCCAACCTCTGTCCTAACACTAACAAAACCTCCACTAAACCATACCACTAAGGACTACATCTAAACGTCTTTTAAAGACCTCCAGGGATGGTGACTCAACCACTTCCCTGGGCAGCCCATTCCAATGCCTAACAACCCTTTCAGTAAAGAAGTTCTTCCTAATATCCAACCTAAACCTCCCCTGGCGCAACTTTAGCCCATTCCCCTCATCCTGTCACCAGGCATGTGGGAGAATAGACCAACCCCCCACCTCTTTACAGCCTCCTTTAAGGTACCTATAGAGAGCGATGAGGTCTCCCCTGAGCCTCCTCTTCTCCAGGCTAAACAACCCCAGCTCCCTCAGCCGCTTCTCGTAAGACTTGTTCTCCAGACCCCTCACCAGCCTTGTCGCCCTTCTCTGGACTCTCTCGAGCACCTCCACGTCCTTCTTGTAGCGAGGGGCCCAAAACTGAACACAGTACTCGAGGTGAGGCCTCACCAGAGCCGACTACAGGGGGACAATCACCTCCCTACACCTGCTGGCCACGCTGCTTCTTATACAAGCCAGGATGCTGTTGGCCTTCTTGGCCACCTGAGCACACTGCTGGCTCGTATTCAGCTGCCTATCAACCAGTATTCCCAGGTCCTTCTCGGCCAGGCAGCTTTCCAACCACTCATCTGCCAGCCTGTAGCGCTGCTTGGGGTTGTTGTGCCCCAGGTGCAGGACCCGGCACTTGGCCTTGTTGAACTTCATACAGTTGACCTCAGCCCATCGGTCCAGCCTATCCAGATCCTCCTGAACCTAGAACCTAGTTACCCTGAACCTAGAGGTGAGGAAGTTTGAGTATAAATTCAGAAGTTTGGATATTTTTCCAGATCTTACCTAAATCATATAAACCTCCTTATATATAGTATAATTTAGCCAGAAATAACTTAAGAACTCACTTTTTCTCGTGCTACTTAGTGCAGCTGGCTGGATTATTCATCCTCAATAATACTTACAGCACATACGTCCTTTTTTTTCTGTTTGAGAATCATTTATGAATAAGCTTTGAGACTGTTCTCCAAAATGTGAAATGCCTCTTGATCCTGTTGATTATTCTGAGCATTTACCTTCTTTTTTTTTTTTTTTTTTTTTATCATAGAATATCCCGAGTTGGAAGGGACCCACAAGGATTATCGAGTCCAACTCCTGGCATCACATAGATCTACCTAAAAATTCAGACCATATGACTAAGTGCACAGTCTTAAACTCCGACAGGCTTGGTGCCATCACTACATCCCTGGGGAGCCTGTTCCAGTGCACGACCACCCTCTCGGTGAAGAACCTCTTCCTGATATCCAGCCTGAACATCCCACATCACAGCTTGACACCATTCCTGTGGGTCCTATCACTGGTCAATAAAGAGAATAGATCAGCGCCTTCCCCTCCACTCCCCCTTATGAGGAAGCTGTATGCCATGATGAGGTCTCCCCTCAGCCTCCTCTTCTCCAGGCTGAACAGGCCACGTGACCTCAGCCGCTCCTCGTACATCCTCCCCTCTAGGCCCTTCACCATCTTTGTAGCCCTACTCTAGACACTCTCCAGTAGTTTCACATCCTTTTTGTACTGTGGTGTTCAGAACTGCACACAGTACTCGAGGTGAGGCCGCACCAGCGTCGAGTAGAGCGAGACAATCTCTTCCCTCAACCAACTAGCATGAGTATTGTCTGAAATTAGTGTTCTGTACATTAGGTAAGTAGACTCTAATTTTCTCAGCATCATCAAATGTGAACTACTTTGACTATGAGCAGAGCATAAGGAAATATGTAGAGATACAGTCTCAGCCTTTCAGCTGCTCTCTCATCTCAGTTCTTTCCTCTTTTCTTTCATGGTCTGTACAGTAAATATTGCTAGTGTGATACCTGCCTGAGTCTTCAGAAAGCCTGAAGCAGTGGTTCTGTGATGGCACTCTTTTTCAAGAGTTCACTCAGTTGTTTAAAACATCAACAGTAAGTTTCTTTCTACACTGTTCAAAGCATGTCTTGGAAGGAGAGAAAGTATCTGAACATGCGGATCCACATAAACTTCTCCGAGCATTTGTTCATTTTGGTATGCTTTTGATAATACATGGAAGGGGTGAAGAGTGCAGATGTTCTCATTTTCCTAAAAGGAGGGTTCAGCTTTCAAAGGTTTGGGAAATGCCAACTTGGGGGGGGGGGGGTTCAGATACTGTGCAGTTTAACTATTTCCTGCCTGCTATTTGGAGAATGTCATTGGTTAGCGAAGTCACGGGTTATTCTTCCAGCTCTCTAATTGGGTTAGTGTATCCTTTTAAACAGAGGAATAATGAACGCTCTTGTTTGTGAAGGAATAGCCTCGTTCGCATGCAAATACGGGTATTCACACAAATCAGCCATTCCTCCCACCTCCTCAGGAACAAAAACCTTTCTGTCTGAAACCACAGGAGCAGCAGATAACAAGGGGCCTTGATATGGATAGATCAAACAGCCATTTAAAATTCCTGCAAATGAATACTGTTGTGCAATATTCACCCAGTCCTGTCTTCTTCTGCATCATGGAAAAGATAACAAAAAGTTAAAATAGGATGTAAAGAAATGAGGAGTATGAAATAGTTCTGCTTTCCAAAATAATTCATCTATTCTGTTGTAGCACTTTTCAGATTGTTACCTTCTTTATGAAAGACAAATAATTATAAAAAAAATAAATGTGAAAACACTTTTGGAGTTTCTCTGTTTGTTCAAATTGGACATAGCTCAAACCCAAACAGCAGGTCCAATAAGCTTGAGACAATTCATAATTTCAGATGCCTGAAAATTCAAGATACACAGTATCTAAGCAGATGAGAAATAGGACTTGCCATTTGAAGATTTACCAGAAATTCTTCAGTGATTCTCCAAGACTACTCAAAGAATGAGTTATGTCCTCATCTGGCTATAAAAATAGCTGTTTAGCCATAAAGTATTATACAAAAGTAAGTGAAAAGAAAAGAGCCTTACAAAGAGTGACAGCTCCAAGGGTAACTTGGCTCCCTTTCCTCACTGTGTTTTTATAGCTGTAGGAACTCCTTATTACTTTTTCTCAAGCTGTCATCAGAGCAACAGAAACCGCTGTTATTTTGGTTTCTCTTCTCTTTAGATGGAAAGAAAAGGATATAATAAAGGCAGGTCATGAGCAATAGGTTGTAATCTATCCACAAAATGACTCCACCTTGCCATTTATTCCCTTGTATTGTGGTGGAACAGACTGCCAGTAAACATGTCTGCTTCACATTGATCATCATTGATAGCAGCATCCCTAATAGTGGCTCCATCTTGACAGAAAAATGGTAAGTGCCATTGTGCTCTGTTGTTTTTGTCTCTTTCTACAGCCACTGAAAAACAGAGCTGTTAATTTATCTGATGAAAGACATGACAGTGAATGTTATGTACAACCCAGATGTTTCCCCACTGATTTCATAAATAGGAGCACATAATTGTGATGATTGGGAACCCATTAATTCAAACTACTTGTAAGCAAAAGAAAAAGAAGACCTCAGCTTACACTTTCACTGTGACAAGCTTCTTTGCGTGAGATGTCTTTTTACTCACTGTTTATAAACCTAACCAGTCAAATAATTTCTTCAGTTCTTCTCCATCTGTTTTCTCACAACAGTGTTAATGTTCACTTAAATAAGCATAGCAGCATTAACCTTTTGAACTTCTTGTCTCTTGACTCTGCTTAGATCAGATTTGTGGTCTAGAAAATTGACTCTTCCCTCAACTTTGACAGATTTTCTTATTATCCCCTTCTGACCTGCAGAGAATTGCACTGGCTCAATTCCTGAGGCACCTAGAAGTTTCAGATGGACTCAGCCTCCCTATCTGATTGCCTGTCACGGGAAGCGTCAGTGGTATGCTTTTTATTTTGGTTTATTCCCTTCCTCTCTATAGATATAATGAATTCTCTTGCACTTTTGTGCTCTTCTTTTCAGCAGGCCTTGCACATCACATCTTCATCTGTAACACAAAAAGCATGTCATAATAAGTGCATCAATAAGGGCTTTATACAGTTCTGATATTCCAGGTATTGTCCACAGTAAATTGTATATAAGTTGCATAAGCCATTATCGCTGTGATTTAATCTTTCTACTTGCATAAATACTATTAGTTCTGATAACTACATAAATTAGGCTTAGAGCAAACTGCCAATGAAGATGGATACTCTTCATGCATGAAAACTGTGGGAAGGAATTAAGACTCTATTTAGAGCAAAACTGGTGCTTTGGAAAGTGTCATTAAACACTGAGTTTTCTATGTAGCTCCCAAGCATAAGCATGCTAACAAACCAGTTTGGATAAAAAGTTATATTCATTGTTGAATCCCCAGTTACTGTCCATATATTTTTGTACTCCTACAGCAAATATGACTTAGGTTAGCCACTTTTCACTGACAGAGGTTGATTAGGGCCACAGAGGTGATCAGAGGGATGGAGCACCTCTCCTATGAAGAAAGGTGGAGAGAGCTGAGGCTATTCAGTGTAAAGAAGAGAAAGCTCTGGGGTGACCTCATTGCAGCCTTTCACTACTTAAAGGGAGCCTGTAAAAAAGATGGAGAGCAACTTTTTGCTCAGTCAGATAATGACAGGACAAGGGGAAATGGTTTTAAACTAAAAGAAGGGAGATTTAGATTGGATGTTAGGAAAAAATTCTTTACTCAGAGTGTGGTGAGGCACAGGAACAGGTTGCCCAGAGAAGCTGTGGATGCCCCATCCCTGGAGGTGTTCAAGGTCAGGTTGGATGAGGCCCTGGGCAACCTGACCTAGTGGGTGGCATGCCGGCCCATGGCAGGGGGATTGGAACTAAATGATCTTTAAGGTTCCTTCCAACCTGAGCCATTCTATGACTCTACGATTCTATTTCTCCCCTCTCCTCCTCAACTGACAGCTGAGCTAGTTTAAGTTACATCACATTAGCTATGAGAGCTAACACAAAGAAGCCAGCCTACAGTAAATTGAGATGAACTCTAAACTCTACACCAAGAAAGAGTTTTTTAGATAGGCTGGGTTTTGCTGGTTGAGTTATGCTCAGGCTGAAACGGAAATACAAACACTTATAAAGCTATGGGCAAACAGCTAGGGTATGACCTTGGGAGAGTGTTTTGAGAGGAGTATAATTGGAAAGAATGCTTAGAGTATGGAACAAGAAAGCTGCTGGCTGCTTGATTTTGATCCTATTTGGTAAACAGACCTTTGATATACTTTTACAAATGAATAGAAATATGAGTTTGTCCTTTGTCATCTGAGAACAATGGCCCAAATAAGGGCTAGCCTAAAAATGAGGATCCAGAGAAAGTGGTAAAATAGGTAATCAGTGTAGCAGCAGAAAATAAAAAAATAAATTAAAAAAAAATATAAAAAACAGTAGAATCTCTACATTTTAGTGCAATTATTCCATTTTAGCAGTTTCTACGTTTTCTGTGGTCTAGAGTTTATGCTATAGTCTTCCTGTAGCCCCTGCAGATAGCTTTTCCCTGCCCCAGCCTGAGCTTTTTCTGCTGAGAAAGATCTGTGAGAATAACTGTACAGAGACGAGAAGGACCAACATTACAGACAGAAGTGTGATTGTTTAGGGTAACTAATAACTCAAGGATTCAGGAAGGAAAACACCAGCATGGGAAGATGTGAGGCCCCAAAGGGTAAATTTATGTGTGCAAGGGCTTAGGATGCTGAGGTCCCAGCCAGGAGTCCCATGTTAAGTTTTCAGTGTCATGGGTGGATATGGAGGCTAGTGGCAGCTTCCCAGTGCCGTGGGACTCAAGGAGGAGCCACTGGTGCTGGCCCTACCCCTTCCTTGAAAATGCTAGCCCAAGTAGCAGCAGATCTTCAGGTACCTCATCCATTGTGGCGGTGAGCATGCAAGTACCTAACATTTGTTGATTTCTAGCTATCTTCTGTTTGTGCTAGCTGGTGCATAACTGTTTTACAGTTTCATTTCTTATATCCTTCTTGCAGAATCTCTCTGCATTGTCTTAAGATGTCTGAACAAGCCAAACCAAGTGAGAGGCCATAAGGAAGACAAGGAGCAGAGAATGAACAGTGCCATGACTTCACTGTTAGCCCAGTATTTGCAAAATTTCATGCAACAGGGTGGCAGGCCTGACACACTGCAGGAGCACCAGCCTCAACACTTTCTACTCCCTGCTCCAGCCTCAGCACTTACAGACCCATGGCATTTCATGTGGCCCAAGAAGGCCAGTTGTAGGCCATGCTGATTTAATACCACTTGCACAACATAAATGCCGCAATTTAGCCTCTAGAGTGCAGAGTATAAGCCTCCTCTATTATGCATAATTTCTAAGATTCAAGTCAGTAAGCGATTCCTCAGGGAGAAGCAAGACAGCTTGCTGACTGTCATACAACTTTCTGATGGAGCAACCGACAGGAAAAATCAGACACCAGTCAACTGAGGCACTGATCCAAAGCCCCTTTAAACACCTTGGTGACTCTTGAAAATAAGATGTAGGAGCTTTTCAAGAGATTACCCCTAATCTGTCACAGCATGCAAAACAACTTAATACATTTATCATTTTCTTTTCAGCTAGAGAATTCAAATCCCTCTGTGACAAATCAACTAGTAAGTCAAACTTCTACTTAACAAACATATGTCCTAAAATTGCAAAGGGTGGGTCCATTTGTCACTTAATTGTCCTGAACACAACAGGCCTCCTACCAGTTAGAACTTTGCTATTGAATCAAATGGCCATAGTACTGGGAGACCACTTCTGTGTGTGTCTTTGAAATCTTGTTTTATGCTATCATGTTTGACCTAGTCACTTCACAAACACCAGTTCAGGTCAACAGACATAAGCTTTCTTGTTAACCTGGACCAATGCACCACAAATTACTTTTATTTACCTAGCACCTTCTCTTCCCACATTATGTTAAATGCTGATCTCAGAAAAGCAAATAAGCTGTCTTTTCCCTTTTTCACAATGACTGTCAGCTTGTACTTTAACCAACAACTCAAGCCTCTGTCTGGCTTGTAAGAATCCTTGAGATACAGTGAAATAAAAATCTGTTTTGTCTTTCATTTTATATCCTGTTTCCCAGAAAGTATGAATATTTGCTTTTCAGCCGTATCATTTGAGTATTAAGGTATTTCCTTCACCATCCTCAAAAGCTGATTATTCTAATACAGCTCAGGAAAGCAGTATTTGGCTTCTTTCAGGTCAGAAATACATTGAGTTTTATTTTTAAAAATTCTGTTAGATCATTCAGCATTAGATATATTCAAACTAAAGTCACCTTAATACTAAAAATCAAATTCTTGGATATCAAATGCTCTGGCTAGTGGCTGTTAAATAGCAATAGTTGCTTCCAAGTAAGTGCATCTTTCTTAGAATCATAGAATGGCTTGGGTTGGGAGGGACCTTTAAAGATTAGTTCCAACCCCTTTGCCATGGGCAGGGATGCCACCCACTAGATCAGGTTGTCCAGAGCCTCATCCATCCTAACCTTGAACACCTCCAGGGACGGGGCATCCACAGCTTCTCTGGACAACCTGTTCCTGTGCCTCACCACCCTGTGAGTAAAGAATTTCCTCCTAAATCTTAATCTAAATCTCCCCTCTTTTAGTTTAAAACCAATCCCCCTTGTCCTGTCACTGTCTGCCCATGTTAAAAGTTGCTCTCCATTTGACTGAAAGGCTGCAATGAGGTCACCCCAGAGCTTTCTCTTCTTTACACTGAATAGCCTCAGCTCTTTCAGCCTTTCTCCATAGGAGAGGTGCTCCAGCCCTCTGATCATCTTTGTGGCCCTCCTCTGGACTCAATCTAACAGGTCCACCTCGTTCTTGTGCTGGGGGACCCTGACCTGTATGCAGTACTCCAAGTGGGGCCTCACAAGGGCAGAGCAGCAGGGGACAATCACCTCCCTCAACCAGCTGGCCACTCCTCTGTTGATGCAGCCCAGGATGCAGTTGACCTTCTGGGCTGCAAGTGTGCACTGCTGGCTCATGTCAAGCTTTTCAGCCACCAGAACCCCCAAGTCCTTCTCTGTAGGGCTGCTCTCAGTGAGTTTTTCTCCCAGGCTGTACCATACTCTGGGATTGCCCCGGCCCAGGTGCAGCACCTTGCACTTGTTGAATCTCATGAGGTTCCCATGGGCCCACTTCTCAAGGTTGTCCACATCCCTTTGGATGGTATCCCTTCCTTCTGTTGTGTGAACTACACCACCACTCAGCTTAGTGTCATCTGCAAACTTACTGAGGGTGCACTTGATCCCACTGTCTATGCTGTTGATGAAGATATTAAACAGTATGGGTCCCAGGACAGACCCCTGAGGGACACCACTTGTCCTTGGCCGCCACCTGGACATAGAGCCATTGACCACCACTCTCTGGGTACAGCAGTCGAGCTAGTTCCTTATTCACTGAATGGTCCATCCTTCAAATCCATGGTCCACCCTTCAAATCCATCTCTCTCGAATTTGGAGATCGGGACCTCCTGTGGGACTGTGTCAAAGACCTTACAGAAGTCCAGGCATATGACATCTGTCGGTCTTCCCTTGTCAACTGATGCAGTCACTCCACCATAGAAAGCCACCAGATTGGTCAGGCATTATTTGCCCTTTGTGAAGCCATAATGGCTGTCTCAGATCACCTCCTTGTCTTGCATGTGCCTTAACATAGTGTCAAGGAGCATCTTTTCCACGATCTTCCCAGGCACAGAGGTGAGGCTCATTGATCTGTAGTTCCCTGGGTCTTCCTTTCTATCCGTTCAAAAAATGGTAATGATGTTTCCCTTTTTCCAGTCACCAGGGACATGATTTTTCAAATATGATGGAGAGTGGCTTGGCAACTACATCTCAGTGACCAGATATAATTTGAAGTGTTTGTTATCCAACTGAGCATGGAATTTTTAAATACCTTGTTCTATTATATCCATCCCATTACAACCATTCTTTCAGCAATTTCTTTGTAAAATTAGATTTCTGCTAGGTTTCTCTCCCTTAAAACAGTGAACCAGTGAACTACAGAAATCTCTATTGCCTCTCACATCATATTTTACTTTATTCATGTATTAGATATAGATTAGCATCTTGTCTTTGAGAAGCTTATATTTAGTAGAAAACAGCAGAGTTTCAGTTAAACAATAACTGAATATACCCTTCATGCTTTAAAATAGCAGGAAGTTTTAAGTGTTCTTTCTCATAGGCACAATTCTCAAGCTTTTCTCTCTTTTTTTTTTTTCCCAAGTGTGATTAGGCTAATGGTACTATTGTGATCAGCGTTTTTTCAGTGTAATGAAACCTCATTGAACAAAATATCTTCTTTCAGCCACATAAATCATTATTTGTGACCTACTAAAATGTGACAATACAAAACTTTTTTCCATTCTAACTGATCTCCATGGATTTAAAATTTTAATTTCAAGTTTAAGAACACAATCTTCAAAACAGAGAGGATTTAATTCTAGAAAACTTGGCACACCATTATGTTTCCTACGTAAAAAAAAAAAAAAAACAAAAAACTGGAAGAAACATAAAAGCTATGTAATTTCATCAGATAATCAGTTGGGCTCCCTTGGGTTCCCTGAACAGCAATACTGTCTAAATGCAGATGCGCTGTGCTTCAGTCCAGATGGACACAACAACCTGTGATGAAGCCACAGTAATTAGAAAAAGCCGTTATCTTCAGGACCACTGCAAATGTGATGGGAATGTTAGGCTGTCTTGAAGTACACCAATGAAGTACAACACTGATGCTAGTTAGAGAAATAATGGCTGGGTACAGCCATAGGCATTCCAATCCTGTGATTCCTTGAGTAGTGGGTCAGCTCTCTTGGGGGAGAACTGGTGCCAGGGGGACACCACTCTTCCTCATACATCAGCCCTCTCCTTGGCTTGTTTCAGCTTCTCCTTCATAGCAGCTGCTGCTGCTCCATATGCAAGGTTTCTGTGCTACAGTGCAAGAAGGGAGGGAAGAGGGTGCTGGGGAGAGAGGAGTGGCATAACAGGACCACCCAGGTATTTTTCCAGGTGAGGAGTGAGGGGGAGAAGAGTCTGTTTGCCCCAGGACCCAAAACAGCTCTTGGTGTGGGCTCTAATAGCACTGCTGGAACAACCAGACCTACAAAACACTGGCAAACACAAGGGTTTATTTTTCTTTTTTTCTTTTTTCCCTTCTTTACTTATTTTCTCGTTTCTTCCCTTCACCTCTTTTTCCTTCTTCCTTTCTTTCCTTCATTTTTTCATTTTCTTTTTTTTTTGCTCTCATTTTCTTTTTTCTCTCAAGCTATTTATTTCTTTCTCCCTCTCTTTCTCTCTTTCTTGCATTCTCTCTCTCTCTCTCTCTCCCCCTCACCACAAAACACGTCATTTCTTCAGAGAACACCACTCCATAATTTAATGGCAAAGCATCAAGGACTCTCAATAGCATCAAAAACAGTACTGTTGCTCCACCAGTTTGATTTAGAGATCCTCCCCATAGATAAGCTGCTATTTTTAAAGCATAGTTACATTGCAAAATAAGCCAGAGCATGCGTTTATAATTTCAGTGTTTTTGACAGGAATTGTCTGAAAACAGCCTTTTTAACCATTGATGATAAACATAAAGAAATAGATAACGATGAGATGATTGAAGTAAAACACTTTTCTTTTTGCTTAAGGGAAGGTTGCATGCACAGTTTCTTTAGAGTAATTTCAGTATAAATCCACATCCTCAGAGAACTATTCTTAAAGTCAAATTTTTTAACATACTTGCTTGATCCTGGAGGGAACATTACCTTCATTTACTGGTAGGTTTAAAAATCTTATTTTCATGATCATCAGTCATTATAGTGGTACAAGGTAGGCACTAACCTATACATAAAGATACACCCATTTTGGTGGACATGTTTATGATAACATAAGTTATTTCAGAAACAGAAAAAGAGTACAGAGGGTAAAAAAGAAAACAAAACTAATAAGTACTTTTTTAGTAGAAATTTCTCATTTTAAAATTTGTTTTATAGCAAAATATCTGGCCAAAATCTTTCACAAAGCTTAAAGAAAAAAATCATTAAAATAATGTCTTCTATTGTATTTTTTTACCAGAAATGTGTCAGAATGACATCCTTTGAAATATTTTTACCGAAGATGTGAAAAAACTTGGAAATGCAGGCCAAAGATTAATTTTTACTACAGCAATGTAACTTATCAGAGATGTAAATTAAAAACAATCACAAAAAACAGTCAGTAAAAAAAGAAATTATACAATATTCAGAATCAACAATAAGAATGAATAAAGCCGGAATTCCTTGTGACACTGTTCCATACCACTCCTAAAGTAGCAGAGGTATTTAAGTCTACTCTAGTTTAATGGGTAAAGGTTGCTTTGAGGTCCTTTCCATAACTGTGTGATACCTGCATGTGAAGATGGAGCTTGAGCTGATGAAATACTAATGGGAAGTAAATAATTACATCCCCTTTCACGTATACAATACTCCAATCAGTATATTCCTGAACAGGATTTCCTTTCTTCTTTTGCAGCAGCTGCACAATGGATGCTTCAAGATTTTGTATTTGATGAGTGCTTGCTGTAGGATACCACAGGATCGTGCTGTCATCATTTTTCAGGGAGCAGCGTGCCACAAACACATTTTCTGTGGATAGAGACAGGGATCTTGGGGCGTTGTTGCTTGCATGCATGTGGGTCCTGTTCTAATCTGAATTTGCAGGTGCCTGGCATGTATGTAAGAGCACAAGAAATTTCTCCTGACTCCAGTAATTAAGGTACGATAGATATGATCCAAGGTAACTTCCTGCCTTTTTTTCTGTGTATTAATCATCAGCTATTTTATCCTTTTTTTTAATTTATTTTTTTCCTTGGCATAGCACTTCATACTTATCTATATTGGCTTTACTTTGCAAAATTTCTTTTCACAGTTTATCATGACCATCTCGAACTTTACTTCTGTCCTCCACAGAGTTTGCACATTTCCTAGTTTAGGTCAATATCAAATTTCCTCTTAAATTCAAATCCTTAACTAAACCCTGAAACTGAGCCAAGTCCAGGATAGAGAAGTTATTATTGTTTAACTAGATAAGACCCATTATTTGCACATATCAAAGCAGAAAAGAATGATTAGCATGACAGTTCAGGTCATCGAAGAGAAGTTAATGGTCATTGACCATGGTTGTTTGGAAGAATTATGTTTGTACCAATTAAAAAGTCAACAGCCACCAAGTGAGGAAAAGCATGAGGAAAGATGAAAGCCACTACAAGAAGATTGCTTCAACAATGGGGGGAAAAAATGCAGGAAGAAAATGTAGTGAAATAATAGCAAGAAAATGGTAGAAGGAATTAGAGAAAAGACATCCTTAACTGCTGTGCCTCATGTGTTTCGAGTTGTTTCTATGGTCACAGAATAAGAAGGTCAAATCAGATCAAATAAAGCAGGACAGAACTGAACAGTACAATTAGGCCATAGTCAAAAAGTAATTACTTTTCCACCCAGTAGAGATTGCATGTTACTTCTTGGAACTGTACATTATTATCTAAATAATAGATAGCAGCCAGAGAAGCAACTGGGAATGAATTGGAAAAAATCAGCTAAAAAGCCACTTAGCTAAATATTATAACATTACAATTTATATTAAAGCTCAGATAAACTTGAAAGTTGGATATTGGTGGGTTTTAACCTATTTATGCTCATTCATCAAGAGACTAGAGGAATAAAAGATGCAGAACAGAACTAAAATACAATAGTACTGAAGTAATTTTTAAACTACTCAACTAAAACAACATTCCCTTTGCTCTGTTCTCTTTGCATTTTAATCTTTTGATATTATGGTTATGATTAAGATATATAAACCATATAACCTATCCTGGCGATGGTGTACAATGGTGTACATTAGATAACTTTAACTCTCTCTGGAGTCTCTTATTTTTACTTCAGCATCCTTTACCTCAGCCATGCATTCTTCCTATTTTCTCCACAGGGCATGAGATGCACTTCACAACGCATACAATCTTCACATTTTTGTCAGTCATATATCTCTCTAAAGTAGCTTGCTAAATAAGTCATCTGTTTTACACTGCTGAAGTCGATTCTTGGCTGAACTAAATGGCATGGCTTTGTGGATGTAAGTAGAACTTCCTAATTTATCTTTCACAAAGGTAAAACTCTTTGTTTGAAAAGGTTTACATGTCCTCATTGATTCTCTTCACTTTTAGTAAAATATCTTCACTCAGCATGGCCAGAATCAGCTGCCAGCACCTAAAAATCATTAGAATCACTCCACTAGTGATGGAAATAAAATCTAGTGTAGTGTAAATCAGCCTCCCTAGTCAACAACCGTCTTTCCACAGAAGCCCAAATTACCCTGTGTTGTCTGCAATGCATCAGTGGCTACCAGATATGAAGAAAATGTAGTAAGTCATTCCCATGTCTGGAAGGAACTATGATCACACCACCTGAGTTATCATCATCCCAATCCAGACACATTTCTGCGCTTCACTATCACTACTTCAGAGAACCACTCCTAATCAAAAGTAATTCCTTCAGCTCCATCTGCCAGCCCTGGAATCCAGAGGGTTAAGGAAGCTGTAATTTATTTCTACCAAGTGAATAGAAAATTAGGATCTCTCACTTTCTCTCGTTCTCATGCATCCCTGAGGAAAAAAAAAAAAAATATTTCACTGGAAATTATGATTTCATCAGTTGAACTGAAAATCAAGAAATAGACCACTTTAAATATTCACACCATCTTGATTAAAGCAGGTGTCTCTAAGCCGTATTATCGCAAAGTGATTGTCAGAATTTCCATTGTAAATCTCTTCCCTCCTTTTCAGTGGTTTTATACTTGAGCCTTGGCTATAAGAGCACATTCCAGCCTGGAATTTAGGCTGGCTGATTATTAAAAAGAGGTGAAATTTCCTTTACAAATGATATTAAAACAAAATCTAGAACTAATAAAATTTTGTTTTTTTTCGGAAAGGGAGAAAGACAGGGAATGTTTTTCTATATTACACATGTTGACCCAGAACTAGCCACAATCTGGTAAAGAAAAGTAGAGCTGGAAAAATGTCGTATTTCCCCAGATGACAAAGGAATACTCTAAGCTGGCAACCCATTATGCTCCCTCATTCTGCTTCATTCCCTGTAACTCTTGGAATGGAAAGAAAATAAAAATTAAAAATTATATGGGACACAGAAGGATGCAGTTATTTTCTCTAATTACAGAAATCACAGGCCTCACTATCATATCATTCCTAGTCTTTACTGTGTTTGTTCTCTTGATACGTTGTGAAGTGCAGAAATACTTTTGCTCATTTTGTAGATGTGAAATAAACACAAGATTTTCACCTAATAAACTTTAGATGGAACATCAAGGCACCAGCCACTTCTTTTCTCGTGCTCAGTGTTTAGGCTATGTTCACAATAATAAATTCAACTGTCCCAAGAGATATACCAACAGACATACCTAGGCACTGAAAATCAACTGTAAATGCTTCTAAGTGAGTATCACTGTCACAACAGCCCGTGACATGGTTTCAGCCTATGCCAATTAGTACCCTCCCAAGCAACTCTTGGGCATGGTTCAGGAGTTAGCAGTGGCCAGAGATCATTCTTAGCAGGAGAGAAAGAGAGTTTAATAGTATTGGCATTAGTTGTTCCCTGTCAGCTGGCCAAAGAACAGTCCCAGACATGTTTAATTTAATACTACCGAAGATGCCAAAATGGTCAGAACCAGCTAGTGTAGTGCGTGGAAGCCACATCTTTGTGCTGAGTTATGCCAATGCTAGCAGAAGCCTTTCTCAGCATAAGGTATAAGAATGCCCTCTCTAGCCATCATACTCTGCAGTACTTCATCATGGCTCAGAGTGTGATCATTTTTGTTCTCCTTTCCATCTATATTAAGGTTATATACTCATCATCAGTATAGCAGCAGTTTTCAGTGCAACTCTGCCGAGAGAAAAAATCATGTCTGTTGATACTTTCATGGAAGTAAGAATATGACTGTTTAAAGGAATTGGCAATAATATGCAAACTGCTTTTTCCATGCACACTCTGTAACAACATTTCCTAAGTATTTTATTCTCCTTTAGTAAAGAGTCAGTGTTACAGGTCCATAAAATGAAAACGTGTTCTCCTTAATATGCATTCAAAGTGAAAATCACTTTACTATCATAAAACCTAATAATTGGATGTTATGTGGGAAAACTGAGAAAAGAAATGAAGTTTCCTGTGAAGTGGCACTAAAGATGTTGCACAATCCTGAAACCGGCCACAGATATGTCTAAGTCATCATCCTGTACTGGCTTGAATAAACTTTTCATTTTTCTTACGTCTGCATGCAAAAACTGCAAGCCTACTTGTGACTGAAATAAGAAAAAAGTTGTAAGTAGTGTAATGATCTATTATTAAAAAAGCCATTGTTCACTTATTTATTTGAAAATTATTTTCAAGCACTATTTTTCATTATTTAACTTGTATGTGATTAAATGGCATTGGTGACATTGACTTAAATATTGTATCTGTTGAACCCTTTTTGAATGTCCAAAGCCACAGAGGAGGCTTCTGTTTCCTAAAATCCCAGACTCCAACTGAGGAATTCCCATCCTCTCACACATTAAAGAAATTGAGAGCTGGATTCTCTTATTTAATGCTGGGCACAACTCAAGAAAGGAAATTGTGTTTTAATTCTGGATTCTCTATACACCTTGGTTATATACCCTTCATTTTACATCATTAATCTTTAGAATTCCAACCTACAGTCCCATCAATACTGATGGGAGGCTTTTATCATTCTAAGGAGGTTGAGCCAAACACTGACTCAGAAACAGTTTTCAAAAGGAACAGAATGAAAGTGATGTCAAATTCAAGACCACAATCAGCTCCAGAAGTTTTTTGTTGTTGTTGTTTGTTTGTTTTTTTTCCCCTTTCTAAGGAGATCTAAGATCTAAGTAGTACTAAAAGTGTCATAATGTTTAAAACACAGGTTTGTTTCAAACTACAGCTTTGAGAGTAGGGGGCTGCAGATTCTGTAATGTCACTGAATCCTTTTTATGATACTACTGTAGAAATGTTGAGGCAGCAATAACTCTCAGTAGGATTACATCCTGGCAAGCAGCAAAGCAAAATGCTTGTAGTGATCCCACTGTGTGTTAATCACATGGTTAATTTGTTAAATTTGCATTTCATTTGTTTCTGTAGCTTGGCACAAATTTTATTGATAAGGGTTTTTTTTTAATTGTTTTGTTTTGGTTTTGCTGGTTTTTTCCATTGTCTTCCATGAGATTCTGCATTGATCAATCCGCTTTCTGTCCACAACTCCATCATAATTAGTGACTGAGTATGTAGCTGAGTAAGAAAAGTTAATAATAGGGCATAGTCTTTTGTGAAGTGTCTCGTTGTGTAATTGTTGCTTTTCTGGGTTCATAGGTTGCATGCAATTTGCTTTGGTTTTGATCTTATTTTCTTGTGAAATTGTTTTAAGATAAGCCTCTCTCAGTGATTTTTTTCAAGGTCTTTCTTCTTTGTTTGATTAATTTTCATCCTTTTGATTTCCTTATTTTCTTTTATAGCAAATGATTGGGGTGGGTACTCTAATATGGGGTCACGAGGAGAATCCAGCTCTCTTGCTCCCCCCAGCTGCTGAAGAAAAATAGCAACAGCAATGTCATAAACCCAGAAATGCGTCCATCATTTCTCTGCCCAGATAACCTCACCAAACTAAAATGAATCACTTCTAAAAAAAATAAAATAAATATATATATATATATATATGCATTGGGTCCTAGACACTCAGCAATAAGAAATTCCCTCCATAACAATAACATTATCCCCGTTGCTAATTCCACCAATCCATAGGAAAATAAAGCAAGCATTTCTTAGCCTCTTGTAACTCACTGCAGCCAAGTATTAGTATATGCTTGGCTGGATCACAGTCCATCTAAAATGTAGTATGTTGTAAACCCCTTGGAGTAACAGAAGAACTGATACATGAAATAGCTAGGATACAAATCAGCTCTCTAGCTGATTTTAGGCATCATAGACAATATCATGAAACATCCTTTAAAGAAAGTAGACAACTAGTCCTTGGTTATGAATATGGATTGCACTAGAAGTTTGCATTTCTTATTACCCATTGTCTGATTTAAAGGATCAGTACTGCATTTTGCACTGCCTGAAAACTGCAGCTGCTTTTCAAAGTAGCTCCAAAGGACAGAGCACCATATAATGAATTATCCCTCAAGTATGGATAAAAACCACACTGGTTTTGATTGGGGTAGGGTTTTGGGCCAAACATTTAGCAGAAGGGGGGAAAGGAAATCCAAGTTGCAGTGGCAGACCTAGTGTCTCCAGGTCTCATAGAGACTTTTGATTTCTCTCTTTCTGTTTTATTTATTTCTTTCTTTTTAATCTGCAGGAGCAATCAAATACCCCTGAACTTTTTTTTCAGACAGACTAAGAGGTGTCATTTACATCCCTGACTCATTATGACTGAAGGAATCTTCTTTGGATAAATACAGGGTTTTACCTTTCAGTTGTTCCAGCTTTCTCTTGCAATTAGCTTCAGTACTTCACTCACTGACATGCCTTCTGACACTCATGTTTCACTAATGGATCAGCAAGTTCACTTTCCATAGGCTGAACTGTATTCCCAACCAAACATTTTTTACACCAAGGAAACCTTCAGAACTCAACACTCACTACAGAGTCTGGAAAGGTAGAAACTGTTGAACCAAAGTCCCCACTCAAAGCCACGGCACCTCTTACCCAAGGGTGTGGAAAATGGGGAAACTACTTCCTTCAGAGAGGAAGAAGCAGAAGAGGATGTTCATCTCTGCATGTATGGCATTCCTTTGTTCTCTGGTATGACATTTGCCTTCAGGAGATTTTCTCTGCTACGAGAAATTCTTCAAGGGGATCCTTCAAGAATGATCTCAAAGGAGAATTAAGTACACTACAAAGGTCTGACAGAGCCCTTGCAAGGGGATAGTGAACTGAGAAAAGTGAAGCAAGGAGTTCACTGATCCTGTCTTTTCCTGTCTTCCTGGGAAGTAGGTAAATGATTTGGGTTTTGTACTGTCCTTTAGAGAATATCATCCACTGTGAACCACCTGGGTTTTGCTTTGGAGGCCTGTGAAGGTTTCTAAGGCCAAAGTATCTTTTCCAATAACATATTTTCCAAAGCAAACATGGTTAGAAAATGAAAGTGTTCAGTGGGCAGAGCAGATCTTCCACAGCTTTTTTTCACTTTCTCAGAGAGAAACAAGAAATGTCTACTACAAGTTATTGCAACAGCAACAGCAGGGTCTGGATTGTAAGGTGGTAAGGAACACAAACCATATCTGACAATATGGAGTAATAAAATCATCTTCTGAGTTCAGTGCTAGCATGGGTTCAGGCTACCTTTTAGCATCAAAGCTGATAAAAGTCAACCACAAATTGTAAAAGATGAGTATCTGAAAATCTGGTGCCACTTTTTACAGCAATCTTTAAACAGTGTTTGCAGTGTCTCTGGTGTTTCACCCACTTTAGCTACATCCAGATTTGACCCAGGAATAAAGTTCTCTCTAATTTTGTTTGTGACAAAGATCTTTGTCCAAATACACAGAAAAAAAATCTGAATCAAAGATTTCAAATTCAGAACTAATCTTTGATCTCTCAGTCTGTCTAGAACTTAAGCAGACAGAAGAACTCAGGAGCACCCCACCCAGTCAATCAAATGATTAAAGAAACACCAATACAAACTTTTACATTCAGATATGACCAAAAAACCCCACCCTGCATATCAGTCCAGTTCCAGAGTATTATATAAAAGAGTCCAAAAGTGTTTCCTTCATGATTCTTGGTTTGTGAATGCAAAAGATAGACAAATAAATAAATAAATAAAGATCAGAACATCACTTTTTAGTTGTACTGCCCCAAAAGAAATAAAACCTTATTTATTTAATCTCATGTCACCATCAGACCTGCCCTCAATAAATAAATAAATAAATAAATGAAAACAAGCCAAGAAGCACACTGCTCATGGTCATAGAAAAGCTGATCAAGGAAAGCATTAAAAAAAAAATGGGGAAGATGTCACATTTTAGTCTCTGTTGGAAAACGTCTTACAGTCTCAACAGTGGATCCATTACTCTAATCACTCTGTAATGAAGGACTTGCTAAACATATATTAAGAGAAAAATAATGCATCCAGTAGTGTCCGCTCTTTGTGAACTCATATCTGTACTACATAGAAGAGAATGCCCTAAAGAAAACTCTTAAAGAGTGGTTAATTAACATATAAACCACAAATGTCAGAGTATCATAAATATTCAAGTAGTGATGGATAGTGGGATAAACCCTGAGTGCATGCCATAAGTTTTTTATCTCCATAGCTATCTTGAGTTGGATATTTACAGTAAATTACAGCTGCACATGCTTTACTCCAGAGCCATATGTTTTATTATTCAACCAGATGTAAGCCATAAAACTGTTTTATCTATTTTGTGGTTCAGCTTAGTACTAATAAAATAAACTACAAATACCTGACTTATAGCTTTGCTGGCATTTTTGCACTCCAGTGAAGTGCAGTGCCAATGACTTGTGCAGTGAAAGTGATCTAAGAAAATCATATGTTCTTCCCATTTCTTAAGCTTTCATAAGGACCTTAAATATTTGAATGAACAGTGTTGGGCTATAACTTGTTCTTTTATTGTTTTTCATCACATGGACTATCACCATCACTGACAGTTCATGTTTTCTCCTGGAGATTGGAAAGGACATTGCAAGGGGCCTGCACTCTGTCTTGGTGTCTACATTACTGATATTCCTTAAGTGTTCCTTAAGTGTAGCACCAAATTACTAAAATAATCATCTAATCTAGGAAGGATGCATTTAGTTATATATACTTATATATATATAAAGTTGCAATTAACAGGACATTCCTCTGACTTTTTCATCTATTACATTAAATCTTGAAAACAAGAATCAAAATGCATGAATTTGTCTTACCACTATTTTGGGATCAAGATTCTTTTAAGCACCTATGAAAGCTGTCCTAAGTGCACACACAAATGTTTTCCATTTATGTCAAGTGTGGTGGAAGACAAATTCAGCTTTCATATCACTGTTTTTGCCAAAAAGAATTCTCAGAGGTCATATAATCCTATTTTTGGTGTGGAATGTGACCATAAACAACACGGCATATCATGGGGGTTGAGAAGACATGAAGAATTTAGTGAAAAGATCACAAAATACAGCCAGTTTTCTGAACATTTTTACATACACTGCTGGCCTTGGAGTAACATGTTCAGTCTTGAGGTTGTCATGGACATCTGTTAATAAGTCTTCCTAGACAAACAACATTCATTTGATTTTCAAAATGCATAACCCTAGCAGACTAATGAGGAACTGAATGCTGAATGTTTATCAAAGGGGACTCTCTTCCATTCCATCCACCTCTTGCATACTTTCAAAGAATTAATCTATTTTAACAAGGGACCCTCTCCGTATTCTATGGCCTCAATTCAATCCCTAAAACAGGGGATTAAGTCCAACTTTCTGCAAGTTGAAATTAAAGTGGTTTTAGTTGTTGTTTTTCAAGCTACTCTGAGTGTTAATTGGGGTAAAATCTGCAGCTCCTGGATTACCATTCACATTTCGCTTAACAGAGAAGGAAAACTTTGCCAGAACTACCACAAGGACTAAGGAAAATGAAGTCCTTTAACCCTTTCTCAGCATAATAAGCAGATATCACTTAGAGGAACACAGGCAATTTAAAATGTTTTCATTAATCTGCATTCAGTAATAAAGTTGAAGGAAAAAAAAAATACTGTGTCATTTTTCACTCCTCAAAATCCTTCAGATTTCATTATGATTGATTAAAAATAATTAGGCAGATGTAACAGGCAGGAATGCTTTTAAACCCTTTGTGCTTAGATTTAAATCTGAAATAATGCAGATAAAGGAAGTGTGAAAGATTTCATACCATGGTCCCACAAGTATTTGTAAAATGTAAGTGCTGTTTAGATACTTTCTTATGCCAGGTACTTTATCATTTTTATGCTGCTGCTGAAAGGATAAGGTCTCAAGTGTGAGTTCCTGTGATAAACACATTTTCTTTTGGCTCATGAGTCATAGACAATGTAAAAAGTCGTTTTCCTCTCAAAACGACAATATTTTGAACATCTGGTTGATACCCTTCTTAACAAAATTTGTTCCACTACTCTATTACATATAAACATCTGTCATTTATATCAAGCAGTTGACAAATGCTCTATCATGAATTCTAAGAACCAGCATACTAGATCATTAAATATTATTTTTATACAAAATGAAAACTACTTGTTTGTGATGAAGATTGAATCTTATTCAATCAAAGTGACTTCTTTATCAAAGGAGAAAAATGGGTTAAATTTATATCAACAATCTTCAATTTTCTTTCTCCCAGCAACTGTATTTAATTACTCTAAAACCTTTTTCACATAAAAGACAATGATGTGCTACTGAGTGACACTACATGGGTACTGCTTAGTGAGTGAGTTTATCTATCTGAAAGACTGAAAGTTCTAAGAAGCCCCAGACCCTCTGAGTTTTCTAGATATGTATGCCTTGAGAAGTAATTTGTTAAAAAATAAGTTTTCCACGAGTGTTCAGAGCTCATGGATTGCTTCATTTTTGTTTGCTTTGTTTAAAAGGGACATCTACAGCCACACATACAAACAATATGTCCCAGTAAACATTGTTCCTTGAAAGAAGTGTGAAATCATTTCTGCCTCTCCTTTTTGATACCTAGAGGACTATGAAAGCAAAATCCAGTGCACCTATCACTGATTTTTACAGTGTCCCAACTACCATCCAAGCAAGAGGTGATCATCTGAGTTTTCTGAGACCAAATGGTTGCTGTGTGGTCCATTCTGTATTTAGGAAAGAAAGACCTCTTCCATGGCAGGATAGAACAAACTCCCAGGAAGCTTCAGCCAGAATTTCCACAGGATTCTGCCTCCCTAAATTTTTAAAGTTGGAACTGGAACCCAAATAGGAAGGGCCTTCTGTAGTTTTGTGATTCATGACTCGAAGAAAATCTATGTATGACCTCCAAAACCAGCTGTATTGGGTAGAGTCCACTATTAAGAGCAAGTCAAGATGTGTAAATGAGGTGTCTCCTTCTTTCCGTTGACTGTATAGACTAAACAGAGAGTCACCTGGCAACAATTAATAGAAAAATGGATTGCATTTCCTAAATGAGGTGCATAAAGTGGGCAGCCTGCACCTGGTCGTATGAGCTTTAAATTTGCCATCCTTATTCACATTGTATGAAGCATTTTTCATAGCTTTTCAGGAGACGCATTGCACAAGACATTTGTAACTAGCTGAAAACAAAGAAACCCTGTGATTCACTGAGAAAAAGGATATTTAGTTAGATTCATGGCAGAGCCAGAGGCAACTTTAGAGCTGCAAATGCAATTACTGCTGGCCAAAGGCATTTGCTTTCCACTGGGGAAAAAAGAAAAAAAGAAAAAAAAAGTCTGCTCTGATTTGTCTGATTTCTGTCCGGTGAAGAACAGCATAAAACATGCTCAACCTTAGGCAATCTGGAAGATCCTCTGTAAGAAGAGAAAAGATTTGGAAAAGGAACCTCTACCGACATGTGTAACATGAAAGAAGATAATTTCATCATCCTCTACCTTCTCCCCAGTGTTATTAAAATAGTCTGAACATTGCTTTCTTTATAACAGTATGGGCAAAATGTATGGAACAATTTGATGTGCAGCATATAGTAACGATGAGAAAGCCAAATCTAATGTCTTAATGAAATCTATTGCAATATAAAAAAATGCATTTATTAATAAGGCAGAACATTATTTGATTTTCTTATTGAGATAGACCATTTCAAGGCCACTTAGGGCAGGGAGAGAGAGCAATGCCTTTACAGTACATTCTTTGTTTCCTTAACGCTGATCACCTGTCATACTTGATTCCCACAGTGGACTTTTTATAGCAATTTGCTATTCTGACCTTTGCATACATTTTTTGCAAGCTTTACTCAGGGACTGTTTAAGTTGGGATGGGTGGGCATATGCTGAGTACGGCAGCAAAGAAGTAGGGAAGGATTGCATTTCAGTTGTGAACTTGCTGCATCTCTTAAACCATTCATTACCAGATTCCCTAACATTTGGGTTTTCAAAAGGTGATGAATTTTTGTATGGAAAACGGTATTTTGTTGGCTGGACTCCACTGAAGCATACTTTCAACATTAACTCCCTATTGGCAGCAGTTTCTGCTTATGATTTTTTTTAATGAACACCAGTTTAAACTGGGCTGATCATAACGTCTACTGTAGTAAGGTTAAACCCCAGTGTGTTTTATGAGCCTGACCCAACCAGAGCTCATGTGCTGCAGATGGTAGCTATGCAAAAGGACATTTTTTAGTGTAGGAGTTAAATCTATACAGGATTTGTTAGAATACATGGGGGAAATTAACATTTTTCCATTTCTTTTTTCTTCCTGTTACCTCAATCCCTCATCTCCCTAATCACTGCATGCACCCACCACCGTCTGTCTCTCTGATCTCGTCCATGTTTCCCCTTAGCTTGCAATCTCTTCTACTCCTACATCCCCCAATGACCTCAGCTCCCTCATGCACAGTTTACATTCTCTCAGTGCCCTGATGTAACTATTCTTCATCGTCCCTCAGTCATACATTTCCTCAGCCTCATCACACATTTCTGTGGTTTCCTAAATCCTCCCTCTCACATCTCAGGCCAAACAGCTGGAAACGGGAAAAGAAAAGTTTCTAATTAAAAGCCTCCAATTATGAATATCATATATTTCATAACTGCTCAGTAAACCTTACAGAAATGCCCTTAATTAACTTCTCTTGAAAATACTGAAAGGCCTTCCCTACCAGAGCCCATAGAACAGAGCCGAAGAAAAGTTGTTATATTTATTACTGATGTCACAACTCAAGAAGCATTCTTCATTAAAACTAAACCATAACCAAATATTGTGGAAAAATAATATTAATTTGAGCTGTAATATGAGCAATATTATTTTTAACCTAGCTCTTAAGAATTAAATGTAAAATTAAAAAAAATCTGAAAAAAAATGTACTTCTGATGATGTTTCAGAATCAGCAGGCCATCAACTTTAGAACAAGACATCAGCTTAACCCTCATTGATAGAGTGCCCATATCATTCTGCATCTGTATTGCATCAGTGTTTCTAATCGGTTCTTCCTAATCTCTTTGTCACTACAGGTCTATGACTGATAGGGATGAAATATTTTTTTTCTTTGGAGATATCTATGAGTGCTTCATTTATTTTGGATAAAAGTAGGTTAAAATAAGCATGGATTAAATTAGAATGGCGAAATTCTCTTTGGGAATAGTAACCATTATAAATTGAGGACAAAACTGAATTGGATAAGAATTAAATAAAAAGGGAAAGATCCTCAGATAACATAAATTGTTATTGCTATTCCACTGATGTCATTACAGATGCATTGATCCAACCCTGCCAAGAATATTCTGAAAAGTAGTACCACAAACCACTGGCAAAAGGAATACCGAAAAAGCTATACCTGCCTCTTATCACAATACACTTTGCTTACAATTGAAAGTTATTTCTTTGTAAATTTTATCCTTGTGAATATTTCCTTCTGAGTTACCTTCAACTCCCTTGGAGCCTTTTCCCTTTGAAATGCAAGGGACTCAGTGTTTCATTATTGCAAGGAACGATAACCATATGCAATTTACATGTATAACTAAGCACTTGGATTTCAAACCTCAAGAGTATGGTATTGGAACAGTAAAAGTTCCTTCTTGAATACACAACCCATTTCAATTACACCTATAGTGAATCCATTTAGTTAAGAAAATAAAGCAACACTTATTTTATTTGCTAGTATGCTATTTATTCTGCCTCCTTCTTCTTCCTACTGCAAACATCTCTCTATATACTGCTCTGTTTAGTAACATTAACAGATAAGCCTGTAGAGGCTAGAAATCCTGCCTCAAGGATAGTGAAAAAAAAAAAAAAGGCTACAAAGAACTCAAAAGAAGCTGCAAATATGGAGACCAGAGGTGAGATTTCTAATGCATCAGGCATGTAATTGCATTAATTCAATACAATGATTAAAGAGCTTTGAAGCAATGCTACTGCCTCATCCAGACAGATTCTGATTAAGTAACAGAGGTGTGAGAAACCATTATGGATCAAAGACTGATAAGACATGGGCTGGGAAGATCTAGAAAATGTATTTAGTGGCCCTGAGGAAAAAGGAAATGTTAAAATATAAACTATACAATATACTATTACATAGTATTACAAGTTTGTCATTATATGAATACATCAAGGAATACAGTGATAATGAGTAATTTAAAGATTTTATTTAAAATTATTGTAAGGAAAAGAAAATAGATGGTTCAGCTGTAGTTCAAACATCAGTCTTTCACACTTCCAACTTAAATATCTAAATTTAAACACTGGTGAAATAACTCAGCTTCTGAAAATCTAAAATAAGTAGTGGAGTTAAGAAATCATCACAGGATATGTAACAGACTTCCCCATTAACACCACAAACCCAGGGTTCACTCTAGGCAGCCAAATCACCCCAACTTGATTTTCAGGGATGCAAAGGAAATTCCTTGTAATTAGATTGCTTCCTGACTAAAGTGGCTCCTTCAAAATCATAAAAAGCAAGGCACTACATTAATCCAACTTACTATTATCACTAGTCCTGAAAATCAACAGCCAAGCACAGGAGCCTTATTTCTTATTCTATTTCTTTGTTGCTTGTGTTCAGATTAGTGCTTTGTTTTGAGAAGATGTAGCCCAGAAATAGAGAAAAAGTAGGTCCCCCAGGTAGCCAAGATATGGCTGATTTCTGGTATGCAAAAGTCCTGGTAATGAAATGCCTTGGAGACTAGTATGCTAGCAAATGCACTTTTCATTTCCTTTTTTTTTGTATGTGTGTGTGTATGGATGTAAGTTCACTGGGCTGTGAATTAATATGAAAGCTCCGTAAACATTCTGAGCAAATTGCCTATATTTGTATTTAAAAAAAAAAGAGTATTTTAAGGATTCAGCTGGAGGTGTCTACCACAGCAGGAAGGAGTACACTAAACCATGACAAGGGTTTATGAGCAGCCACTGACAGAAGGAAATTTTTGTACTAGCAGCTGTTACAGGTGAACATTTATACTCCAGAAACAGTAGCTTCACACCATAAAGCTTTTTCAAGAGTTTACCAATGGACAGTCCTTTCGGTGTTTATATATATGTATATATATATATTTATTGTGACATATGGCTAAAAAAAAAAAAAGAAAAAAGAAAAAAAAAGACCTAGAATCATCTTCCTTCTATTATTTATTTTATAAATTTCCAGTTGCTTCAGATCTTTTAAGGATACAGTCTTCTATAAATGTAGTGGACGCAAACAATGTTTTGGGGTTGGTTTTATGTTTTGTGTTTGTTTGTTCTGAGAGCTACGTATTAGCACGACATGATCAAGTTGCTATTGTAGAATCTTCAGATGGTGTTAAATTCTGTATCTTCCCTATGAAAAGATGAAGAGAAGGAAAAACAGCACAATTAAAATGAAAATGATAGTACACAGAAAGCCCAAAAATAAGCTCCATTTGAAACTTTTTACATACCTTTTTGTATGTAAATGGCAGATCTGTGCTCATTTTAAATCCTTGTTTTAAGCCAAATACCACTGTGATGCCTTTCTCAACACCCTACAGCAATCTGAACAAGATGTTCAATTTAGGCCAAGCTATACCAAACACCAGAAATGGGAAACAGTAATCAAATATTTCCCTGTGTCCCTTCTGTGGTTGTCTAAAGAAAGAAAGTCTAGTTTTGACTCTTGGATAACTTTAGTACTCTCGGGACCTTTCCATATTGAATCCATTTTCAGTAGTCTAAGGAGCTTCCCCAACAACCTGTGTTTGCAGTGGGACAGTAGGATTGTCACTTCAGTCTCCTTTCTCTTTGGGGAATTCCCCCACGTAACACCACATTCACTTCCCCTTTGGTCATTTTTTGTTGCAAAATTAGTGCCACATTACATCTCAACAAAAACATAATGCTAATCAATTCCCATATGCCAATGCTGATTGAAAGGACAGGCTATGGCTTATTGAACCAGCACTGTTGCTTTCTACACAGGTGTTTTCTGTCCCATTTTAACATCTCTTCCAATTAGAAGTCATGCTCCTATAGATCTAGGTCCCAGACCATGTTTGTTTGTTTGTTTGTTTGTTTTTAAATTTTGTGTGTTCGTTTTTAAATTTTGTTTGTTTGTTTTTTCCTGACAACTTAAAGAAGTACATCAGAAAACGGCATGGCTGCAGAGCCTTAGTCTTTGCATGGTGGGGGGGGATGGGGGATTGCTAGAGTTCTTAATACTATGTTTATCCCTGGAAATTGCTTATATTTGGAGCTTTCTTGGACTTAGCCCTTTTAATCCCACTGCATGTAAAGCTGTATACAGGAATACATGCTTTGCATATAATTATTTTCTTCAGCAAGTTGCCCTGTGATAGTTGCAATATTGAGTCTTTGATTCTCTGCATAGCATTTTTATTAATAGTTGCACAAGTACCTCCAGAAACAGTGTGAAATATCTCTTCTTAGTGTTTTGTCTACCCCTCTGGTCAGTCAAAGCCTATCTTCAATCACCAGTAATTTTACATTTTCCCACTACATATCAAACAAATTTATTTATTTATTGGACTTTTGGACTGGGCAGAGAGTAGATTGAGCATGTGAGAGAACCCCTGGTGTAAGGAGGAAGAGAATGAAATCTATCTAGTTAGCTGTATTGGTCTGTATGTTTCCATTAAATGGATGTATCTGTCTTGCCATCATTCACTGTAATTGCAGTGTCTGGTAAGCTGACTTTCCCTCTAGACTAATCTATTTTAAGTTCAATGGATCACGGGGAAGATTTTGAAAGACTTGTGTAGAGTCTACCTACTTGACTTCTTAATTCCAAGTGAAGACAATGTTGTGAGCAATATGTACTTCTTAAGCAATAACTTATTGGAATATTAATTTGAGATAATTTCTCCATGGGAATTTCCACAGTCAAAAACATTTATAGTGGAGCACCACACATAGACAAATATATAGATACAAGTTGTTTTCAGAAAATACATTTAGATATATTTAGCTGTTACATTTAGAATCATAATCTTTCTATGGGACTGTATTTCTCTTGATTCATCATCGGCTCTCGTGGAACTATCAACACAGTCAAAAGTTGCTGCAGAGAGATTCAGATGCTCTGAATGAGAGTTTATTATACTTTTAGACATTGTTTTGCATTTTATCCAAGTACATCTGGTATAATTAAGACTACTAGACCTTTAGCCTATCTCAAGATACATTCCTTCACTGAAATAACTTGGAAAGACTTGTAGAAGCCCTAAACTCATTCCGAAGAGGATATCCATTAAGCTCTGTAATATCTAGTGGACAAAATGTCATCCTTTTTGCCTAGACTTTCAAAGTATAATGACCTCACCAAACACGCTAACCAAACAGCAATGAGAGAAGTGGCCTTCCAAAATCTCATTTCTGTGGCTAGTGTAATCTCTCTTCAAATCTCAATTTCAATCCAAGATTCATACAATAAATCAGTGGCTTACTTACACCTTACTTTCTTCTCTAATATGACATAGCATAAGATAAGAGCACTACATTATCTGCTTGGTCAATGGCAATAGAAAAAAATCAGTGGTTAAAAAAGTTAGTGGTTTAATTTCTTATATCAAATGCCAAGAGTGACCAACTTTGTGGCTTCTGCTGGAAAAATAAAAAAAAAAAAAAGAAGTCATGCCACAGGGTATGTATCATTCTTGGCCCACAACATTGCCTCTGCAAGTTCCCTCGAAGCAAAGGGAGAACGACCGCAAATAATAATTGTTATTCATGTTGATTAATACAGGGTTAGAAGGTGCATATTTGGACTGTAAAGAGAACCCTGTAAAAACACAACAGTATTTTCTTTCAGCATTCATATTGTCACATGCTCAGACCTTTCAGTTTCCATCTTTCTTACTTTCTTGGGGACTTCCTACAAAGTCTATATAACAAGAAGCCTAAAGGATATTAAGTAATCCTGGTGTTAACTAGATGCATAAATAGGCTGTGAAGTATTGCATTCCAGGTTATAAGCTTTGAAATGTGCCCGGTCTTTTTCTAAACATCTGTGTTCAGAAATTAGGGACACTGGAGATACTCCACGTCTGGGCTTCTTTCACTAGCACCTCAGGTTAAATTCAGCACATTTTGGAAAGAAAGAGAACATTATTCCACTTAAAGACTGATATTAAAATGTGAACATAAGATCTCTCTTAAATTAAAGAGAACCTAATATTCTGTCTCGCCCACTCTTAGAAAGCACCCATCCATAGGCCTGCATGAAGAAAGTGCACTGAGAGCTTTCCCTTCTTAGGGCGCCCAAAGGCACAACACATCTTACAGCAGTGGTATTGGAGAATGCTGTATATCCTATCGGAAGCCCACCTTACGCTCAGCCTGGAAAGGGCTGCAAGAGCATACCCAGCAATGCCTGAGCAAGCCTAGCATCCCATCAGCTCTGCAGTGCCTTTGGCTGCTCCAGAGGCTGAACTTGCAAAAGGAACAGTAACTGAGTCTAATTGTGAGGTCACTATATGGGCATTTTTTGTGGCCAATATCATCAGCATAGACTTTGCTAATGGTCCACATGGGTTATGACAGGCCACAGCAGGAAAGAGAAGCACACTTACTATATCAGCCTTGGAAGTGGCAGCAGACTCCTGTTGTATGACTGACCATTAAACAGGAAATCCACATCTGAGCCTCAGACCCATTACACAATACAGTATCATGGCTTTCTGCTGTCAAAACCATAGCAAGACCATACTTGTGTTTGTGGTTTACAAGAGATAAGAAGGCTCCCTCATATTCCTACTTGGGTAGACACAGATTATACAAATTTGCTCAGCCCGTGCTTGTGTCCCCACCAACACACAGCTCTTATACCAATATTCCTCTTAAGGCATTTTTATATTATGTTATCATTATTAAACATCTTTGAGATCATTCTTTCTTCCTCTTCTCTTAAGATTGTTCTGCTGTAAATTCAACAGGTTTTTCCATATCCAGCTGCACGAATGAGAGACTTTGAAGACTTTGCTGATTCAAGGAACTGAAGTGATTGACTGGAACAACAGTACAGTAATAAGGGGAATCACTAGGGGTATGTTGGAGCAGACAGCTGTTATATTATTTCGGACAGGCAGTTTTCCTTATAAATATTTACTGTATTGAAAAACAGACAGCTATTGTAGTAGTGATCTGGAAAAAATTTTGAAAAATGACTGGGATTTTCCCTGTGAGACCAACATCAAAAGCTGTAACTGAATACACTTATGGTCCAATATTGCACAAAATTTGGGCTCAACCTGTACTTAGGCAAAACTTCCAGTGAAATACTGTATTTTCAATGTAACTTTTGCTTGAACAGACATTTCAGGACTCACACCTATTGCTCACAAATCTCACCCAGTCTCAGACATGTGCCTGACAAAAATGGCCAAATGTTTCTCTGAAATAAAGAGGCCTTCACAGCCCTCACTGCACCTGGCTTGATTTACACTAGTGAAACATTTGATCCAAAAGTAGGGATCAGTAAATTTATTAAGAAATCATTTAAATGCATCCAAAATATATTTTCAGAGAAGCTGCTGCAGCTTTTAGCATCAAAATCTGAACATCTGAAATTTAATAAACCATTTCTAATATCCATACCAAAAAAAGATTACTTGAAAAAAAAAACACACTAAGAAATAACTTAAATATTTGAGAGACATAATTTAGTTGCAGTTGCTGCTGTTGTTTAATTGGCTCTTTCGTTATGTAAAATGCTGTACCTATGAGATAATTAACTTTTCCCTGTAATTAAACCTGCAATTAAAAAATTGTTATCAGCACTTAAATAACTGCTTGGGAAACAATTCAGTGAAAAGAAGAGCTGAAATCGAACGAATGGTCTTTTCTCAGAGTGTGAATAACAACAAGGTTTCATAGTCTGTCAGTCACAGTACCAGCAAGCTTGTCTTTGAAAACGTTTCCATTTTTCAAGCTGTTAGAGGGATTGCTATAGATCCTGGGGGCATAAGCCTGAAAGAAAGATCATAATTCAGCAATAGGAGGTCTGCTTATCTCACTCAACAGTGAGCTGGCAGAGGATGGGGACCCATGCTTTGTTTAGAGAGTGAATAAACAGCATACCTGCTTTGTGCCTGAACTAGCTTTATACCCTGATGGTACAGAGGTGGTGCATGGAGGAAAGAGTGAGACAGAGACAGTGAGGAAAAACCTGTGTGCCTGAGTGTGTAGGTGTGTGTTTAGTGGGATTATTCACGTCTTCAAAATAGAAAAAGAAATCTGCCTTGTCCTTACAGTATCCCTTGATCTCTTTGTTAAACTGTATTTTTAGGTTTTTATTGAAATGTCATTCAGGAAATACCAGTTGACTTCCCTCAACAAAGAAAGAGAGAGGATGGTATTGTGACCTGTATGATGAAAGGAAAGCTGTGACTAAATTTTATATTATTTCTAATTAAACAGAGATAATTACCAAAGAAATGGTGAAAAATGTGGAGGAAAAAAAAATAGCAGCAGCAGCAGAAGAAATTAGATCATATTTATAACAGACATTTCACAGGGCTAAATTCAGCTATGCTAATTTATCACGAATGGCTCTCCTACCTAGGATAACCTCATTGATTTCAGTGGATGGGTCTGTGGGTCTACTTGCAAAGCGAAGTATTCCACTTAAAAAAAAAAGGGGGGGTAAGGGACAAGAGAGGTTAAACTGATTATAACAGCAATGTGCTAATTTGTCTAGTAAGAACTGGTCATTTTATCCATTTTATCCTTTTAGAAGAAATGTATTTAAAATCTAATTACAATGGTGCATTTTAATTTGAAGTTACAGGTGACACTCGCGACATAGAAAGATAAGTAATTACCTTAGCTGGCTGCTGCAAAGCCAAGAAAACCAAACAACCAAAAAAAAAAAAAAAAGTCTTAACTGAAAAAGAAATATAGCAGAAGAATTTAGGCTTATGCTAAAACTATTTTACTGTTTTATCAAAGAGCTTTGACTTCTGATTTTTTCTGTGCATTTCTAAACAGATTCCACTTTGGATATTACAAGAAAATAGACTCAGAAGACAAACATGCAAACACATGTTTATTTTAAGCACATCACCTTTAAGAATGACCCTTTAAAAGATAAAAATTAGTATTTATATTCTACCTACAGTCCAAAAGTTAATCTGACTTGAACACATTTTTAAAGGTCTTTAAGAATTTAAGAAAATAAATATTTCCATTTTCCTTCACTACTTTTTTTCCCCCTTTTTTTTTTTTTTTACTGCAGGAAGGCTAAATGAATATAAAACAGTTTTAACTGTTCTAAGTAATCAGTTTGACTGTCTCAGTTCTTCATGAAAGATAATGAGGTGTATTTGATCAGAAGGTTCATTAAAAATGATTACATGAAAAAAGGAAAGTCATTCTAAATAGGATTGTTAATTGGAAAAAATGAACTAACATATGACTTGAAGTTTGGATCCAAGATCAGAGTCAAAGAAAATCTGTAACAATTTGTTTTCCCATGTGCATTAGCTTGTGTGATGTTATGACACTAACAACTCCCTCAGTTATATCAACTTTCATTTCTCTGTGTGATGTTGAAATAATTTACATTTTTCAAAATTACATTTGAGTTTCTGAGTATGAACTGCTGTAGGATGTAATTGGCTGTTTAGGAATCAATGTTTCTAATAACCAAACAAGTGTTGAATCACTACATTTTCCAGTGTCAGTCATATTCTTCATAAGACTTCTGAATTAAGCCTGTCACTTCACTGATATCTTATCCCTTTTAAATTGTATTAGAGTAAAAATGGTAACCAGAGAAAGCAATTTTTTTTCATGTTTCATTTGCATAGCTAGTATAATCAGAGTAAAAAATAGTATGCTTTCTTTAACTTACATGGGCAAATATTGCTTGAATAGCCCTATAAACCTCACAGAAGCTACACCTCTGATTAAGATTTACAGAATTGACTGTCATGGACAATCATTAGCTTTTCAGATGAAAGCAAGCCTTAGCTTTTCAGACATAACAAAAAGCATTTCTGTAATAAGAACACTCTTAGCTTAACAGTTAAGATACCTAAAATAATCAGGTATAGTAGATGCAAGGGAGAAAGCAGAACATATAGAACTAATCAAAAGAAAGAGATTTCCACTGAAATCTGCAGCAAGATTTCAGCCTATTATGCAATGAGCATATGCTCAATAAAATTTTCTTCCTCAGCAAAAAAAAGCAGAAAGTGCTTTTGAGAACAGGTGGGCAATAGGACTGTGACTTCCTCTATGAAACCTATGGATCTGTCATGGTTTTGTCTGGGACAGAGTTAATTTTCTTCATAGAGGCTCATACAATAATGTGTTTTGGATTTCTGATTAAAATAGTGGTGATAACACACCAAAGTTTTTAGTTGTTGCAGAGGAGTGTTTACATAGATCCAAAGACATTTCAGCTTCTCGTACTGCCCTGCCAGTGAAGAGGCTGGGGGTGCATCAGGAGCTGTGAGGGGACACAGCCAGGACAGCTGGCCCAGACTGGGCAAAGGGATATCCCATAGCATATGGCATCATGTGGAACAATAAAAACTGGGGAAAAGACGAAGGAAAGGAGGGGGACAGTTTCTGAAAACAGTCATCTTGATCAAACAATGGTCTGAAAGTACAACTTTTTAAACAAAATATGTGCTAGATTACTTAAAAATATATATTACATTTAAATATATATATATATATATATATATATATATATCCACTGCAAAATATACCACTATGCCTTTTCTCTGTTAAATGGATATAGGTGTAGGTTTCACAGGACTATTCAAGGCTAATTTATAAAGTAAATTTGTAAAGTAATGAACTGTTTTAGAAAGAAATGTTATTCACTTCTGTGTCTTTAAGAGATGGAAATGTATTCTCTATCAGGGACCCTAATCAAGAAACAGCAAAGAGAAATGTTGTGAAGACAATGTTTGTTCTATCTTTTGCAAAAAGTTGTTCTATCTTATGTAGTTGCAAACGATACTAAGCAGGTACTAATGTACTAAAGGTACTTAAGGTACTAAATGGTACTAAGCAGGAAATTAGGTCACTCTTACTATTTGTTAAATTAATTTCTATGGGAAATAAATTCAATTATACTTCATTTAACCACCCGGAACTCAATTGTTCATTGTTTTGCCCTTGAGTATAAGTATTTTTTTTTTAATCCAGTTTGTATAATGTAGTGCCAATGCAAGGTACAAGAGTGTAAATAGTACAGTCATTGTGTCTTAAAGCCTAAAATTTGAAACAGTCTCTCTATAAGCAAACTTCTCTCCTAAAAAATGCAGAGGGCATAAATATTGCTGAACAGTCATTAGACTGATGAATAACTTACAGATAGAAATTGTACTGCTGATACTTACTTGAGGAAAACAACCCCCCTCCCAAAAAAAAAAAAAATATTGATGAAATTTATCAGTTGATGTTACTTACATCACCAAGTTGTAGATTATATTTTTACTACTGAAACAGTTAAAAACTTTGTTGGCATCCAGGGAATCATTAAACATCCTGGGACCTTTGTTCTGTGAAGAGCTGCTTCTTATTACACTTGTCTGAAAATATATTCTGCAGAGAAACTTCTAGACAGTGCACCATTGTAGGCTGCAGATCCTCTGAAAAGGCATGGTGCACTGAATATTAACACCATTTCACACATTCCCAAGATGTATGCAATTACCTCAGGGAGAGGAGCTGGGAATGTGAGGTCTCAAGGGCTTAGATAATGACATAAAATAAATTGCAACGATTACCCATGTATTTTTCCAAGAGACATATTATTTAAACCTGTCTAGGCTTTCGAGAATGAAAGACAGAGAGGAATGTCCACTTTATGAAATTGCTATTAATGTGTGACCTAGAGTTGAAGACAAGGTTAATTATGGGTTTTTAACAGAAGTATCATTCTGGTTTAATATCAGTACCCAGGCCTTAAATATTGAAGTAAGTCACATTTTCCAGGAACAATTGCCTTTGAATGAAGAATGGCGGGGCTCTGATCTTTGCTGACCCTTATGACTCCCACTGTGCAAGCCATAGCAACAGCGTTGCTACAGCAACTGAGGAACACGTCGTAAAATAGGATAAAACCATGAAATCTGATGTCATACTTGCATGAGATATAACATTGCAAATAACCTCCTAAAGCAGATTTATTAAATGTTTGATATGTTGCATACAAATTATACGGGATCGATCTGAATTGAACTGAGGTGGACAACATTACCAATATAACTAGTCAATCCTTCAAGCACACGTAAATGTCCTGGTCGAATGTTTGGCTCTTAAGACTATTAAGACTATTTCCTCAATGTTTTCTTTCTCTGGAGCTTGTATCTCCGATCTGGATGTAGCAAGGGATCAGGTACACTTGCATTAACCTATATAGTTATCTCTAAATTAAATGGAGAAGAAGATATGATCGTAGTAAGTGCTATGTGAATGAGAGGGAGTTATCCAAGATATTATATAGTTTCATTTTGCCATGTCTACAAACTCAATATTCCTCGGGTCAATATAAATCCATCCAACAAGCATGTAATTTACATAAATGTTCACAAATACAGCAGGTTACTTGATAACATTACATTATACTTTCTGACAAAGAAAAAAAAAAAGATTACAGTATGCTTCAGAACAAAGGCATAAATGGCATGTTATAGTTTTTTAACCATAAATATCAAAAACAGTACAATACACTAACACGCAGTTTGATCTAACAACAATTTTTAAAAGGCAATGTCTTTATCAAGAACACAACAAAACAATCTCAGAACAAAAGTCCTATTTATTAGAAAAAGTTCTTGCTGGTCAACACTAACATTTGCTATTAATATAACTTTTCAGTGAGATTAAGTATGTCACTGAATGGATGTATCGTGCTATACGTATTTTAATACGCTTAATAAGCTACATAGTACAATATAAAAAAAATTGGAAGGATCAGTCAGAAGGACTTACAGTAATCAATTTCATACAGGTTTCTTTTCTTTTTCCTTTTGTTTCACAATAGTCAAAGTGGGATACTTCAGAATAAGATGTAGATCTCTTATGTTGTATCCAGCCATAGATTTCTGTACCACACAGGTATAGAAAAGCACAGATGGTGCTAGATCCCTACATCCCCAAGTACAAGCTTTGGTAACTCCTGTAATTTGATTCATTAGTATGGTTAGTCAATTAATGTGTTTCTATGAAAGTTCTACCTGTATATTAATAGCTTGTGATGCTATGCTCTACCTCATATATTATGCTGTAGACGTTTTGCCTTCATAGGAGACTCTAAAAGAATGTTGGTCCAAAAATTAACCTTACTAACATCCTCTTCTCCAAAAATAACTTTTTTGATACAGAAAGTTCAAGACGACACTCACACAAATCACAAAGTCAGGCAACAGTGATCTTGTTCTTACAAGGTCATGGGGGATCAAAGGATGGGTTGGTATATGTTTTCTAAATGCCAATATAAATGAACACTGCAAACTAAGAATGCTATTTTTCAATTTCTTGTTTGAATATTTTAAGGCTCTTACATGACAAAATATTTATTTTCTCTACAATTACTCTTTCATTAAATATATGAAAATACATCATGCATATTTAGAAGAAACTGCTTTTAATCAACTAATGTACATAACTATGGTTACTGACAACAAAATAATGTATTTTCTTTTTCAATTAAAAGCTAAAACAAAAATCAACAGTATTTTATAAAAATAATTATTACTACTCAGCCAGCTTTAACATTCCCTTAGTTATCTGCCATAGAATTTTCATTGAAAACACAAGCTTATCCTTGTAAACTAATTGAAATGTCAGTAGAAGAATTGGATTTTATGGCTGAAATTCTAATAATGACATCAGAGTTAAACTGCTTGTGAAATCTGGCTGCAAACTCAGCGACATAGAATTGAATATATATATATCTGTGTAATAACTAAGTCTTATTGGAAGAAAAAGGTAAGATATTCACAGCTTTAGTCTCCCTACTGAATTGTACCATTTTGTCCACTAGTTAGTAATACAAGAAAATCATCTGTGAGATTTGCTTACAGAAATAAATAAATAAATAAATAATAAAAATAGTCCATGTCCATTACCTGTAATTACAATAATTCTTTTAGCAGGGTTGGTTTCAGAGTTAAAATAAAAACTCTCTCAACAAACCCCTCACCTCAGCTCTACATTTCTGTAGGATCTGGAGCCCTCTTAGCTAGGTATTGTAACAAACTGAATTTATGATGTTAGAAAAGCAGAAACATTCTTTTAGGTTTCAGTTGGGTGTTTTGTATTTCTATAACAGAGCATCATTTCTAAGCATCCCTTTCTGGTTTTGCAGTAAAAAGGACAGTGAATTAGTGCTGCATTTCATTTGTGAAGAACCTCATTGAGGAAACTGTTTATGTGCATAGCACTCAATAATGGCTGTTCTGAGCTGTGGGGCAGGTGCAATCCAAGTTGTGATCCCTAATCCCAGGTTGTCAGGTGGCTACAAACCTCAAACTACTGTCACTTTCTATGGTGCACTCCACAAAAGGGGTCCCCTGACCACCCAAAATGGAGACCTATTGGCATGAGTGTCAGGACCTTTTGTGCTCATGTGCTGGGGTTTCATTCAAAAGAAACAACACCTAAAACTAAGGTATAGATACAACCAAGGTGATTTAAATACCTGCCTAGATCCTTTCATGAATGGACTTCCAGTTCAAGAAAGCATTTAGCTTTCATGTTTCCTGAACTCAGGTGAGGTGAGACAGCCCTGAACAAGCAACCTTCATTTCCCTTGTGGTGGTTTTACTCAGGTGGGCGGCTGAGCTCCACCACTCCCCCTCCTCAAAGGGAAAGGGGAAGAAAATATGATGCAAAGGGCTCAAGGTTTAAGATAAGCATGATTTAATTAAAATGAACAGGAAGAGGGAAAAAAAAAAAAAAAACAAGCAAAGGCTGCGCAGAAGCACAGAGAGAGAAAAGCACTTACTGTCTAGTTCCCATCAACAAGCGATGTTCGGCCAGGTCCTGGGAAGCAGGGCCTCGAAGCAGCTGTATGTGGGGACAGATGTTTTCACAATGAGAGACCCCTCTCTCCCCTCCCCTTCCCCCCCCCCCCCCTTCCCCTTTCCCACCCTTTATTGCTGAGTGTGACATCATATGGCATGGAATATCCCTTTGGTTGGGTTAGGTCAGCTGCTCTGATGTTGCCTCCCCACCTCTTGCCCACCCCCAGCCTGCTGGCTCTGGGAAGGTTGGAGGGAGCCCTGGTGCTGTGCCAACATTGCTCAGCAGTACACACAACACTGGTGTGATACCAGTGCTGTTCTAGCTACAAGTGCAGAGCACAGCACTGTATGGGCTGCTACAGGGAAAGTTAACTCCATCCCAGCCAGACCCAGTACACCCTACACAGCGTACAAGATTGGGATTTTGGTCTTCCAAACTCAGCTGTCTGCCATTTATTTCAAATGCCTCTCCATACTTCAGATTTTCCTGCCAATCTGATGGGAACTACTCATCTGTTTTGCTTTCTCATATCTCTGGATACACATGTGTACACACACACATGCACTCATGCAGGAGGTCGAGTACAATCTCTCTTACAGGGGATTCACAAGCAGCAGGAACACCTAAATTAAGATGCACATCCCACCTCCACTCCTTCCAAATACAGGAGAGAGTCTGAAGATATACCACTTCATGCTAATGATTTGTACTTTCTGCAACCTGTGACTCAAAAGCTTTGTTCTCTTTCCCTGAAATAAAATTAGTCACAAAATGTCCCATGAGGTTTAAACTACTTTTGGCGTATAGTTTATTTTATAGATGACTTTTTTTCTATACAAGTTTCAATATTTTCAGAGGTCCCCTTCCTTATTATGAGTGTTACTCTGTGTGAAAAGTGAACAAAACTAACTAAAACTAAAACTATGTCTATTCCACTTATGTTTCCTGTGCCACTGGCATCAGTAGGATTTTTGACGTTAAGCTCAGAGGATGTTGGATCCAGCCCTAAACAGGCTCATGTACTGCAGTAACATCGTTTCCTCTTGTTTTTAATGGCATACCTCGTTCTTTCTATTAGTGACCATCCAACACATTAAAGATTGATCAAGTCAAGGCAGGTTACAGCTAAAAAGAACATAATCCTCACCAACAAAGTTTAAGGCTGAAGCTATGACCTATTTTAGCTAATAAACAAAATGGGCTTCACAGGTGCCAGAATTCCACTACAATCAACCACTAATCCTTGTTTTGCAAGAGTGAAATAACAACAAAAGCAATTTATCTGTAAAATGACAAGTCAACTCTTACCAGGTTCATGTTAAAACAGGAGAATTCTGTAAGTATTTTTAAATACATTTTTAATCATGAACTTTAAAATCTTCATTTCTTTACATATGTGTTGTAGAGAGGGAATATTTATATTACTTGATTATTTTTTTAGTCTACTTTCCAGGCTCAATTATTTTATCAGCTGAAAAGCTGGAAAATGTACTTATGACTAAATGACTTTTTTTTTTTTAGCTAGTCCCCATGATACCATTCTAATTATAACACTGAAAGAAAGCTGCAAACTTTCACGTTGTTATCTAATAATTCTATTCATTCAAATAAAATGTCAAATATATAAACCAATTGCCAATAAACTGGCATGATAAACATACTTCATATTGCATAGTCCTCAAGTGTGCAGATAAATTGTGATTTTTTTTTTTATGTGTTATACATTTTCATAGATTTATATATAGCTTAGTTTTGTACTTAAGCATTGGTTCTGGGAAGAAGAAATCTTAAAAAAAAAAAAAAAAATCTGATTCCTATTAAATTGTAAGCTCTTTAGAGCAGACATTCTTGTTTGAATCTGTGAGGGAAGATGCACAAAAACACCGTGCTGGCACCAAGAATAAATAATGATCATCTCTAGTTTCTTTGCATTTTTCCTATTTTGTAACCTGTTGTTATCAAATAGACTTACAGGATAAGAGCAAATCTTTATCTCGCAGGTTCTGTAGGTAAGCTTGTTTTTTTGCAAGCAATTTTTGTTGCAATTAAATCTTGATGATCTGTCAGACATCTGCACTGAGTAATGTAATTGGCTCTAATTTAAAAAATAATTTTGCTGTACAAGTAGCCAAAGGAAACAAAGAAAGGGGACAAAGGGTTAAAATCTGAGCCAACTGCCTTTCCTCAGGAAAAGCCTGTAGTTGAGACAAGGGGAAATCATATATGAGAATCATTTTCCTACTCTATATATAAACAAAGAGAAACTTTACTGTGAAAATATTAGCCATGAGGTTGTTTCTGACAGATGTCTTTACATCTTGATTCCATCACAGTCCAATGTAATGTTTTTGAATTCTACCTCATTTCAATATATATTTACTCAGAGAGGGGAGAATGACAAAAAAGTGTAATATTCAGAGTTTTTATTATAATTTTAGAGGGTAGAATATGCAGATAGCCATTATCGAAATCATTATCCAACAGTACTGGGAAAGTAGCAATCACAACATTTAATATGTGCACAAATGGTTCCCATTAAAATCTGATAGACTGTATGGTACTTCCCACTAAAAGGAAGAGGAGGGGAAAAGAATAATAAAAAGTTGTGGAGAGGGCTATAAACTGTTATGCCTTTGTTTGCTCCTGAGTACCCATGTATATTTGTAGGAATTCTGCCTCTCCTCAAGAGGCTGCTATGTCCTGTGAGTGTGCAGCAGAAGAGACAGTCACTGATCCCATGCAAGCAGGCTGGACTTTTTTCATCCAGGTTTCTTTGTTCTGCGTGACTTCGTTCTAGGTATAGCACCCTGAAGCAGGTATAAGGAAGCATTTTGTTCACAGTATGTATGTTGCATACAGTATGTTGTATGCATTGTATAAGACCTTCTTTACTTCTTAGCTTAGCGTATCCCTCACGTGCTAGTTTCAAGTGGATAAACCTTGATAGGGTTTATTCATTCCTGTTGGAGTTTGAAAAAGATGTGCTTCAGTAAGCACACGTCTGCATGACTTCTGCAACATTTTACCACATGCCTCACTTCAAAAAATCAAGAATGCTTCACATCTGGCTGTCACTTGTGGCTCTCTGGGCCAGAGCTGTTGTTCTGTGTCTCTTGCAACAGAAGCACCTCACAGGCAATGCTCACTTGCTGTAGCTTGAGGGAATACTTAAACAGCAGCCAGTGCTGCTGACTTTTCTCATCACCTCCATCTTTACAACACCTTACAGTGGAGATTTGACAAAAAGTTACTGCAAAAAGAAGGTTTCTGATATTTCCTATTGAAGCCTTACCTTCACCAGGAAGAAACCTTTCCACCACACTGCAGAGGTACCAGGATGTATCTTCGCCTCCTCAGGTTCTACAAAGCCGATAACTGTATTCCCCATCTTTTCATACCTGCTGTTCCTTTAATGGCAGAGTACAGATGAAAACCCTTAAATGTTTGCTTTCAAAATAGTCTGAGTAGATCTTCCCCACAGTTGTTTTCTTCTTTCTTTTTCTTAATAAAGGTAAAAAATATGAACATGTGTGACATTTAAGAAATAAATAAATAATCCTGTTTTAAGGAAAAAGAAGGGGGAAAAAAGAGTATATTATTGTTTGTTCCAGAAAGATCTTGTGGAAAAGAACAACTTCACCTAACAGTGTCAAAGTCAGGTTATTTATTTATAAATAAATAAATAAATAAATAAGTCTGGTTCACAGTCAGCTCCATATGCTGTTTATGAAAATCCTGTCTCCCTCACCAGAAACTTGTTGTTTAATAGCTTAACAGAGCTTAAAGAAACATCATTGTTTAATATGATACAGGCTGATGCAACAATCTCCATTTCCTTTAAGTGTTCACTGATCATTATTTCAGATATTCAATAGGGGTCTAGATGAGAGAAAATAAAGAGTTGCTGAAGATCCAGATTTATATCTCTAGGGACTCCTTGAACACCCTGTTAAGCTTTCTGAGATGCAAAGAAAGGGAAAAGATTTTTTTTCAGCCCTCGCAAGTACAATAACCAGAAAGGGATCTCTTGACCAGAAGGTCAGAATGAAGTTACTATGGACGTTTGGTTACCCAAAGGGACTTGCAAGGCATCCAAGAAGATAGAAATGTTTTTGTCATCTTCACAATGAAGGAAGTCAGAAAAGCCACTGCTAATCAGGTGGTGATGTAATTCCAAGCATGCTCTTCAGAACACCTATACTACCACTATGTTCAACAGGAATATATGATTTTGATTGCCCTATCTTCATGCAGCCAATCTGAGTTAAGAAGGTTTGATTTTTAGAGGACATACCTTAGGCATTTTGACCACTAAGTCAAAAATCACGATTTTCTAACATATACAGCAATACCTTAAAGAAAGTGAACTTCTGCCATCAGTTATCTTTAGGCTGCTTCCTAATTATCTCTCTTCCTAGGATATGGCTGCTCAGAATTGAGTTCCCTGTAGCACAGAGCTACCTGGACTAACTTAACCTACTGAGCTCAGACATCATTACTAATCCAGTGGCAACAGTCCGAGCTAATTTCTCCTCCTCCACAGAGCAAATTGCTTTAACTTCAGCAGAGATAGTCTTAGAATAAGAAATTACCAGTTTTCATAAACATGTAGTACAACCTCTTCTTAAAGTTAGCTTTTAATGTGGGCACAGTAAATCATCATTAGCATTTGTACAATACATTGGGGATTTTTGAAGTGGTGACAGATTTTCAGCCATGTAATAATTTTTATTTTATTTTATTTTTTTTTTGCCATGAAGGGATGAAATGGTGAAGCAAAACCGAACATTTACAAATGTTATCATTCATGGTACTGAAAGATCAAGTAGCAGAACTAAAGAGACAAGCAGATGCACTTAGAAAAAAATCAATGCATATGAGATACTTCTTTGATGACACATGCCTGGTTTTAGACTCCAAAGAGGTGACAGCAGAGGGAGGCCAGCTGCAGGGATGGAAAAGATGAGTGAAATAGAGATAAGGCACAAGAGAAACAGGATAATAGGAAAGATAATGATTGAGTAAATGTGAAGAAAGATATTAAGAGAGGAAGGAAGCATGACAAAAACAGTGAATGCAGTAACACTGTCTAGTATATCAAATACTGGATATCATACATGGTCAATCAGAAGTTCAAATATAACACTGGTAATAAGTAAGAAGTGATAAAACAATATAATTCAGGTGAGAATATTTTGCACTAGTGGCAAAATCAAAGCACAGAAGGGAATATTGTGAAAGAGGCATTTTGATCACCTTCACTTCTTCACAGAAAAAAAAAACACACTGTGAAAAAAATATTTTAATTAAAATTCACCTTCATTCTTTTGTCTCAATCATCAATAGTGGCTGATTATTAATGAATTTTATTTTTTTCACTGTAATACTGTTGTTGTTGTTTTTGCAAAGCTGTGCTCAGTTAATAGCTGCTTTTGTTTTGCAGATATAAGGTTGCTAGGAAGCATTTCATAAAAGCTACCTTTGTTAGCAGATGCCTTCAGTACCAAATCTACCCTTCAGGTATTGGCTTCCTGTAGGTGTATCGGTCTGCACAACCTTAGCCAAGGAGAAGTCTAACCACGTAAACACTCCACTGTGTAACATACAATTCCCATCAAGACACCAAGACATGGCACACCTGCATGATGAATTTGTGCCCCTAAAAGTGACAGGAGAGGTGCTCAAGAGGAGTACATATTAGCCACGCCATGCAGGAGGGCCTGTTCCACAAAGCTGTAGCTAGTGAATATGTCTTCTAGCAGGACTCCTTTTCACATGGAGCCTGATGAGAAGGCATCTTCCATCTGTATTTGCAACCAACACCACTAACCCTCAATACCTCCAGGATCACAGCACAACTGCTGTGGTATCGTTGAACCAGCTACAAATTGCAGTGTGATTGAACAGATTACTCAAATCATGAGATGTGAAAGGTGCACCAAGATTTTTCCCCCCATTATCCCTCTCAGTGTACTTCCAAGAATAAAAACAGTATGACTGCTATGTATGTGACAGGCCTTGCAGTGGGGGAAAGGAGGGTAGCCCACAAGTTCTACTTTCTGCTTAAGGTCTAACAAAAGGCCTTATCTGTCACAGATCCTGATTTTATCATTATTCAAAAAGCTGTAATTAACTGGATCAGAAATCATGGCTCACAATATTGAATTAAATAGAAAATACCATTTTGTCCATGAATCAATCTTGCTGAATTTCAAATTGAAATATGGAACAGAAAATGTCAAAATGTGCTATGAGAATGCTTAATTTTTGAAAAGATAATTTGATTGTTGGTTAAAAGTTAAAAAAAAGGCTAGATTTATGGAGTTTTTTTCTTTTTCTTTCATCTCTGAAGTAAAAAGAAAGAAACACAATTTTTGAAAGAACTGAATTTTCTTGTTAATTCAAATTAGATCTATCATGGAGTTATTCGTCTACCATTCGTCGTCTTTTTCATATCGTTATTGTAATCACTTTGTTAGTAGCTGCTTCTCACCACTATTTCAGTTGTACATCATATCAAACATGCAATGGACAAATTGATTTTTCTAAAATTTCTAAACTCTTTCATTGCACATGCTGAAACTAGAGGATAATTTGGTCCCACACACCATTTTGAAGCTCTGTAACAGCCATTGTTTGTCTGCCATATAAATGAAGCTGAAGCATCACATTGCCATGGGATTAACTCACCAAAAGTTGCATTTCTAGTAAAGGAGACTGCAAGTTTAAATTGTTTGAAAGTACGGTCAAAGCTGCAATTTTTCCAGCTGAAGAGAACTTTATCTTAATAGCTGAAACTCACACCTGTTCAGAGGACCATGCCAGGCACTTAAAATGAATTTAAACCCTTATAATATTGCTATAAATTTAAGCAATAACTTATCACATGAGCTTTGATCTGGCTCTAGACCAAGGAATGAATTTCACCTGTGGTGAGTGATGAGTGAAGGGAAAAAATGTAAAAGAAAGATTCTGCAGAACTAAGCAAACTGATAAGTTAAACAAGGGGATTGGCAAAGAGCCTGCTATGATTGGTGATATTGGCTAAACAATGTGAGAAAAGTAATCTGAGATATTTTAAAAGCCATTCTAAACCCTTACCTAGAAACAAAAGAGAGATATCCTACACTTTCTTTGTGTTAGCCAAGAAGAAGGGGTGAGGACATAGTTGTTCCATTCATGCCTTTGTTGAGGCTCTGAATTTTCAAACACTGAATTAAACTCAGAGGACAATCTGAACTTTATAGATACAGAAGAAACTGGTGATAAAGGAAAAGACTGTATCATAGGATAGCTATTAAATGCTATTTTCCACCAATTAATATCATAACAGATACAGCTCTAACAGGATTAGAAAAGTATATCTTGACATGGTATCTCTGTGATGTAGAGTACAAAAGAAAGGGGCTATGGCTGAAGAAAGCCAAAAATGTCAGTTTGCATGACCCAACAAAAATGCAGTAAAAATCTAGTAGATATGTAAAACTACCTTTAAAAGGCGTTGTTGATGTAGTATTGGAGCTGCAAGTCTGCTATTTCACACCTTGTCTGTGCTGCCAACTACTTGTAGGGATTTATCTGCTTGCACAACATGAGTACTTCCGTTTTTATGCCCCAGCCACACAAACTACATGTCGAAAAGTAGGCTGAACATTCATCTTCAAGCTTTAACATGTGATTTTGATAACAAAAAAGGTCAAGTGAATTATCTTATTTATCTGGGCCTCTGAACTGTTACCAAGCTTTCCACAGGCTAACACTGTGCTTAGAAATACATACATCAAAGTAAAAGGTTAAGGGTTTCATATATAAAATAATCAAGTAATCAACTAATTCATTTGCTAAATCTGATGATAAAGACACTTTCACCTTAAAAGTCAGGATAGAGGTAATGTGGTTTGTAAAATCCTTTAGGAAACTCTGGAATGTTGAGGGTTTTCTCTAAAACTTCATCTGTCAGTGGGAAATGCAATTTAACTTCATAAGGCAATAAATATGCTTTTGAATGACCTCCCTTTTGTTTTACAGTGACATCAGATATTCTGACATTAAGACCAGAGCCAAGTAGAATAGAAAGCAGATGGGAACTCTTGGTAGAACTGCAGCAGATTATGGAACTTAGATTCACATTTGCAGGTACTCAAATATGGATTTCACTTCAGGAAACCCAGCAAACATTACTCCAGTATGGGAACTGTATTTCATTCTCTTATTATGTATGATTTCTGAAACTAGTTTCAAATTCGTGCTCTAGAAATGGCTTCATTCCAAGTCATTGTATGTTGGATATTACTGAATATAGTAAAGTCCATTTACTGTTGAATATGAAATGTCTTTTATTCATGTATCTACTATGATAGTGACAAGCCTGTGGTTAACCAAATCCAAACTTGTGATATAAGTGTGTGATGTAAGAAAAACCTAAGCTAATTAATTATCTAAACTTATATACTATCTGCAGTAATAACAAAATGTCTTTATTCACACTTGTAGAGACTCCATGTTATTGCTTAAACTTAAAACAATATTTTGAGGGCATAATTATAATAGTGTTCATTAAGTAGAACTAGAGTTGTCCTTCATCCTTCTGTACCTGAGCAAAGCTTGTAAAAATGAGCTCTAACTAGAAAAAGTGTTGCAACCTGTCATAGACTAATTATACAGACCTTCTGTGTGAATGCATAAAAATGAAAAAAAAATGTAATAATCTACCTGTTTTTTACATATTTCTTAAATATTCTGCATGCTTTTTATAAATGGCTGTTCTGAAAAGGGACAGTTATGACAATTTGTCCTCCTTTCTTTCCCAGGTATTAATTTAATGAGTTTTAATTAAAAACAAGCATGTGAAGATTACATGAGTGTGGACTTGGAAGAACATACTAAGCCACACACAAGTGTACACACTATTTGTAGGTGAGGCTCAGTACACCTGCATCTGAATGATAAGGTCTAATTTGAGGGTTATAATTTCCATCTAATTTGAAGCTAAAGCAATAAAGAAATAAACTGAGGTAAAATTAAGTGCATGCTTCCTGGACAGAGCTGTCTTTTCCTCTCCAAAAATCCATAATGCTCCACAGGGATAACAGTAGCTAACTCTTTTGGCCATGTGCAATGGATAAAAATGGCTGAATGAATATTTCTGGATGTCAGTGTTTAATTTGATTGCACCGTATGCCACAGGAGCTCACTGGATTTAATTATCACTTTGCCCCAGAAAAAAAAATCAAGATTTTAATTTTTCCTAGCAAAACTTTTTAGAGTTCTCTTAAGAGGATCTCATTGTCATTATTACTATTTTTTGACAGGCCTCTGTGTGAAGCAGACTTATAATTTCATTACTCCAAGATATTAAGTCGCTCAGTGGACTGAGCTCATTCCTCTCTCAGTATGTTGAGTCAGGCAGCTTCTATGCAGGGTTTGCAAAATTCCTTTGTCTCGGGTAACATTTGTGACCTACCTCAGTGACTGACTGGCACCTTTGCTGTCTGGGTTAGGATACCTTCAGGCTCCCACTTTGAGGAGCTTTTGTAAACTGTTCTTTTAGAAGCCTGACGAGGCCTTCAAAGTTATGAAGTAATCCAGGAACCTCTTCTGCCTTTCTATGTTCTTGCACAAAATCCTGGCATCAGTGCGCCCAAACGAGCTCTATCACACAAAGAGATAAAGAGTACAGTCATAGTGTTTAAGCTGACCTGTGATTATCTGAATTGAATCTGACATGCTTGTACTCCATGCTAAAAGCTGCAGTGGCCATTGGCAGATTACTAAACCCTGGCAACTCAACAAACATTTTCATTTTAGTTGTATCAGAATGATGATCCTGTTCAAATCTTCCCATTTTCATCACCTGGGTTGGAAACATCAGCTGATAATGTTGTCAGTCAAATCAGCTGTCCTAGCAACAAAACTGATAGCCTTGGGCAATGATGATGGCTTCTTTCAATTAGCACTTTGTCTTGCAAAGTTGGCCCATGAGTAAATTAGTGCAAACATTCAATGAGCTAAATCAGATGAGACTGAACAGTCAAATATGTAAGAAAAGGTGATATTTATCCTGACCAACATGCAAAACCAAACTGAATTAATTTGTAGGAATTATTTATTTAATAAAACTGCAGTATAACAATTTGCCTAGTAATTCTGCCTCAGTGAATGGGGTATATGTACAAAGGTGTGGACTTGATTAATTTGGACCTGATTTTTTGAAATAAATGTTCAAATACAAACCTAAAGAGGAAAAAATTATATACTGTCATCTAATTTTTGGCGAGGCATGAAAGATACAAATTTAAAGTAAGAGACATAGGTGCTTATTTTTCAATCCATTCTTTCATTTATATCTTTCTGAGGTCGCACAATATTCTACAGAGTGAGCACTCCTAAAAAATGAAGAGAAAGGGAAGTTAGAGGTTCATTGCCTGTCCATAATAGTTGCATATCATCTTAAGAAAAGTAACAGATATGGCACAAAATAATTTAACAAAAGCCAGCAGTCACAATCTTCCTGTAAGAGCAAGGTAACGTAAAGCTACAGTCAGAAAGCACTGAAGGGCTTTTGAATCACATGATTAGCCTTGTGGTAATGTATATGTGTTTCCTTAAAACAAGCAGCACTAATATAAACTACTAAGACATTATTGGTACCAGAACAAGAAAATATCTCTGGAAAATATAATGCAACAAAGATATAATAAAATAACAAACCCAAAACCAAACAAAAACATTGATCTGTTCTATATCAGGTTCATATGCTACTACAAAATGAGTAAGCAATCAAATAGAGCCAATAGGCTAGCATTGCCTTCCACCTTCCCACACCCTAAATCATAGTGTCCAAAGGGTGCAGGATATTTCTGATTAGCCAAGACCAGTTTTTAATATCTCCATGCCACACCCTGTGAGCAGCCCTGCTGATTTCAAGCTGCCTGTACAAGAAATAAGGCCCTAAGAGGACAAGAGGCAGATTTCCACATGATATTGTTCCCTGCACACCAGTGTCCACCTCCGCATTTGTCCTGCTTGACCTTTATAGCGTTGCCCTCATTTACTGAATCCACCGCATCCTGTATGACAACCTGTCCTTCTTCAGGAATACCTCCTAGTGCGAAGAATACCTCTGCACTCCTAGCTTGTCAAACTCCTAATCTCCTGATTAAACTATTCCTTCGTAGAGCATTGCACTGTGATAAGTGATGAAATAGTTGTCAGTTTACAGTTTTTCTGGATTCTGTTTCCTCTCCTGAGGCCAGTGTTGGAGGAAAAATCAAGCTGATTATCAGGATATTTCTTATTGCCTATAAATAAACCTTTTTCAGGGCTAAGATTAATCAAAAGATATATTTTATATATGATTTCACTATTAAAGAGGTGCTTTGTTTTGTTTTGTTTCCAAATGGCCAGAAAAGGAGCACTTAGAACATGAATGCCTTCCTCACCTACTCAGGAGCATCTGGGGATGGTATTTCTAAGACACATGTACACTTAAAATGGTACATTGATTTTCATTATTTTTTATTAGTCATGATACCTCTGGCGTTTTCCTTCTGAACTCTCTTTTCTAAGTTTCCTCAAAGTTAGCCAAGTATGCAAGTTCACTTTTATTTCTTAATTCCAAAGAGGAATATGGAAAGTGCCTGCTCTGCTTTTTTATTAATGCATAGTTTGCAGTGGAGATAATCCACATGATCCAAGGAACAAAAACACCCACTTCATGCAGGTGTGTGGGCATGGCTGAGTTTCACTCTGCTGCCAGAAATCTTACACAGGCTTTGAGCTTTATACTCACTGGATAAATATGCAATCCCTCAAATAATTTTGCATCCAATACATCACGAGTAATTTATAAAAAGAAGTAAGTTAGCAGGGAACTGGCACTTGCCACTATGTACAGTCTTTGAAAAGCCTTGGTACAATAATGATTTATCTTGCTTAACAAGGGGGAAATGATGCCTAGTACTCAGTTGTTAGCACTTCTTATAAGCCTCTTAAGCAATCTTTTTTTGCCCAGTGATAAAAGAATTCTTTACAGGTTTTTACACAAAATCTCTAAGCAGCTATCCAAAATCTGCAGGATTTTTCTTCCAGGGTTCTTCCACCTTCTGCTTGCTATTCTGTCTCTGTTCTTATGTATTAATATGAGATGCCATTCTAAAACGAATAGAAATTTAATAGGAAGCATACAAATTTGCTGACATGATGTTATATCAGACACAATGACTGCTAGTGCAGACTTTAAAGAAAACCCACAACATTCTGTAATATCTCAAGCATAGGCTGGAAGTTTCATTATTGCATCTCAGAATCAAAATAATTTCCTGACATAACAAGAGAATTAAAATTAAATATATATGTATATATATGTATGTAACTTCAGCTATAACTGCTTGTCTCCTGACCTGACCTAGTTCCTGGAGGGTACTGTCTCTCCATCAACTCCTGGGCACCTGCTGCATTATTTGCTCAGGTGCAGCAGCATGTGAGCACAAGGAGCCAGCACAGGCCACAGGGTACTGTGGCTTTCTTTCACCTGGACCTGTGCCCTACCCAGTGAGCCCTCTTATAACTTGAATTATTAAAGTGCTTGAATATTAACCTTGGGTAAAGGTTATTCAAATGGAGCTTTGTTGTTTCTGGACCTATATTGGCTTTAGTTATTCATACCGCATGGTACCTAATCTGAGAAGTATAGTCAGATCTGTGTTGCTTCTGTGGAGTCATACATTCTGGTTGTACTGCACCTACTGAGGTCTCAAACCAAGGTTTCCTTTCACCCCACTAGATCCACCCTGTGTGTGAGTGATACATGGGAGGAAAGAGAGAATGGTGATTGCCAGCATTTGGTATAGTTAATGGAAACCTCATGTCTTCGTTTACAGAGCAGTGTGGTAGTCTTTTGACACTTCTCTCTCTCATCTTCAAATGAAAGTCTTGGAAAGAGAACTTTTACCCATTCACTTTAATGCATTTTAATTTCGTGCTTTCCTTAAACTTACTCCGCAAGTCCTCCCATTGATGTTATTAAAATGTCAGCATGAAGTGATCAGGCTACTTTGAAGATCATTCCTGAAAAATAATAAAAGAAAAAAGAGGAATAATTGTGTCTGTATGAATTTTATTAGCTCATACAGACATAATGCTTCTCCAAATAAATGTCCAGTAGAATGGGTATCATAATAAATTATGTAAGTAGATAATTCTGTTAATTTATCAGTATTATTGCCTTTTCCTATACCATTACATACTAAGACAGACAAATATTTTCTCCCCTTAAACAAATATCAAATAATCTTCACATTCACAGGTTTCTAAAATAAAGTTTCTCACAATACAATAAGCGTTGCAAACACTGCATGACACAATGTTTTGGTTGACAAGTGAAATGAGTATCTGAGTGTCACAGGGAATGCCTGCAAGATAGAAGGCCTTGGTAGGGTGCGGAGCAATGTGTGGAAACACAGAAGATTACTTCGGAAAGATTTTTTATATGTGTGTGTGGTGGTACATAAGTGCACGATGCTTTTGAAAACTCTCCTCCATCTCCTATTGCTTGCATTTCTTCATTTCTATATCACATTTCTCATCGGACTGCAATACTTCTGAGACAGGGCTTGTGTCTAGCTGAGCCATCCCTAAGGCACCTAAGATGCTATGGGAGCGTCATAAGTACAAATTTTTAATCTTTGCTTCTCCCTAGTCATAGTCTCATCTCTGATTATTAACTGCCACTCTTTAGAAATACTGGTTTTGAAGATTTTCCACTTCCCTGTTCCTCTGTGGTGTTATATGCTTCAATTCAAGTAACTAAATTAAGTCAATGGCACCCAGCTTCTCTCTCTAGGCTTTCACCTGCTGCTTCAAGGCAAAAAAAAAAAAAAAAAAAAAAAAAAAAAAGGAGCAGTTCTCCCCAGTCTGCAGCTGTAGGCTAATTATCTCTCTGGTCTGTCAGCAGAAAATTTAAAGAAATACACACTTACTTCTGCTCTTTTTTTTTTTTTTTTTTTTCTTTCAAGTAAACCACAGGCCAAGTGGTCTCCATTTAATTTTCAATTTAACCCCACTAACTTCAGAGCCTGCACGTAATAGCTGAATTTAGCTGGGCAGATTATGATACACCCCATTCTCCCTGGGCACTACATGGGGAATTCAGGCACCACATTTGGGTCTCTGGATTCCACTACAGAAGTCAAACACCTAAAATGTAGGTTTGAGCATTGCCATACCTGCAACTCTCTCCACATATGGGTCATGAAGACCTACATCAGGTGTGCCTAAGGCTGCTTTTCCCTCCCACACCCTTTCAGCTGTGGTTTCCCACCCTGCCTTATTAAATACATGGATGAAAGGTACTAAGGACACAGACTCTCTCCTTCAGACTACAAATGTTTAAACTGGTGCCTGAGTTTTTCGGGGGAAAAAATCTGGTTTGTTTATTGAGGTATAGAGCTTTTCTGAAAGCAGGAGTGTGATAAGAACTCTAGATATATCAGCAGGTTAAAATTTTAGTATTTCTCTTCACATCAGCAGGAAGGAATTAAAAAGCAATTAGTTCAATATGTGATAGCTTCCTTTAATGACCTACTTATATATGAAATAAGGTGACCCAAAATTTACACCTGTAGTGTTTGAACACTACTACAAACAGCATATGGAGCAATGTTGAATTCTCTGTTGACCTAACAGCAATTTTATTCATGTTGCCATGGGGAATACATTGCTCATTAATTAGTTTACTCATCGTTAATATTTTTTGCATTAGCTGGTAAACAGACTTTTCTAGGCTAAATCAATCATTTGTCAAGTATCTGATGGGTTGGTCATGTTCTTTTAGGCAAAAAATGGTTAACACTGCATTAAGCAACTAAAAATTGTCAACTCTGCTAATGGAAGAGAGAGAGGAACCTGTCCAAATCTCCTGGAATTAATTTTAAAATAACAAGACAAATCAGAGAGGTTTTCATACATTTATTTTCCACTTTGTAGGGGAGAACTAAAAGTGGTTGTAGATACCTAAGGAACTGAAGCCCATAGAAAAGACATACGGCATTGGATACATGTGGTTGTCTGAATGCAAAATACTGAACACATCTGAAAATGTCATCTGTGACTCTTGACTGTTGGTGGGAACATCTCTCACCCAGAGCTAATCTATTTGAAGTGCAAGGCCTCTGCTGTTTCCTCAGCACTTCCTGCTGACATCTTTGTCTTTGATGCCAGCACTGTCTCTGCCACTTCTAGCTTAAAGTACATGTCTTTAACATGAAGCTAGACTTTATTCCTTAAACCTTAAACAGCATTTTTCTCTGCTCTGTTTTTCCAACTGTATGTAGATGTCATTTGGTTTAATAAATTCCAGGTTGTGACTGTTAGAAAATAAAATCCCCAAAATGCTACACTGGGAGGGCATTTTTTTTTCATTTATTGTACACTTTGCAAAACTGTCACTGCTGCTGGACCATTCATTACAAATGAGCTAGTTCTGGCTCTTAGTAGTAGAAAATGCACAAGTAAGTTGAAGTCGTAAGATATGATGAGAGAAATCTTCCATTCTGCCTTTCCTCTCATTGAGAAAATGAAGGCTATTGATTTCCTATTATTCATTTTCCACTGTTGTAAGTTTAAGCCCTTCATATTTATATGAACATCAGGGGATCTAAAGCCACAGTGCTGAAGGGGTTAAGCAGGTTTTAAGCAAAGAAAATGTGTCCAGACTTGCAGAAGCTTTCAAAATGCCATCTAAAAATCAGTGCATAGTAGTCAGCAAAGGCTCAGCCACTGAGCATAGAAAGCAATACTTTGAAAAGAGCTCTTTATTGTTCAAGTACTTTAAAAGTGTATTTTTAAACATCTGGAGCTGTGAAAACTGCACAGATGAGATTGTTCGTTACAGGAGTAGGCAGCGGATGGCGAGCAGCTGTGGGATCAACAACGTAACACCTGGTTTCTGACCTAAAGTGACTAAGAAACTGGAGATCTCATCACTGGCAGCCACAGTCCTGCAACATGATCTATCCTCTGATATATTTGTCTAATGCTTTTTTTAGGCCTCCTGTAGGCTCTAGCTGCAGAAAACAATCCCTCTGAGTTCTTTCTTTCCTTGTAGAAATTGGCAAAGAGATAAGAAACAAAGTATGAAAGATAGCAAATGGATCTTGGGGGAATGTGATGGAGGGGGAGCCTCTCTTCACTTATAATGAGCAGACTGTTGCTCCAGTGCAGAAATTCAAGTTTTGTCTTTCAAATCACCAGGTGTCTCCTAGACCTCATGGATTCCCTATTTTTTCCTCGGTTTCTACTTATAGCATTCACACTTCCTGCTACAGGAGACTAACTGCAGCAAAATGTTTTCAGTCTGCCAGAAGGATTGCTTATAAGGTCTGTATGTTTGTTTCAGTCCTACGCAAGTCTGTACATTTTTTGGTGTAGACGTGTACTAAGTCAGTGGGAATTACGCCTGCATATGCCAGAGCTGAATATGGCCCTAGATTTACTGTGTCACCAAGTATTCGTAACACAATAGCATTTGTCAAAATGCCAGCGTGAAGTGCAAGTGGGTTTCAAACAGCTGTAGTACTGCCATATGCTGCCCTTTGGTTAAGCCATGACTTAAAGTTCAGCTTCCCATTTAGAGCAAAAATTGACAGATTCATCTTTTCCAGATCTTCAGAAGCAGTCAGGCTCTCAGCTGTGCCTCTACTCATCTAAATCCTTCAGATGGGCACTACTGACACCTACCACTGCCACTGAACCCAGTGGGTGCCTTGACTGATGAAAAAACTCCTCATGGAATTCACTGTCCACCATGAATGAAGTGTTTGGGATCTCAGCTCAAGCCAGAAGCTCAGAGGAGACCTTGCAAATAGGCACCCTGCCAGTAAGACCTGATCTCCCACTTACGACACATACTGAATCAGGATAAGGTAAGGGTCAGAGCCCTCAGACATGATTTGGACTGCTTAGGTGTGTTTGCACCCTCTGCTGTGATGTGAGCTTTGCGCTCCATATTAAAGGGGATTTCCCTAAATGTCAGGTTTGGGGTCGATCTCTCTTACTGAATAGCAACAGGATAATGCCACTGTATGTAAGTGGTGAGGCTTGATGAGCAGGGTAAGAACCTGACTCCCTAGACCACTGGTTCATAAACTGTAGTATGTTGGAAACTGTGCCCTACCTAACTGTTCAGCTATCAAAAATGAGGAAACTCTAACACAAGAGTGACAAACTCAAAATACTTGGTAGGGCACTGACATGAAATCCTATACTCATATCTCTGCTCTGAATCATGCTGGCCATATTTAGTAAACCTAGGACTCCTACACCCTTGGTGAATAATCTAAACTGGAAGGCAAATGCATGTTTTTAGAAGTGGAGATGGAGACATTCTGGCTGCTAGCAGGGACCCTTAATACCTGGGAAAGGACTCAACCTTTGCTTCAAGCATGGTCTGTCTACAAAAGATGGATTGAGTAGTACAGTAAACTGTTACTATGTGGATGATTCACTTGGTTTATGAGGAAGAAAATGGATTAAAGGGGATCTTTGAAAAAGAAGTTTTGTGCATCAGGTTGGACTATGCAACAAAAGAGTATTGAGAAAAATATTTCCCACCAATGTATTGTTAAAGAAATGTTGTGATTTCATAGGTAGAAACCATTTAATCTTTTTGACTGCAGCCAAAAATATAATCCTCCCTGGATAAGATGCTTAAGAGGTGCTGAGCAGTTTCAAATCCTACAACTATTAAGGCAAGCTGAAAGTGCTTATCACCACTCAAGATACAGATGTTTTACAGGAGCTGTCTGCCACAATGCTGTGGACACAATAATTGGCCATGATGGCATCCAAACTGTTTCATATGCAGTTCCTTCTCACCCTTGTTAAGATTGGTCTATTGAATAAAGCCATGCAATCTCTACTAGCAAATTATATATATTCCTGGCCTCTTTGCTTTGTAAGGTTATAGCAGAAGTAAGAAAGAGTTCAAAGTACAGAAAAAAAATTGTTTAGGGCATGGGAAATTCCATAAATGGGAATAGATTGAGGAGCAAGGGTACCATAAGAATGAGAATGAGATGAATGAAAATTTACCAAAAAAAAAAAAAAGTAGAAATATACTAAGAAGTTATAGAATTTAGGAGTTGGTTTCTCTGTCTCAAAAGACATGAATAGAGGGAATTTAAGTACATTAAAACTGGAAAGCTAAAAACTGATCAAAGAAATCACTCGTTCATATGATGTGTCACTGAACTATAAAACTCACCTCCACAGAAAACCACTGTAGCCTAGAATTGAGCAAGATTAAAAAAAGAACTTGCTACACTCAACAATTACGTTTATCTTAAAATAGCTGGTAACATGCAGGATTTTTACAAGAGTCATATTCGTAAAAGACTTGAAGATATTACTAGATCAGTCTTATATTTTACAATGATCTAATTGCCACCCAATTCATGGCAGTTAATGGATTAACAAACATGGGCCAAACTCTTCATGGCACTGACATCAGACAACCTCATCAGTGAGAAATTCTGCTTCAGCTTTAAGAAATCACTTTTAGGTCAAACAGGAGCCAGTGGAAATGTCGAGTGGATTCTGCACATAGTGAACAGGGAGCATAAGCCTTACCAGACCTCTCTCCGTAACCCAGAAGAAGCCTGTCCTGAGAAGCTGGTGCTTGCCTCCAGGTCTGCAGAAGGCCCTGCCATGACACTTGCAGCTGCTTCTTCTTGCCTCCGTGGTTTTCACCATGCAGGCTGGTTCCAACGTTTCAGTTAAGCCAGATCCTCCTCCTCATTGATCATTTCTGGCAAAATGCTGCTGGCATAGTGGTACAGAGGGACAAGTCAGATAAATTATGGCATGCTGAAAGCCCTGTATCAGCCCCCACCTGCACTCCTCAGATGATCAGCTGCTTCTGAGAAATCCTTTGATTTCCAAGTGGTTGCTCTGTCATAACTGTCTGCAGAAAGCTGAGCTGTGGAGCACCACTGCTAGGCCCTGTGTTTATCACGTGCTTAGTGCAACCACGACAGACTTGAGAAACTCCAGTCTTGTGCAACACAGAGCAGCTCTTTGCTTTGCGAAAGAATGATCAAAGCACTCAGCGCTGAGGCCTCGCCACCTCCTATCCGCTTCCCTGCAAAAGCCTAGGCAACCCAGTGCAATTCCTCAGAGCTGGTGACTGTAAGAGTGAGAATAAAATCAGTCCTTACAGCTTCTGCAAGCAGGGACAAGGCCTTCCTGAACCAAGGTGTATTGGTGCTTCAATCTGTCAGTGTTGTGGCACAAGTGAAACACGACAGTAAGATATTTCTCAAATCCTTGATATAAAATTGACACAAAAATATGTTCTCCTGAGGCTCATCTACATATTTGTAGGCACTGCTTTATTAATGAATGGTGCCTTCAGTAAAGGGACTCTGTGGAAACTTTGCAATCATCAGCCAGATACAGAAAAAAACAGAAGTGTTGTATAACTTGACGAATATAGTTCTGATCCTATCTTTAAAATATTTAGGCTGGGGAAAAATATATAAAGGAAAAATGACTGCTTTTTTAAAACACAACATTGGAAAGGGTGGAGGGGGGGAGCCAGCGAAAGGGATTTATATTTCTCCTGCAGGAAAAATGCTTTGGTATAAATCCTTTGTATTGTGTGTAATCACATAGGTTACACCTACCAGTGGCCAAAGCATCCAGACTTCGGTTTCATCACCACTCATCATAAGAGACTGAAAAAAGAAAGCTACATAAATAAGCCCCACGCTGGCTGGTACACAGACAGTAAAACCAACAGCACTTTCTGCTTCTCAGTGTTGAGCTGATTTAAGGAAACAAAACAAAACCAAATATTGGTTATTGCCAAAAGTCATTCTTTCAAATATGTTCACTCAGTTTTGAGCATCACACCAATCACTGTTTCTTAATTCTTCTTAAATGATGGCTTCCAAAGTGAACTGATTACTCTTTTCTGAAAAGAGATCTTAAAAGATCTAACATTTTATCTAAAATCACAAGAAATGAGAAGAAATTACCTCAGATATTTTTAGCTTATTATATTGATGAATAGGGATGCAAGAACAACTGGAAAGAAATGAGCTATACTTAAATTGTATTTAGGAATTTCACTGTATGCTATTTTCTTTAAGATGCAATTGAGTAAATACAAAAGGAAGATATAAAGCCACATACAAATTCAAACCAAAGCTCATTAGAAAAAAAAAAAAGGGGGCTTAGCAGAAAACATACTCTGAACAAGAACTGTTCCTGTGTTCCATCAAAATGTTTTCTTCATGAAAAAGTTGTCACCACCTCAAATCCAGACCCAGTCACATAAAAGAAGGAAAATCTAGGGTAACATTTATAAAAGAATCTTTCATGGTGAGCAACAAAAGCTTTGTCCAGAAGTGAAACCTTATCTTGGAAGATAAAGGCCTTTGGGACTGACAGGGGTGGCGTACTGCGCAGGTGATCAGGGCATGGCATCAGGGTATATAACAAAGGGGTTGAAGGAATGCAGCCACCATTTTCTCAATATTGGAAAGTCAGTAGAAAGCCTCCAGAATTAGCAGTATGAATCTTTACAGCTTGTTCCCTGTTTTGAGGTCTAGAAAGCTCACATTTGCTTTGTTGGTTATATACAAAAAGAATACATAGCATGAAGGAGAGAATATGAAGCAAAGGCAACACATGCAATTATTTTAACTTGTGCATCATCATTTGGGTTTCCCCAAATCTTGAGATTTTTTCCAGCGTGACATATGAAGAGTCCTTTTGCATCATATTCTGGCTTCTGAGCCTTCTGGCTTCACATCCTCTGGTATGCTTCACAGTGATGAAGGATAAAATGCTATTTATTCTGAATAATTACTGAATTGCTCACGTGATCATGTACTTCCAACAGCTGAGTTTAAAGAAAGCCAACATTCGGTATTTTGATCTAATTATGATATTTGGAAATACTAGGATAGCGGCCTGTGGGGATGAATGGAAAACATAGGAACAGCAGACAGCTGACCTGCCATTTATGCATTTGGAATAGAATTGAATAGAAAGGAATGAGTTTAAATATTACAAGGAAGGACAAAGACACATTAAAATGTGAAATATTTTTTATTATACATTTGCTAGTAATGCAATCTAGTTTTAATGAACAGATACAGCAAATTGCTGAAGATGTTCAATACTGTACAAATTACAATTGTTATGGCATTTAATAGCAGAGTCTTATAAAAGCATGTCATTGTTGGTATGTTTTTGAGTGCAGTCTTTATAATATTCAGGACGACACTCTTATAAAGCACTTTCTCATAGCATAAGAGGTATAATAAAATCTGTATGAATATTGCTTATGCATGTGCAATTCTCAACTGTGATAAGTAGGATCATATACCAAACGAAGCTACACTAATTTATACCCATTGAAGGTCTGATCTAGAAACAATCACCACCACCTCCCCCCCCAATGGATTCCTTGTGTTATTAAATTAATTGCACTTCTTCAGCACCCTAAGCATATGAGGTTCTATTCATGTACTTACGAAAACACAGATTTTTTCCATAGGTTTCAAGAGCTATTCACAAAGTTCTTCGCTGTTTAGACTTTTAATAGTCCTACAGTTACTCACTTTTTTGCGGACCTTTGATCCCTTTTTCACAGGATCCCAGCTTGCAGAAAGCACTGGGTTTTGGTCTCCATTCTCCACCCCATGTAGCCTCTTTTTCCTCTCAATGTCTAGCAGAACAACCTGGGCTGGTCTCCTCACATTTTCCTAACAAGAGCCAACAGTATTGAATCACTGTTTTTATTTCCCTTTTCTCTGTCAACATCTTTCTTCTACTTGCTGTTACCTGTTTTCCATTGAAGCCTTTACCTGTGTGTCTCTCTAACTCCCTCCACAGCTGGGCTTGTCATCTCAATCTGATTTTTGCCCAGGACATCATTACAGATTTTCCCCAAGTGTCCTCCATGGGCAGTCACTGCCCTGTCACTGGCCTTCCCTCTCCTCTTCTCCTCCCTCTGCTCCACATGAAGCTTTTCTCCAGGAAGAACCACCTGTAGTTTCTACTCTGCATCCTCACCTGGAGAGGTGTGGGCAGACTAAGGCTTGCCAGTCCCACTTTGCCAGCACCTCACCTCTTACTGCCAGATCCAAGCACAAGCAAGAATCTCATCTGCACACTATACTTCCAATTGTAACTCCAGTTCTACCGTCAGCCCCATGATTTTATCTTTAGGGTGATTCCTATGGATTGCATTATGCCTTAAGTAAGCATCAAAGTATTTCTGTGAGTCATATGAAAGAGAGATACTGTTTTATTTAAGAGATTATAGCTCAGTCAGCTGAATCCAGCACCATATGGATTATGAATGGCACAACTATGAATACACTGTGGTATATTCTCCAACCTTCTTCTTTTTCCAAAACAAATATTACTTGATTTCTGATCCGATGCTTCATGTGATGACATGCCAACTGTATAATGAGTACATTTGGTGTTTTTTAAGCCCTGCGCATTTTCCCACTACAATTTCTATTATGGCTACAAAGATGGAGAACGTCTCTTCCAAAGACTGAGTTTTGTTTTCTTTTATTTTGCTAACTACCACACAATTTTAAACTTTTCTGCAAAAAGGAAACTTACAGTGCCCACAGAACAAAATGAGCATGCTGCTGAGTGAGTAAGCATTTGATCAATGCATCACAGAGAAGCTGAAGAAAGAGGTACAACATTTTAAACATAGGTAGTAGCATTGTTATGCTTACTCTGTGAGGCACTATTTTATGTAATAGATTCTTATTCCATTCTAGATGGATAACAACTGTGAATTATAATTTTATTTTCCACTTAGCAGAGCCTATTGACTTGGACGAGTTCTTACCAAGGAACCAGTTTCATAATAAAGGCAGTAAACTCTGATTTTGTGCTTGTTTGATAATTAATATTGCAGTGTCAGCAACAGTGCAAAATGCAAGTATGATTTTTTTTTCCTCTGCAAGTTATAAAAGATGGGTTATAAGTTAACAGCTTTACGCTGAGTGTCTAAGGCACATATTATTTACTAAAATGAGTTTAACAGACTCAGTGAAGGTTCGGTTATGTGTGTGAATGTGTGTGCAAGGCCCTCCCATTAATCCAGCATCCTTTTCCCCAAGTGCACCTATACAGTTACACCACCAACCATTCTCTCCCCCCCCCCCCCCATGGAGACACCATTTATAGCAACACTGCTTTGCCTTATTGCTTAAACAGTGACAAAAATTGGTATGTGGGAGCTGTCTGTAAACATGCCATCTATAAATATAATAATTATATAATAATGTTTATCATGGATGGGCAAAAGAGGCACAGAAATGAAAATGCCATGTTAAGCTTGACTCTGTCAAATTACTTTTATCTCTATTCTCTGGTGTTTACCATGGCCTAAAATAAAGCAATAAATTAAAGTCTTAACAAAGCTAAAGAGCCGCAATTCTAACAGGCAGCTGTATCAGAAAAGCTTTTAGAGCAGACCACAGCGTTAATGAGCACCTCACAGACATTAACAGCGTGGCGGCCCTCACCACAACTCACCAAGACGAGCAAGTGAAATCCCACGTGCGCAAGGCATGGAGTAGAGAGTGAAGTCTCGATCCAGCCAAGTGTGTATGTGCCTCTGAGTGCGCAGAAGTACTTCCTTTGAAGCAACTCACAGCAGTAAATGCAGAATTAGGGCCAAGTGAGTTACCCAGGCAGTCAGTGGATGCTCACACACTACACCTTGGGCACCCGCATGTTCTGCTGGACCACTGAACTGTCCCAAGGACATCTGTAGCAGAGGTGAGAGGGAAACCTGAGTGAACTGCCCTCTAAGGTCAACCCCCACAGCTGACTCTGTAAGCTGAGCTGGTTAAATTAGCTCCACCAGCAAGAAGCCATGCTAGCCCAATGGTTCGATAGTCTAAGGTTTCTTTAAGTCCACTTTCACAATACCTGTACCACAGCAACACATCCAGTATCTCAAAGTTTACCTTCACCTGTCACTCATTTTTGCCTTGACTAGTCATAAAAACAAAACAAAAAACCCTCTTGACAAATGGGAATTGCATGACCAATACTATAATAAACTAGCTGCCCTTCTTCGGTGAAAACTGTGACAAATTGGCATCAGTTGTTACAGTGATGAATGCATCTTTCCCCTTTGTAGACCTTTTCCATCTGCTAGTCCGTGGATGACCCTGACATTTATGCACTGCTAACAGGCTGATAGATACTTTGCTTTCAAGGTGACTGGACTTTCTCAAAATGAAAGTATTTGTTAAATGCAAGAATCAGTTAACCAAGTGAAAATCAAAGCAACACAAGCACAGACCTTGTGTTACTGCTTGTGTCACCTGCACACATTGGCACTGATCTTCTTTAACATGGCTTTCAGAACAGGTGATTTCAGAGTGCCTTATTCATAGCAGTAAAGCTGGGACAGGACATTGCATGGCCTCACTGAAAGAGGCATGCTGAGGTGCTTTGACATGGTGGTCCTTCTAATCCTTCACCATTCTTCAATTTCTTTCATCTCCTGCCCCTTCTTGCTCAGCCCCGCTGCCCAGGCTTGCTCCTCCTCCTCAGAAGCAGCAGCAACAGCAACAGTGCCCAAAAGGCTTTAGGTATAATTTTTTCTCTGGCTCTACTCAGTGCAAAAATCACCCCATAATTTCTGGGAATTATCCATGTGGTTAAAATCTCACCTCCTAGATGATCCAGGCAACTTGCAGCTGCTACAACTCACTGACCTCCAAGGGCGTAAGATCTCCCCCCCCCCCCTTTTTTTTTTCCCCATATCTGCTGATGTGCCCTATCTGTATGATTTCCTCTCTGGGAAATTAAGTTACAGAAGTCAGTGTGTTACAAGGAGCTTGCTTTGCTCATGAACCAGAAGCAATCTGGGTGGAGAGATAGGGGGAGATGGGAACAGGGAGACAGAAAGGGAAGGAGGGAGGGGCAGATAGAGGCAGACTTGGTGGCTTTCTTATTTATTATTTCTGTTAAAAAAGAAAAGAAAAAAATGACAAAAAAGAAAAAAAAAGGAAATACTTAGAAGGCAAGGTTTCCATAGGAAAAAAATATTTTATTTTTTTAAGAACAAATTCAGTTTGAAACAGACGTGGAATGTGATTTTCATAATTTTCATTTTCTGGGAGCTAATTGCAATGTGGAACTAAAGCAGATTTCAAACTTACTACCGGCTAGTTTAAAAACAGAACAAAACAAACAAACAAACAAAACAAAACAAAAAAAAAAGAAATTATTTATAACTCAAGCATAATACTGTGTTACAAACTGGACAAAGAAATTCTTAAATAAATATTCATGGTACACAATTTCAGCACAAATATGCGGCAATTTGGCAACCTTTATACCATTTTTTCCTCAATACAGTGCAAAGGGGAATGACACTGCCTTTAAACAAGCTGTAGCTAAATACATTGCAAAATTCAAATTTTATACAAAACATCTTGCTCGGACTTTATAAAAAACCAACATTGCTCTATATACACAATCTGGTTAAGAAAAGCCATTTTTGTCTTGTTTTCATATGTTTTTTTCTTTTTTTTTTCTTTTTTTACTTAAAAAGGTGAATAAGGCTACTGTAACACCCCAAATCCATATACAGTAAATCTGAACCTATTTACAGCATCTTCACTTAGACATGATGGTGCAAATTTCAAGTCAGGTGACTAGGGATGATCATACAAGCAAGGCATTTACAGTAACTTTTCAAAGCTGAACCAACGTCAAATAAAGGAACAGTTGGTAGATTGTCATAATTCTGCACCAGACACAAAACAGACGCACAGTACATTTTTTTTCATTTTTTTTTTCCGATTGGTTGCAGGTTGCTCTTGAGCAATTCGTCTGATTTTTTTCACAGTTTAGTACATAACTAGAATGTAGTCAACTGATGAAGCATAGGTTTGATTTGATAAAAATCAGGATCAGCAAACCCATCTTTTCCCTTCCTCCCCCTCCCCCAAAATAAAATCTTAATGACTTACAAGAGAACCTTGTATGGATGGATTCACAGAAAGGAAGGGTTGTTGAAAAGAATTACATATGTACTGTAGTTAGTCACCATGGTAACCTTCCACAGAACCATGGGTTGGGATTTTTTGTTTTGCTTCTCTCATTTGGACCAACATCCCAACGTCATTTTCAGGTTCAGGAAACAGAGAGAGTGATAATTTCTGTGACAGATTTTTTTTTTCCTTTTCTTGCAGGTACTCACTGGAGGTCTGAGAACCCCAAAATGCTGTTGCTACATTTTCCTTCCAAATCAGAAAGGAAAGTGTTACCATAGTAACATGACTATGTTAGAAATGTCTATTTGCATAGCACTTATAAAAGTAGAGTTTTCTTATTTCCTCTCCAGGGTGGGAGCTTCAGGGGAATAGCCATGCTAAAGAGAAAACTTTAACCTGAACCCCCTCTCTACAAATCTCCATGAAATCTACAGAACACTTCAGCTCATAAGGCAAAGGAAAACACAACACAGAAAATAAATGCCGGCACACCTTGTCATTGTTAAATACGTGATGCAGTAACATCGATTTCCTGATTCTTTGGGCTTACTTCCTCATTTTCTCTGATTAGATACCTTTAAAAGGCTTTGGATTCTGTTTGTATATGCTCTCATTACCATTATTTTTGGATGGTTGTTGCTTTTCCCAGGAGCAGTTTCTGCATTTCTTAATGTATACATATATATGCATACATAAATACATATATATGTATATACACACATACACATATATATGTAGAACGATGACAAGTTAAGACTATTTAATTGCCGCAAATGAATTTCACATCTTCTGGTGTAGATTCTGTGCAATCTCAAAATATATATTAGTAATAAACAAAACAAAACAAAAAACAACAAAACAAAAACAAAAAAAGTAAGAAAGAAAAAGAAAAGCTCTCATTTTATACCCCTTGTGTTCTATACACCTATTATAAATAAGACATATCTTCCTTCTCCATCTCAGTGTCATAATTTATTTTATTCTTATGGACTGCAGGAGGTTTGCCGTATGTGCTTTAACTTTGCAACAGAGCACCAATGAACTGCTGTGCCCATTACAGTACTTACATGTACTGTGCAGGTACAGCACTAAGATAAACCAAAGTGTCAAAAGGCTCAGTCAGAAAAAAATTCTGTTTTACTTTTAGAGATGAGAAAGGCTTTTTTTCTTTTTTTTTTCCTTTTTTCTTTTCCCAACTTTACCAGTGATAGAATTACAGCTCATTTGACCTGTTATAATCATCTTGGTCAGATTTGGCTCTTTGCTATTTTCTTAAATGCTTTCCCTGTGTTTAGTATAATGTGACAGTATAGCAGCTGAGTCTGCTTAAAAGTCTTCCGAAGCAGACTACGTTTTTGCTACAGCTTCAAAGCTGTACATTTTATTGCCAGTACCGCAACAGCCCTGCCCTAATATATCCTCAGCGGCCTGCTATTGTCTTGTCCGCTCCAAGCTTGTTCACTTCCTGACAATACCCCTTTGTTCTACTGTATTGAAGGTACTATTTTTTCTGCACACTGGTATTTGATAACCGTGAATTCCTTCAAATGCAGCCCTAAGCCACTGCGCTTGTTATTGTGTCTCCTATTTGCCTCTTAAAACTTAGCATACCAAAGTGCTGTGCTACCTAAATGTTTTTTTCTTCCCAGCTTCTATTTTTGAGGCAGCAGTATTCAATTTCAACTGCAGCCAGCCCTTCCCTCCACCACCCAGTCCTGCTCTTGACTTGTTGACAGCCTAACTTTTTGGCTGGAAGGCTCCTTACTATCAAACACAATTTCTATAAATGCATTACCCATTCGAGTGAGGCTGCTGTAGCAGATGGATGGAGCACAGATCTCCAAACATTAATGTTCCATTAGTGATTCAGGAGGTGGAGTGAAAGGAAATCTTATGTGAAGGATGGCAGAGCCCCGGATAACAGAAATAAATGGAACAGTGACGGACTAAAGCAAGAGAACTTTAACAAGTCTTACTTAGACACCAAGGTCTGTGTGACAAATCCAGTATGCACTGAGAGACACACAAAAGTCAGAAGATTGCATTTCAAGCTTGATATCCTAGAGCACCTTCCCAGGATGCCTAGAGCTATTAACATCCACGGATCACTCCATCTTCCCTTGGCTTTTGTACATGCCTGAACGCCTGCAGCACATGGCTTTGAGGATGATGAATGTAACAAGAGTACAGCAATCAGAATGGGCATCTTCTACATAAAAGTCTTCCAGCTTTTAGTGAATACTGATTCACCGAGAGAGGAATTCTACAGACTAGGTAAGCTGTCCAGCTCGAGTCGGCTCTCGAAGAAAGAGCTGTCGCCTTCTCTCCCCTGTGCTTGAGTCAATCCTAGCGCACAAGGCGTCATCACAAACCCCAACAGAAAGCATTAGACCAGTGAGTGTCCTCTACGCCTCAACTGTACCACAGAATTGGTTGTATGTTTCTCAGACCTTGTAGTAAATGTTTGCTGGACTCTGAGGAGGCATCTCTTGAACTATGTACACCGGATGTCCATAGTCGCCGCTGACCTTTTCATAGTGGGGGCAAAAGACACTGTCTGCAGTCCTTAGAGGAATGATAATGTCACTGGGCTCGGAACCATTGTTGTTGCCACTGCGTTTTGGGGTGGCTAATGTACTAAGTGAGAGAGTTGTAGTGTGTTGCGGGGAATGCTTCCTGTGTCTTCTCCGGTACTTCAATAATAGAACCACCAAAGTGATGATGATGACGATGAAAATGATGCACCCTGATGCAATCCCTGCAAATAAGGCCACCTCTGAACCCAGTATACTGGAATGCCCAGCCTTACTGCCATCTGTGCTAGATCCTGGAAAGAATGGAAATACAACAGACAAAAGTTATTGCCGTCCTGTGACCCGTTTACACTGCTTAAAAATGTGTAGAGTAAGCAAGACTGGAAGAATTAACTGACAGCTAAACTTTGACAAACCAATTACCCTGTTAGATAGCTAAATGCAAACAGCCGAAGTCAGCAATCAATATTAAACAAGACTTTGTGTCTGTTGGTCTCACTTTTGTGCTGCTCCCAAATCACCCTGTTTCATACATCATCATCCATCAGCAGCAAGGACTGGCACTGACAAGGCAGCCTTTGATGCACAGTGCATCTTTTAACAGATGCTGACCAGCTCAGGGCAGCAGAGAGGGGTGGGATAGTACTGCAAGGGGAAAATAAGACAGGGAAACAACAATTCTCAGAAAAACTGGTACTATTTAATGTCACATAGTTCTTCTATTTTATCCATCAGATATTGATTTAAGTGAAACTGTCCTTAGTGTCTCTTTATGTGGACTCCTCATGCTTACGACTGAAACAAAAGAGCTTGAGGCAGCGTGGGAGATGGGCAAAATGATTATGGAGTATATCTGTTTGCATTATAACTGTCACTTATTTAAAAGAAAACAACACATATCAGGTAGTCATAAAAAGCTCACATGCTGAATAGCCTGTTGAATATTGTCACATTATTTGTCACAAAAATTAAATTAATGCTCACTTGACACTTTTCTCATTTCAGAATTTGGGCTGACTTCCCTCTCTTGATGCTCCCTTACATACAGAACAATGCTCCAGATGCTACGTCCACATAACTGTGAACTACTGGAACCTTAGCAGGAAATGGCTGAAGCCTGCCCTGTGACTGTCATATCGAAGATATCAGATTACACAACTAGCACAGAAAACATGCAGTCATTTTTGGGAACCCCAAAACCAACAGTCAGCAAGCTTTGCTTTGTTACATTCCCAGTTTATTGAGTTTTCCTCCAGAGAACTTGTGTTTTAGAACTTAGCTTTTTTCTTGCTCACAGTGTTTGAAATGCATCCTCAAGTTTTTTGTTTGGAACCATCAGATCTGTTTATCTTGTTTAGATAAATATTTAAAAAAAATAAATTTAAATTTAGTAAAAGACCAGCCAATCATGCATAGACTTCGCATGGTCAGTTAAAACATCAGGACATTAATTATAGATGCCTTGAAATAAACTTTATAAATGGCTGTCGAGAACTACTTGATAATGTATTATACGGGAAGAGAAAGACAGAAAGACTCGTTCATCTGCCAGAGTACTAAATGTAAGGAGCATTTACCATCGTAAAGCTGCTTACAGAATGTTCTGTCCAAAAACTTTCCTGTAAATGAGTGATATTCTTACAAGATGTAATTAACTTCTACTGCAGTATAGAAGAGGGGAAAGAGCAGCCGTTGCCAAAACTCAGAGCTCCAAAATCCTATCCACCGGAGCATCAGAACTGGCTTTTGCATCATCTCAGTATGAAAACATTTGATTTTCTGACGTTTTAATGCTAAAATAAAAATGTGTCTGGGGACAAAGGATGGTCTGCCAGAGCCCTTCACTTCTCATGTGAAACCCCATAATACCTACCTGAGTGGTCCTTCACAAAGGGACTGGTGGTGGAGCTCTTCCCATTGGTACCAGCTTCCTGCTCAGGGCGCTTGGTCGGGTCTGTGCTCCGAGGTAATCCTGCAGAATTGGGATCTGTGGGAGAGAAAAATGACTCACTGTAGCTTAGGCGTCTGATGATATTAAGCCTTATAAACCGGCTATAGGTATCTCGTGAAACACGGATAGCTTTGAACAGAAGAATCTTTATGCAAAGGACTAGGAGATACAAGAATGTAATTTTCCTTTTAAAGCAAAATGGTTATATTAGTTATTTCAGAGGTTTAAATTGTGAGGCCATCTGCAGAAACTATAGGGACTCCTGTAATTGGCAAGAAAAGCTTTGCAGATGACATTTCAGTTTAACTGAGGAAGTTGATTGACTACTAAACCAACTTCTACTTAGAAGAATAATTCTTTCTTTCTGCACAATAGGTTATCTATATATGAAAAGAGACAATGAACAAAAACCTCTCTGTAACCACAATTCATAACAAGCAAACTATAGAAATATTAGCTTCCCTCCTTTCATGTATTTAAAATAATTTTGAACAATGCAGTTGTGGCTTTTGTTTTTAAAATGAAAATAAAAATGACTGAAACACGTAACTCCCAGGTGACCTTTCCTTCTAGGGAGCTCTCCAATGAAGAGATCTTATTACACCAACCCTCCTCCTGGAGAAATCTGTCAGTAGCTGAGGAGCAGAAAATAGGCTTCGCTTTCAGACTGTTAGGGAGGAACAACCACACTAGACTCGGCTGGCTCTCTGCTCTATGCTAGTAAAAGAAGCCTGAAAACTAAAAGGACACTGAGACTGATCAAAGTGATTTCATGAAACAGCAGATGGTCTTTACCTTGTCCAACTTTCATGAGGATCTTCATGGTTTTTGTCTGGCACACCCCTCCCTCCTGGTTATCCAGGCCCTCCAAAGACCCATTTGATGTTGCTGATTAAAAAAAAAAATAAAAATAAATAAAAATAAAAATAAAATCAGGAAATCAACAGACAAAGTGATGTGACATGAGTGTCTGAAAGCAGAAATCTTTCAATCTACCGGGACCTGTCCTTGTTGCTCAGGCTGACCTATGGAAAGTTGTGAAATGTTGAAAGCCAAAGGAATGAATACATCGGTAAGCTGTACAATACATACAAATGGAAGAATGTGTTATCAAGGTTTCAAATTTACCCAGCAGCTTTTTTTCTACACACAATTGACTGACTGACTGACTCGGACGAAAACACGGCACCTTGCTAAAAGGTGATGGAGTCAGCTGAAAGGGAAGCCTCAAAGGAGCAAAGCACTGGAAATTTACCCTTTTTTTTTTTCCCAACAATATCTTTATAATCACCACATTACACCTGCTTCCTCTATTACAAATCTCCTGCTGGAAGAAGCAAAGGCATACAAAAGACCCAGGTGAAAGCTGAGATTCTGCACTGATTGGAAAACCATTTAATATTTGAAAGTACAATCTCACTTTTCTCAGCATTCAGGAGCCTCTGTGGGGCGGGCTGGTGGGGGGGACACACTCTCTTCTCACAGAAACCTTCCAGCTCATGCAAACAAACGGGTGCTTTCCCCTGTGTTTATATTGTTCTCGCTTATCTCTCCACGCTTGCTGGGACCGCACACCTCCGCACAATCCCGCCACCGCAAGTCAACATGTGTGTGTGAAGCACAGCTCCAGGGGAAGAGTCCAAAAGCCTTGAGTTACCTCCACGAGGTCTGCACACCCTGACAGCTGCTGGTAAAAAACCCTTCGGCTGCTCCTGGGCGTGGGGCACCTCTGCCACCCTGTGCACCGCACCGGGCCCCGGCCGTGGTGGTGGCGCAGCAGGCCCTGGAGGCATGGCGCCCCAAAGACCAGGCCTGGCTCACACAACTGGGACGCTGCAAATGAACCAGGTGGGGGAACGCCGCCTCAGCAGCCCCCACCAATGCACATGGTCTTGCACCCTGGGTGCTTCTTGGATCTATGTATCCAAGGCTCCAAAAGCACAGACAAGCAGATGCATGCTCAAGCACTGATACCGGGCCACTGACTAGAGAAAACAAACAGAAAATGAGAGAGTGCAGAGCTTGCCGCTTGGCGCGGTTCTGGCGAACTGCTTAAGCAGCACTTTTCTACGTGTGCCTCCCTCTTTTCAGGCTAGGGATCTCATTCAACAAGGGCTTCACACTGCTCAGAGATCTTTGTTTTTAATTCTCACTCCTTCTCTTTCTGCTTCCTTGGGGATTTTCTTTCAAATGCGAGCAATGTATATTTCCTTATTCCTTCACAATGTCTTCCTAGCCCCACGGCAGTATTTTTCTTGCTCTAATCTTCTCTCTAGCTGTAAAGATATAAACCCCATACCGCTGAATCCTGCTTCCTAGCCTTTGATCTACTTCTTGTTTTTGTTCCACTCCTGCCTCTTTTGTGACTAACTCAAATTACAGCCACCGTACGAACTTCCCAAACTGTGCTTTCTTTTCCTAAAATTCCCATTTCCCTGTACACAGGCCCTCCCAGTTCCTCCTCTTGTTCTCTCCCCGCTGTAAAAACATGGCAATGGAAGTACGTGAAACTACTGCTTTTTTCAGACTTGCAAAAAGACTTTTTAAAATATAAAAGAGCACAATGAGTAATTTAAGATAAAAGCAGATCTGAAATGTGCCACTGCATTGCCAGGCTCAGAAAATAATGGAGACATATAGTTTTGTTTTCTTTTGTTTTTTTTCCAGAGGGAAAAAAAAATCAATACTAAGAACCAGTTCTGGACATAAATCAAATGTGTCTTTGCTGAAAGTGTTTTTTATGACCTATTTGCCAATGTACTAGAGCACAAGGACAAGGGAAAAAAGCAGTAAATAGAAATACCAAAGCTGAGCATCAACTGAAAGTGCAACTAATAAACACTGACTTTCTCTTGCTTTTTTGTTATTCTTCCTTTGCTTTTTAATCTAGGCTATGGGGGTTCACAGCTCTTTAAGCACCTTCTACTTAATTTTAATTGAATAGTGTTGCTTCTTCTGAACATCAATGCCTTTTTATTCTTTAAAGGCCTATCCATTTAACCTACAGAGCAGGAGACCTCAATAAGATGCAGAGGATGCAGTCTGACCTCAGTACAGAATAAGAAAGTAAGACAGCAAAAAGAATGTAAAATTACTTCAAATACAGTCTCCAAATGAGAGGGACCAAACGCACAATGAGTCTGGTTGTGTGCCTGTGTGAGTTCAATCTGCTTCGCTTGCTTGCTAAAAGAATGCTTTCATAGCTTTGATGTCAGATGAATGAATTTGCAGAAGTATTCACTTTTTCCACAGTTCTTCAAGGGTTTTCTGAAAGCCTACGTTATAGCTCAGAGTAGAGAGTACTACATCCTGAGGAACGGAGAATTTTCAAAGAGGAGCATTTCAGTGACAAAGCGAAGTTTCAATCTCAGCTTCTCTCTGTAATTAAACCGACAATTACCCAAGGCCATTGGAGGAAATTATTTCTCAAAATTCATTAAGACTATCGAAATATAACCTCACATATCCCCAGCGTACCAGGGAGAAAGTAGGTAGTTTAAACACATACTTTCAAGCTTTGAAAATCAGCACAGAGAGAAGTAATCTGGGACATCAGAGAAAATAGTTTCATACTGCTAATACCCCTTGATGGTTTATTGTGCAGAAGTCAAACAAGGGAGCAAGTACAAAATATTCCTCAAATGCTCACTGCTGTCTTTTTATATTGATCTCCAAGTGAAAATTATACCCAGTATCATCCAAGCTCCTCCATTACACTGACGCTTCTGCAGAAAAGTAACCCTGGACCTGGATCTGTGCTTATATTGATGTGATTTAAAAAAAAAAAAAAAAAGTGTCTGTAATACAGCTTTGGGTATAAACACAGAAACATAACACAAATTCCTTGTGCTATGTGAAAAGGGAAACGCTACTCTCTGGTTGTTTATATGGTCAAATTTTAGAACATCCATTCAGTTTATTTTTATATACATATATATTTATATATATAAGAGCATTTTTTTACATTTAGGTCTAAATATGGATATACTTGAGAGGAATTTACTCACACAAACTATCATATATGACCCTGTGCTAAGAAGACTAGACACTACTTAAATATTAACATTTATTAATATTAATAAATGTAACTAATGATAACTATAAAGTTTCTCAGAAGTATTAAATGTTCTCAGGATCTCACATTTCACTTTATGTTAATACAGCAACACATAGGAAACTAAAAGTAAGTATAATGCTGCTAAACAGCTAAGGGAATGTTTTTAAATTTTTTGATGGATAGATACCTCTGATTTTCTGAGATCTGTCCTGTTCCACTGGTGTCAATTACAAAACTGAAACTTACAGTCAAAAGCAGATTAGATTATTCAGCTTACAGTTTATCCACACCTACAAATAAATGCATATAATTAACCTAAAATCTCTATTAATTTTAAGACTTTCGGACAAAATTGTAATAATTTATAGCCAAAGTTTGTGAGCAGTAAGTCAAAACTGCTGTTTGAGCTCTACATAAGCATCATGTGTCTGCATTCCTTGAATACAACAGCAGCTGTCATTTTATAAGGAGTACAAGTTTGGGTTTTCAACTTTCACTAAAAATGTATGAAATTATGGTTAAAAGTCTGCTGATACATCCTTACTTTGGAGAAGACAGTATACATTTTCAGTTTCATGAAACACTTTCTTAACATGCCATTTCATTTACACAAGCAAAAATTAAATTATTCAGACCAAAGAACTTCATGCTAGCTCTGCCTTCCCTTCTTTAAGATACATATATATAATTGGTTGGTTGGTTTTTCTTTCCTAGAAAAAAAAAAGGAACTAAATCAATGTGTGATGTTCTACATTTATTTGCTTTTAAAACTTCACAAGCTCTGTTTATTGTATGAAATGCATTAGTCATAAATGCAGAGGCAGGGAACCAGTGAACGAAACAGAATCAGCTGACAAGAATAGTTTCTGGCTATGATTCTTATACAGTCCCCATGGAGAGGAAGTAATATTACATTTTAATATGTCTTCATTTGATTGTTATTACCCTGCCTCCCAGGAGGCTAAGCCACTGCATGGATCTTGGCTGTTTTCAATCTATCAGGTTGGTAACACTGCTCTAATCAGAAAGAGAATTAAGCTGCTGGATTTGTGCCTGTATATAGCTTTTCATTCACAAAGAGATTAGAAATGAAGGCACAGTCACAAAAATTCAGCTTCCCTCACTCTTAAAAATACATATTACAAAATTAAAAAACACCATCACAATTACTTAAAAGGAAACACAAGTAGACTAAAATCTCAACCTCTTAATTCTGTTGCAATTATTACCCATACGTTTATGTTTAGGGATTGTGAGAAACATTACCTACTTGCCAAATTAAATGTCACATCCCTCGAACTAACACAACTTTATAACACGTGCATTTCAGGACCCTGACTATGAAATGGACTACATGCCTGAAGAGGGAAATTATGAGCATCATTCTCGGTTTTTCTCTGAAAACTAAGCAGACCTTAAGACACAGACTACAGGAATGAGCGAGTGATCTCAACTAATGGGTGAGGACAAAATTGGCTTTGTGTGTGTGGACAATCAAAGACACATCAAGAATTAATTGCTGCTGGTGTGGATCTGTTAACAAGGAAGGAGAGAACTACAGGTTTCTTTGGGGCAGATCAGTATTGTCCAATAGTAGTGATGTTCAACATCTTTTTTTCTTAAATACTCCTTGAAGTCCGTATCAGAAAACAGGCTGCTCAAAAGCAGAGCTAAATAAAATCAAACAACCCTATCCATCTCTACTTTTCCACAGCTGTGCTGTTTCTATGCTTAGAAACAGAATGGAAAAGCCTACACAATGCAGCAGCAAAAATCCACAAAAGCTTTAGATCCAACAGTAGTAAGTTATTCTTAATACAAAGCTGCACTTGATCTAATATGCAGTCAAGGATTAGTAAGCACATGTAAAGCTTTTGAGTTTTTTTTGAATTTTATTAAGTAACAGTACACTATTTTGGCCAGGCATTATGTGTTTATGCTCTGACTGCTTTCATCTGCTTTTGGTCTTTTTAATGACTTTCTTAGTAAAGCACCAAATAAATAATTCTTCTTTCCCATAAATCATCTAAATTTATGTGACAGGTTTAAGAACACCAGAAATCACACACTGAGAAACCACAAATCACAGATCACAACATGGTGGTTGTTTCTAGACCAGCCAGTGATGAAGAACAAGGCAGCTGAGGTAATAGAGTGTTTTAATTAAATGAAATTAAATTCCCCCTCCCCAACCTCCCCCCTCAACTTAGTAGCAATGCCAGATCTGCATGGAGATCTGAAACAACCAAAAAAAATTGCTCAGGCCACTCACCAAAGAGCAGGTAGCTTGGCAAACACTTGGTGTTGGGTGAGCTGCAGAAAGGTTTGAGAGAAGACAAAGATACAAATTTCAACTACTAATAACTAACCGTTTATACTTGTTTGTAGTTACAAAAATTCAGATTGACACCAAAACCTTCATTATTTTATTTTAGCATGAAACTGTCTTCCAAAATGTAACTCTCAGCAGTCCCAAACCTGGACTGCAAGTGCTAATACTTAAATGCATTAGGAATAGTTGCACAGAGTAGTCAACATGTCGTTTTTGTTCCTGTCTGAAGGCTGGAGACTTCCTCTCCAATTTGTGCTTGAACAATATAATCACATCCTACCTTTTCTACTGATCTTATAGAAACAAAGAAAAACAATCATTAAACATGTATAAACAAAACATGCTTTAGCAATCATTTTGTATTTTTCTAACATGTTTTGTTTGTTTGTCCTATTTGCAAAGTCAAGGTGGCAGCAGAATTTCTTGAGGAGCTCCTCGAACTGAAAACCCTTCAGAAACTCCCGCTGACTCAATCTTATTTCACAATTTATTCAAATTAACATAGAACTTCTCTTAAAGTTTATAGTGTTTTGAAATACTCTTATAGCCAGCTTTTTTCTTTCATGTATCCACACAAGGGGAAAACTCCTATGCGAATGAAGGAAAGGACAAAAAGAATACTCCGTTCTTTTCCAGTTCTCATCCTTGTCATTTCTTAAATTATATCCTATGCTGTATGTCCCAGGATTTATATCTAAACAGGATCCACAAATTATATTCTGCACAGCAAGTAAGCAGCAATGCCCTCCCGAGTCAAGCTAAAACCAGAACAAATTGAAGTAGAATAAAAAGCAGGCCTCCTCTTGCCTGGAAGAAGGCAAAGGCTCTGCAGTGGAATTTTGTGATTCACTTTTTAACCACTACTCTGAAATGTGTACTCTTGTCCAAATGTGAATGGTGTGACTTGTGGTACTTAAAAGAGACTCATGGTAATAGGGGTCTTTATAAAATTCCCTATAAAATTCTCTACTTATATTTCAAAAGAGGGACAGTTTTTTCTACTGTTTAATTTCTGGGGGAGTGCAATGTGGAGGACACAACCAAGACAGAGCCAATCAGTTCTGTACTGTAGAATGCCTTGGTATATACTTTGCAAATATCAACTTTTTAATTCCAGGGACACCTCTGGAAATCCACAGATTCTCCTTCCTGTGTCTCACATCACCTGGCCGAAGAAGGATCACTGAAGTATTAAACACAAAATAGGGAGAGAGTACTTGTAGAGTTTTCTCCCTTTTGTATATTCAGAATGATTCTATTAATTCCAAGGAGACATGACATCATACAACAAGAGTAAAGGTGGTAAAATATATGCCCTTTATTTTATTTTTTAAACAAAAGACTTTCAATTAAGGGAAAGAGACACAGTGAGCAACATGGAGCTGGGATGTACCAAACAGGCTGTGAGCTCCAACTGGTTTCTTCTGCCTATCATTTTAAAAACAGCACCACTTTATCTCTTGGTTAAGGAATACCACACCTTAAGTGTACTAAACAGTACACTATTTGCTGCATTATTATCCAGAACATAAGGTCATAATATCCACCCACCATGGCAAAATCCTACTTGCTTCACTGTTACTGTTAGAAAGATTTAGAGATGATAAAAAAAAGCATCTCAATGTTGTACCACTATGAATGACAATTTATGTCTTTCATTACAGTTAAGCTTTTCTAAAAGTATTTCAGTTCTGTATTTCACGTACTCTGAGAAATGTTTTCAGATAATGATCTACTGCACACATGGTTGCTTCTAGTTTACATAAACAAATTATATATTTGTGAGTGCTGAAGTAACTGTGGCAGATGTAAGCCCACTAATTATGATGTATTCAGTGTATATCAGAATGTATGCATCTAAAACAGATTACTAGCTAGTTAATTTCACCAGCCATAAGCAATAAGATATTTTACATAGTTTATCCTTTCTCCTGGCACACTACGGGCAAAAGCCTATCATGGATGAGAAGAAATACCTCCCTCCTAAAACAGTGAGCTTTGCTTAACAGTTCAGCTGAACAGAACTAATACAATTAGTTAGCATTCAAGTTACACCAATTGTCGCTAATGACAAGTGGCCTTGCTGGAAACAAAAGCAGAAGCTTTAACATTAAATGAATGAGGACCTGTATCACAAGAACTCAACATCACTTTTCAAAGATATTCATCTGCCTTGAAAATCTCTCTGGTTTCTGTCTGTAGCACTTGGAAAAGAAAGGGTTATAGTGAAAGTTCATATTAAATAAATAACAAACCTCTTGCTCATTCTACTGTCACTAATTGCATGCAATGATATTAATGACCCAGTAATTGCTATACGAGTAGCACTGAAGTGGAAAACATCATTCTGAGGCAGAGTTCATCTCTAGGTGGTAGGACTTCACTACTGACTGAGTTAATGCCGAGTGACAGTTCAGAATATAACACTATAGATGAGAAAATGTGCCAGTCTGTTGGTTATTACAGTTTAGATGGACATGACATTATTTGCTTTGACCACAGAGAGTCCAGGAGTAACCCCAATAAAGTGCCACAGTCAGAGTTTGCCCTATAGATGAACCTCATTCCTTTCAGGGGAGATGCTCTGTACTATAACAATCTAGAGCAATTTTCCACATGTTTGCCTCAATAAAAGAATACCTTCATCTCCTGCTTTTACATCAAGCACAACAAAAGTGTGCTTTATTGCAAAACACAAAAAGCTATTTACATCATTTAACTATCCTTCAGCAACACAGAGTTTGGCACCTTAGTTCTAAGATCAATTATGATGCTATTGGATGACTATGCACTTGGCAAACATGATCAGAAGTTAAGCACTGTTTTGAGTGCTGCATGCTTATGTTCACGTTTAGAACTTTAAAATACCCACAGAGTAAAAACTTAATGAGGAAACATTGCTAAAAGAAAGCAATCTGAATTTCCGAGGTGCTACAGGACCTTTAGTCCTACTACTTGACATAAGAAATTAAGGGATTCGACTTCTTTGCAAGTTATCACATAAGCATATCTTGGTTCATCTGAAGAAACTCAAGGGTATGTTAAAAAATAAAACTGAAGCGTATGTTAATCCTCCAGCATTTAGAATTTTGAAAAGTCGTAACTAGACAGAAGAATGGATACTTTTACTTCTAATAATAGTGTTCATACAGATTTTAATATTTCAGAAGTATTGTAATAGGATAACATTATAAAGCAGGGATGTTTGTTTGACAACACAAATTATTTAATAATACCTTGATTCTGCTACAAAACCTGCTATGGCAGACTCTGGAAGGCAGGTGGAATCACAGAGTTGCAGCACAGGCTGAGGCAACTGCCTGGAAAGCATCTTTGCAGAAAAGGCTGTGGGGGTCCTGGTGGACCCCAAGTTGACCACAAGCCAGCAATGGGCCCTTGCAGCAAAGAAGGCCAACAGGCCCCTTGGGCTTCATTAGGCAGAGTGCTGTCAGCAGGTTGAGGGAGGTGATCCCTCTCCACTACTCAGCACTGGTGAGACACATCTGGAGAGCTGTGTACAGGTCTGAGCTCCCCACTGTGAAAGAGATAGGACATACCAGAGCAAACCCAGCAAGTGTCCATGAAGACGATGAAGTCTCCATCCTCGGAGATACTCAAAACCCAGCTGGACACGGTCCTGGATGGTTAACCCGCTGTAGCTGATCCTGTTTGAGCATGGGACTAGGTCAGCTCCAGAGGTGCCATCCAAATGGCTGAGTAACCATTCTGTGACTCTGAACAGCTACACTATTGTGGTCTAATGCATTTATGTGCTAATGTGTGATACTCTAAGAACAACTCCTTCTCAGCTTCCCTGGCAGGGTTTGGATTCAGAGTTGTTTCTCTCACAGAAGCTCTCTGAGCATATGAGGAAAAGTATGCTGTTGCAGTTTAGTTATTTTTGCTGTCTTCATCTACGGAACAGAAAATCAACAAATCATGCTAACAAAGGCCTGAACATACTTTTTAAAACCAGCCTTATCAGCTTAGTAGGAACTCTTCTCTGAGAACTACTAAGACTACCTTAAGCCTAATCCTGCTTTTACTCACAAATATATTTCTGTGATTTCCTTGGAACTGCAAAAAAAGCAACTGGAATATTGCCATTAGGGCTTAGTCTTACAGTTAAATTTATCAGAAATAAATTGTGAAATATTCTTCCTCCAAAGTTTCCAGGATTGACTAAAATCAGGAAATAAAGTATAAACTGACATTTAACCCTGTTTTCCAGACATTTCAATCCTGTGCTTTAGCTAACTAATGCAGTTCTTAGACAAAAGTACATTTCCCACCAATTCAACTATGTAAAGACTTTAATGAGAAAAACAATTTCAAATATTCAAAAACAGTTTCATTAAAGCCTTTATAAATGCTTACACAGTTCTTGGTCTTTTATTTCAGGAATTAAAATACTATAGTATATAACATATATAAGCAACTGCATAAAATAAAGACCAGTCATCACACTTTGACAGATATATGCTCATCATTGAACTTATGTACAAAATGAAAGTTGGATGTGTTTCAATATGCTGGTGTCTTTGTAAGTTTCAGTTCAGACTACTTTCCTCATATAGTATAATGCATCTCCCCAGTATACACCTCCTCTATTTAAAGTTATTCATAACCCATGTATAAAGCATAAAAAGTATTTGCTCAACCCAACCCTCTTCTGCAGGTAGTCCTATTAAAAATGTGTATATGTAAATGCAGGAATATATACAACCTGCAGAAGATCAGGACTTAAGCTGTTTTTTGCAAAGTACTTGATATGTGTGATACATGTATATATAAAAAGACTTCTAAGTGAGAATACTGTATTCTCCCTTGTGAATATACTGTATTTTCAGTATGTATAGATTAAGAACTAATAAAAATAATAAAATGAGAGAAGTGACTAAAAATATTAAACAGTCTCCTATGAAATTTTAAATCCTGTTTAATTCCTGAGCATTTCCTGAATAATTCTTTCTTCTAAGTGAATAATTACACTTCATTTTCATCGGGTTCCATATCTATTTGGAATATGTGGTGAGTGTGAGGGAGGGTAAATGTGTTTTTTTCACAAGATGCCATCAATTAACAACCTGAGCATTCCTATCTTTCATTTCCTTCCCTTAGGAATTGAGAAATAATAACAGATTTCCTGCTGAACTATCTCTGTCTACTTTAAAGGAGATAAACGGTCGGTATTGCCTAGGTAATGGCACTGAATATGAACAAAGTCCATCAATCCAAAGTAGCCTTATTCTCTTCCAAGACCTGTGTGGTCTGGGACAAAACCCCAAAGGACGATGACTCCATTAATCCTGTAGGTCTTGGACTCTGTTAGAAATCTGAAGCTGCACAGACACTGATTTTTTTTTCTCCAATAATATTATTTGTATGAGCGGTATTTATATTTAATTCAACAAGAGCTAAGTGGTATTGCTGATATATCCCTTAAAAGACTCTCAGCAATGTCAAAGATTGACCTCTGGGTATCATTTTACACTAAGAAGAAATCGTTTATCTAATTTTCTGAAGGAGGAGGAGGAGAAAGGGAAGAAAAAAATAGGATCTTTGTGCAAGAGGAATCAGGGTGGCTATTATCACATAGGCTTTCATTAACACCACCAAAAAATAAATAATACTAGATTGCTGAGCTGTGCAGTCTTTATTAAAAAGCATCAATAATATCTATGTTGCAAAGAAATGTCACTGAATTTTTGATACAGTTTTCTCCTGGTTTTGGCTAGTTGGGAATTAACCTCAAGACAAAGAAAAATCTAGTTTTCTTTTGGGTGCTCTTGCTAGGTGTTTGCAGGGGACTGCAGACTGAATCCTGTGTCAAAGATGTGTCAGAACGTCCAGCCAGGCAGATTAGCTAGTGTTTGGTCAGAATACTAAAATAGCATTTTAATGTAAATCTATTTGGCCATGCAAAGAAATTTATTCTTCCCAATCGGGCCGTATTTCAGGGCACAATCTATATTGTCCTTTAATGTGTTCTTCCTCAGACAGTTATTGCCCTTTAATTGTAGCAGGATGACAAAGTGAAAACATAAAAGCCTTGGGATTTTTTTTAAACCCAGCTAATGCTAAAGTTTCAGAACAACTGTTTCCATTTTAAAAGCCACCAGACTATTACAAGCATTTATCCAAAACGCAGCACTGCTAGCCAGTATAACCCTTTAAATCAGACAGGGATTAAATACATACATTTTTTAATTTAAGCCAGAGGCCAATTATGTATGTGGGTCACTTGAAAAAAGTTGACAAAAAACATTTAAGGAAGGCTGCATATTGCATTTTGCCAATGTCAAAGCCAATGAGCATCATTAGCTGAGCAAGCTTGGCTAATGAGGTCACAGGCAGAGAAAGCACTTTAGAGGAACCTTTTCCAGGACTATTCTGCAGCCCCTCCCCAAGTCCAAAGTATTTTTCACTTACCAAAAAAAAAAAAAAAAAAAAAAAACACAAAGCAAAACAAAAATGATAAAAATATTATCTACACATTTCAAGCAGGTAAAATTTCATTGTAGGTGACGTATTCTTTTACACTGATGATGTCGCTGTATAAGCCTCTTTTTTTTTTTTTATGCAAAAGAAGAGATCAAGCGAGCAGAGTATGGGTTTGCTTGGCCAAACTATCTCAGGGGTGTGATGGTGGTTTGAAAACTAGCAGCACTGCTCCCTTCCCTCTAGCAAGGTAGCTTCCTACAGGTTTCCTTAGGCACTCCTTCAGTGCAAACTCAATGTACTCCAGCACTCTCTATGCCCTGTGACTAAAGGCCTAGTTTGTTGGGAAGGGTTCAGGACAACTCCCATTCACCAAAAGTAAACATTTTTAGCATAGTATATATACCTATACTATACTACCACATCTCCCTCCCATACAAGAAATGCTGCATCTGAGAGGGATACTGAAGCAATTACATGATAACCCAAGCACTTGCAGATCTCTCTCTTACAGTCAAGGAGATTCCCATTCATTCTAAGCCATCCACAACAGCAGAAAATTATACTTCATTCCCAAAGCACGCAAAGACATAAAAGGACTTTTTGATGCAAACATTAGAGTTGCAAATTTACACACCCTTCTTCTGCTTAACTTTGCCCTTCACACAGATATTTATGTTGTTGGGCATGATGTATCTTCATGCATTTGATTAAGGATTTCCTTAGAGACTTATGATATGTTAGCTAAATGGTTGCATATTTTAGGATAATCTAACCTTAATATGTCTGTGATCTCAAGTACATTTGACCTTCCCGAATTCTGCTGAAAAGAAATCAGGTAGCTATAAGGAAATGAATCTATTAGTTTCCGAGGAACCAAAAATTGATGATGGCAAAGAACAGAAAAGCAAGGACATTCTGTTACATCATTTATTCACTTTCATGATACCATTGAGTATCATCTTTCCAAGTACTGCCCTTCACAGAATTGAATCCTGATACTTGTACATTGAGGAATATCTTGCACTGCTGTTGTTCCAAAAAATGGATTAGATTTAGATTATTGTTGGATTAAAGTACCATTAAATATGAAAGGGGGTACCAGAAATTCATCAACATTTCTACTTTAAAAAAAAAAAGTGAATTAAGGAATGGGAAAAGTTACATTTTTATGTGCATAGAGCCAGGGAAGAAGTGAGTAGAAAAGATCTCCTGCTGTATCTACCATGAATACATCTGAATGATATAAAAATTATGGCTTGAAGAAATCATGTACAATCACATTTCCTAAAGGTACACAGGGTTCAGGAAGCTTCTTCATCCTGTGTTATAACTCCTCTGCTTTGTTATTCTAAGGCTCCTAAAATGACTAACCCCTTAATCTGAATAAAGATTTTACTGTTTAATACAGCTCCACAAACCACATATTATTACCTTAGAAAAACATATGTTTTCAAATAATGGCAAGATGATAAGGGTACATGACGATGCAGAAAACATGCTAAGGTCTGACAGCAACCTGTCTGAATAAGCAGCACGAGCTTCGTCTGTAGATCCAGCCACAGACAGCACTGCGAAAACGCTGGGCTCAGTGAACTCTTGTCTCGGGTTGTTTGATGCCCCTTACTCAAGGGAATATATCTCAAATTTAAAATACCTCAAATGTAAAAGCTGGCATATAAAGTGCACTGGTACATTCACTTCAAAGCACACATCCCCCCACCCCCACCCCCCGACTCAAAAAACACCACCACCACCAAAAAAAACACATATTTCCCAAGCACACAGAAAGGAAAGAAAGAAAAGAGGAGCAATGTTTGCGTGTCTGAGATAGTGGGAGGCAGACCCAGTATACTCCTCGTTCGGGCCTCAGCACACCTGTTAAATTACAGGCCTAGGAACAGGGATTTATGCAAATGATTTATGGTCCAATTTGCGTACATGATTAAGATGTATTGTATTACTTTCAAAAATGACAGTAAACATCCTGACTACCAGAACTTGTGTCTGACAAGGCTGCATGACGTCTTACGCTTTTGAACGCAAACTGTTAAAATGCTATCTAGCTCCAGTGTCTCTGTAAAATGGTGTCCTAGCTGAGCCTTGGCCTAGTTTCCTGCCCCTCTTGGTGTTTCTGAGGCCAGCATCACTGACTGCATTGTCTTCTCCATGAATGACACAAAAATGAGCGTTTTAGCTTCAGGATGGCCGGGTTATCGGGGTTTTTTTGTCCAGCCTATTAAAATGTATAGGTACCCTGCTGCAGCTGGGTTAATACGCTAGCGATACAGTGATAAATCAGCCATTTGCTTATGCAAGAATGAGCAGGGAAAGTAATATCCGTGCACTCCAGTATTACTGCCAGGCCAGTGTCATTTTTGAGGCATTAGGCTGAAGGCTGAGCAAGTTCTATCAACCAAACTACCCTGTAATCTTCCAGGAAATGCAACATCTATTATGTCTTATTGCTGTAATGAAATAATTATACAAAACTAATGAAAATGAGCCAGACTTAAAAATTCTCCAGGTAAATCCATGACGCGGATATGACAGAACTGACAATGTATCAGTAAGCTCCATTTGTGCCCATATTTTTCAAGTAATAGTAGTAACAATGCCATTTGCTCCATTATAGCTGCTCTGCTGTGGATTTTTTTTTTAAGCAGCACTAAATAATGAATGTATGTCATCATTAAAGCCTACTATTTGAGCATGGTTGTTTTTATGTTCCACATCCTCCTTGCTGTTACAGACAACTATCTCTCAGCATCTAATCTTGCAGCTTTCACCCCAGTAAATCTCACTTTATTTCAGTGGGAACTCTGACAAAGTTAAATGTTGTGTAAGTGGGATCAGGTTTTTATATACTCACTGACTGACTGAGAAAGTACTTGTACTAAGTGATGTTTTTGTCAAACCTTAAAAACAATAAATGGCGTTTTATATCTCCTCAGACTGTTATTTAGTAAAATATGTCATTTCTATATATATTTATTACTGCTAATTCTTACTTAATTTCTGTGATATACAATCTGCTTTATGCATAATGATACAGTGTGTACTGTTATGGTTATAACTGGGAAGTGATCATTAATTCATATTAAATGTAATTTCTGTTCCCATTTTAAAAGTACTTGCTTAGAGAACATGTAAAATTAGCAATATTTTAAACTAAGAAATTAAGAAATATTTACTGTGGCAGACGTTACATAAAATAGTTATCAGCCTCTCTGTACAATGTAATTTCAAGGAGACGGGAGAAATAAGACACATCAGTATGTAACCTCATTGTAACTGCAGATAAACCAATGCATAGACTTTGTCTAGCTCCTACTAACTGGTGATCATTGCTCAAGACTTCAGAAATCCCCATGGGGCTAAATGAGATTTGCAGGCCACAGTATTAAAATGACAAAACCTAAACTAATGCAAATTGTTGTTGCACTGCCGAAATCTCAGCTTATGCTAACCCCGATGTACATCGTAAACTTTACAAGTCATAAGTAATTTGAATCACGAAACTCAGGTTACCTCCAGATTAGCTTTCAGGTATAAATTCCTGATCAGCCTGAAACTCAGAGTTTAAGAATTGTTGGACACAGGCCTGTGTCACAGACATTCAGTCAACAAGTCCAAGACCATGAAAAAGGACGAAAACTCAAGATCATGCTGCATCTGGGTTTTGCCCAAGAATGTGTTTCCTGAAAGAACCCCTGGATCACTTGGAACAAAGGCCAACCATCTCTCGCAGGTTACCTCAGCTGGACCACTCTACCCCTACTCCTGGCATTAAGGGCACCCACGGGCAAGGCCAACAGCATGGTGCATTAGCAGAGCTGCAAGCAGGAAACACACCATGCTTTAGCTGTGCACAACCTTTCAATATGAATATAGAACATAAAATCGTGCACAAAAGGAGAAGCTCTGTGAAGGCATAGAAGTACAATGTAATTTGGTGTACATGAATCAAGGAAAAAAGATACAAAGGCCCTACAGAAATCAGCAATAATGTCGAAAATATGCTGTCAAGAAAATATTGTTGGAGGAAAAAAAAATACAAACCCATTCAGAGTCTTCTTGGTTTGCTTATCATGTATGACACAAAATACAAAGAAACAAACAGCTATATTTAAAAGAATGAACAACTGTTATTTTGAACTTACATATGACGTAATAATCTTTGTTCTTCTGAAATTCCAGGCCCCAGAGATTAGGGCTGAACTCTTGAAACTTGATGGTAAACTTAACATCTTGATCTGGCTTGGCACAGTTGAGTAGAGGTGTATTGTCCTTTCTAATAGCACAGCTATCTGCTTGGTCTTTATCAACCATGTAGACCTTATAATATTCATACTGGCCAACAGTTTTAGAGTCCACCTTTGGGCATATAATATCCAGTTTGTCTCCTATCTGTGGATATAGTACCAATCCTTGTCCAGGAAGGAATCTAAAAAGAAAGAAAGAAAGGAAAGAAAAAAAAAAGAAAAGGGTAAATGTGAAACACTTGATAAAATCTCATTCAGAAAAGTAGCAATTGCAATGGACAGAAAGGAAAAAACACACAGTTTCCAAAACCAAAATGACAGAGTGAACAAACCAGATCTTAATAGTTTAGGCCTGACTCAATTTAATATCAACAAGATGTTTATTTAGATCTTGGAAATTACAGATGGATCGAGTTTTATAGTCTTCATCCCAGTTTTGGGAACTCTGGAATGTTTTATGTCTCTGGCAGGAACTATGGTTTCTTCCACATTTGGCCATTCACAGGAGCCAGTGCAATGTATGAGGGGCTACAATCCTGTTTTTACATGTTGGTAACATTTCTACTATTCTTGCACATATTTTGCTAATTTTGGACATGGGAGAATGACAAGAATGATTGTTCATTTGGAGCAGCCATGTGGGAAAGGAAACAACTTAGACTTTCAGACTTAACAACATATTGTGATGTTGATTAATGTTACTAGTATAACACAAAGGAACATCAGTCACTCGTCAGGATGATGCTTACAGACCTAGGATGGACTGGAGATCTACTCAGTCCAAGGACTGCACATGCTTCTGATAAAACACTCTTCCAAGACACGATGATTACCACACCACAGTGATTTCTTTATAAACTCCGATATTACATCGTTATTTTATCTCTTTTTTTTTTCCCTGGTGCTACAAATGAAACACAGGTGTGCTTTTGTCTTTGTATAGATGGAGACTTCTTAGACTGACAGTGAGCTTTAGTGTTTGGGGTCAGACTTGATCTTATTGTATCATTCCCGTTGGTATTAATTACCAGTCAAATATCAGCACTTCTTCATGAAAGGAAAATATAAATAATTACTTAGAGCATTGATTTATCCACAAAATTAGGAGCCTTATTCTTACAAGGAAAAAAGCTACAGCAAGTTTGTTTGTTTGTTTCCGTTCTCCTTAAGATATATTTGTTTCATTTAAGGCTAAGAGTGCAGTTTTAGAACTACAGCCAGCGATACAATGTTGTCTAATGCACAGACCTAAAAGCCTGACTTTCTTTCCTCTTTCTCCTGCCTGCCAGCCTTTTCGAAAGAGCTTCTTTAATGGAGAATCAGCCTGAAAAACTGACTGAAACAATTGCTGCCTAATGAACACCCTTCTGCAAGCGCTAGTGCTAAACAGCACATGTAGTAAATCTAGCTTATTCACAGGCAGCCTTCCTGGAAGCTTATTAGAATATTAAGGCCCAGGAACAAAGCTGTAGGCGTAGATTACCCCCAGCCTTCTCCTTTGCTAAAGGAGCCCACCAGCCAGGAGCAGAACTGGATGAGAACTTAAGGAATGGGAAAAAAAAAGGAGGATGTGATGCCCCAAATTTTGAATCCATCATTTGCAACTGCTCCCGCACAATGCAAGTTTATGATCTGTGCTAATTGAGTGGGATTATTTTCACTCACAAAGCCTGTGTAAGAATTATATTTGTTGTGAAGCAGCACGCAGCAGGACAAAGACATGTAATTACAGATTTAGGGAAAAAGAACAATGAAATGTTGTGGCAAGAAAAGCAACTGTTGATGCATAAATCACTGCGCTCCTTTGTGTCACGCAGTGTAATTTCTAGACTATAGAAACTAGGCTTGGCCACGGCTGTGCAAATAGAGGTGCACTGGAGACGGGGCGAAGCTGCGCCTCCTCCTCCAGTTTTCAGACACGCCATAGGAATGCAGTGACTACCGCGTCCATAAAGCCAGAACGGTAATCCAAGTGCAAAGGTGGAAATACATCCTCCTTGGAGCTGCCAGCCTCGTAAGAAGCTACCTAGGGAGTGGCCAGCCCTGCAAGGGCGCATAGGAAATGCGGAAAGAAATACCGCAGCCGGCATGTTTCCAAGAGAACAGCACAGATCCTGACTCAGCCCCTCCTCTCGGAACAATTCTGACCAGGCAAACGCAAAGGCAAAGTGACAGCATCTCTGGGCTAACCCAGGTCACTTGCAACTAACTGTATCGTCTTGTCTGGCCAGAGCCCCAGCTTGCATTGCTCCTGTGCAGCAGTGCTATACCAGGAGATGAACGGTACGGTACTCGTGTCCCTCAACCTGCATGCCAGGACAAAGGCTGTGATCCTGCTGCTGCAGCTCTTCTTCACATCATGGGAATGTGTAAGATGACACAGGACGTTCCTCAGGAAAGGATCCTTGTTTTCAAATTTAGATCATTTAGATCAATTTAGATGTGCATGCTTAATAAATACAAAATTCATAATGTTAGAAACATGCACCTGTTATTATCAATTATACAACCCAAAAGCCGCCCTGAAAAACTGAAAACACTGAATCTAACTTTGGATTTCACGTATATACGTGTGTAATTAAGTAGGAGTGGTATATGTTCTCCATGCAAATTCTGAGTACAAACAAGACAGGTTCAGGGACAGCCGGCAACTGATTCTCGAAAACAGTGACCAGACAGAAAGCATATTTGTGTGTCTTGGTTAAGCAGCTAGGAATTGCCCCATAAAAAGCAAAGGAAAGAACCGCCCCCAACAGACAGCTAAAGCACATTTTACAAGAGCTTTAACCCAGGCACTCGTTAGGCTTTATGACAGGGGAATACTCTTGCTCTGTGTCTGCAGTCTGTACAGTTTGAGCATTAAACTCGGTAAATCTGCTTCCACTTCAGTTTCTGAACTTTTAGGATCTAATGCTGATGGGATTAGGAAAGAAAAAAGGATGAAAGGATTAATCTGAGAACTGGATTGTATTGATTTCTTTTTTCTGTGACCTTTGCAAGAAAGATATTTTCGCAGTTTACTTTCCTTATTTTCTTACAACTATAAAGCATAAATATGGATGGAGAGAATACAAAAGTTTCAGTTCCACTCATGCATTTCAGTTCAACCACAATAACTTAGTGACCCATAACTAGGCAGGATCTTTATCCTCCCATTTGTGTAATATTTCTGCTACTGCATTTTCATAAAGACTTTAAATAAATCACTTGCTGGGTAATAAGTACTTTCTGAAACTATTTAATGTCAAGGAAGGGGATTAAGACTATTGTTTTATGACCTTATTTTTGCAAACTTTAGATCTAAAAAAAAACCGAAAACCACTTGGTAGAGGCTAACAAAAATTTCAGCATGACTGAATGTATCTTGAATCTTTATTTCTGCAAGTGCTTATGTAGTTTTAAGCATTTTGGGATAGCAACAAAACTTATGAAATGTTTGTAAGATTGCATCTATAAAGTTAATAACCTGGTTTTAAGTCTGAAGGGAATGTGCCTTTAATTAATTGAAAACCTTTTTTTTTTTTTTCCCCAAACAGAAATACAGTAAGGATAGATCAAGAGGTTTCAGAGTCCTGTGCATGACACTGAGGGAGGCTGTGTTACATCAATAGTTGTTTAGGATACTAACCCGGCTCTTTGAGCAGTCGGGGCAGTGACAGCACTGGAGCCATTGCTTTATATAAAAAAGCTGACTTCCTAATTTTATGCTTTTCAGATATAAATGTTCTTTACTGGGAAACTTACATAACAATATAGGTCCCTGTACCCAAACAGAAATGTAGGAGAAAAGCTTAGCCAGTTTTCTGACACATTTCTTCTGGAACTCTGATAAAACGCGACAAGGGCATTTGAAGAATTTTACCCATAATTAATAATCATAGTGTTTTCTGTGAGAAAGCACGGAAAGGTACATGAAGTATAGTAAAAGCTGTACGATGAAATGAAACCACTTTAGGATACAGAGGGCATTTTTTCTGGCAGCCCCAAATTGGTGTGTTGTGGGTGACATTTGACATCTGTGCAAAGCCCATGGATGTAAATCCCTCCCACACGTCTAACTAGCCATGCAGCTTAGAGCAAGTAACACCAACATGCAGAGTTCCCAAAGGTTTTTGTTGTTGTTTTTTTTTTAAACCAGTTTTAAATTAGATAAAAAATTCGCATCACAGGAATAGAAAATAAAAATTCTCTTCCCCACTCCCATCAATGTTACAGTAATTTTCAGTACTACACTTATTTTGAGGTCCCACAGTTCCTGGTTTTAATGTACACTAACTTGTCAAAGTCCTAGAGAATTTAAATTTGATTTTGCAATTAATACCTACCTATCTATCTAGATACAATTTCAGAGTAATTTCTTAAGAATATAACTTTTGCTTTACAGAAACTTAGCACATTCACACATACTAAATTATAAAGGAGTTCTCCTTAATGATAACCACTCAAACTTATGTAATTGCATAATAGTAAATTCACAAAAAAAAAAATCAAAACTTTATCTACCAGCAGATTTTTTCATTAAGAGTATTCTACTATTCCTAATATTCTACTATTCTACACAGCCATTTCTGAAACTGTAAAAATATCAACAGAAAAAATCTTAGGGAAATAAATTCTTAAAAAGATTTTATTAATCAACACTGATGTAAAAAACGTGTTGTCACACTTACGAACTTGTAAAACTCACTCACTCTCTCTATATATGCACTCAATCACTAACCTTTAACTATACCCTAGTAATTATAAAATAAATGCAATTTTAAAGAGCATGTTACTACTTGTTGAGAATCTTATATATTTAACTGGGGAAACAGTGCCAAATTTCTGTGCTTTAATACCTTACCCGAACTAATTGGTGTAGGCAGTTAGTTTTAAATTAATGTAACAAAAATAACCCTAAAAATGCGAACAATCAAGATGTTTCTTAAAATACAGCCTGAAACCTTCTGTTTGGGAATCCTACCCACTTAACTTTATGAAGTTTAACTACCAGCCTGACTATAAAGTTATTCATTGAAAAGTTTTATTAAGGAAATGTCATGAATACTAATAACACAGTACGTTAGCCCGTTACTTGCACAAGTGCAAACAGAATACAGAACAGCATACCACACACAACTCCTTCTTGTTTAAAAAGAATTGTTATTAAATAGTATATAGATGATAGCCATCATCTGGCTTTTTAGGAAAAGAAACAATATTTTGAGTATTATTTTGTCCTTGGTAGAAATATTTAAGCAAGGAAAAAGTCCTAATAGCTTGATGCAAAGCTCATAAAAGTTACAGGCAAAGGTCCTACTGATTTCACTGAAGTAGCAGGGGCCTAATCATAGCCTGCTGAATGAGATGAAAATCAGTTTACTGACTCCCAAAGACTTTGAACTGGAAAAAAATCCAAAAACATAGACCAAAACTCTCTATAAAAAGAGTCCTTTATCCTTACAGAGCTTTTACATTAGTTTCTGTCATATTCAATATCATACACAAGATATGCCATGTAGATATGAGGTATACACACGGCTCTAAACCCCAAATGCTTTTTTCCAAAAGCAGTGATTGTATAGGACTGATCTCACGCCAGTTTAAATGGATTAAGTGAACAGGAATTCAATGAAAACAGGATCAGTAACTGCTATGGAACAGACAGAAAAACAAGCTTCATCAAAAAAGATTAATGTGGAGTCTCTGTCTCAAAATGAGTATGGAATTTGGTTAAAAAGAAAGGCAGTACTCTCACATGAGCTTTCTGCAAGAAAAATTACCATAGTTTTGACACAGCAAGATGACAGAACTGGCATTATGCACAGACTACCAAATGAAACTTTGAAAACAAAAGAGGCTCAGCATTTAGTATTATTAACATTCTTTTAAGCGAGTTTTGGAAGCTACTTTTCTTTGCCAGCGTGGTATTATTAAATTATTTTAATACTATAACAAGGTTTTACAGAGTATGTTAAACAGGTATCTTTTTTGAATTTCAATAAAATTTAAGAAGTTTAATCTGCTAACCTTTATTTATATGTAACATTTTTCCAGGCAGTTAATGAAATTATTCATGTAAGCAATGGGTACTTGCATTTATAGGAATTGCATAATGGAAACTAAATGGAATTTAAAGAAATACATAAGCAAATATATTCTCATTCACATCCTTCAGGATCTTTAATGGTAAGCACCACATTATACAAACACAGATTATTAAATGCCGTAACAGAGGTTTCTAAAGCTACAGCTCTTGTGTTTCTCACTTCCATTGGAAGGGAAGAACAACCTCGTTGGAGGGCTTGGACTCTCCTGTAATAAAACCTGCAGAAAGCCCATAAATGCATTGAAACAGTCCCCTGAAACTGTAACCCATCTCCACCCTGGGTTTTGTGGTACCTCCTTGTCCTCCCTCTCTTTCTTACCTTCCCAAAAACTCATAATCTTTTGGACCACTGGAGGGAAAAAGCTCGCAATGCACTCAAAATGGAAATGGTCAAGGGTTTATTTTGTTTTTATCACCACCCTGGTCACAAATAAGGCAAAAAGTGCCACCATTTTGTATGTCTCAAGTAGTCATGCAAATGGACCCCATTCTTGGTGCCTTTTCCTGAGCCCATCCTTACTGAAATCAGTTGGAAAACTTCCTGAAGGCACAGAGCATGCAATGTGTAGAGGGACACCCGCAGATACCAGGACTCTTCAAACACATCAAGAAGTGCTTTGTCCAGCCTCCTAGAAAGATGTGTCATGAGTTTCCTTCACCAAACAACGCTTGTGACTATTGCTGTCGCAGGGATAGGCACACTCACTTCTTTCCATTCAGTTTAGGATGGTCACAAGTCTCAAGCAGCCCGACACTTGAGAGAGCCCCAAACCTGTAGTTGTGGCATGATGTTTGGTGAGAACCATACCCCTTTAACCCTTTGTGTATATGGAAGAAGGTCACCTGGAACCAGATACATCTTGTTGGAGACACTCTCTTCAAAATAAAATCTGGTCCCTTAAAAACTGTGACTTACGAGATTCCAGACGTTGTTCCACAGAAAATGTGGGTAAGTCAAAGGAGATGCAGCAGACCCCCGAGGGGCCATCCCAATCCTCGGCTTGGGCAGAGGCAGCTGATTCCACAGTTCCTGTCCTTGGGGTGACCAGGGGCCAGGGACCCTGCTCCCAGCTTACCCCGCTGAGCAGCAGCAGTGCTGGCCTTTGGGCTGCCGGAGCACAGCCGCCACAGGGGTTTGCCTGTATGACAGAGTGGCTACTTCAACTGGGTGCCATTCCTCCTTCCCAGAGATGTGTTCACTTTGCTCGAAAGCTGCCCTTCCCTCTCTGCTTGGCTCTCGTTCACAAAATACAGCAGAAAAAAACACAACCCATCACACAATTATATAACTAAAATCTTCAGACCAAGTTGCGCTTTACCCCTCAGCCCTCAACATGAATCCAGGGTGTGAAATGAATGTGCAGTTTTCCTCCCATAAAAGGAAAGCACATTTTCTTCTGCCTTAAGAATTCCTCTGAGAGCAAACACCTATCTAGTTTTTTTTTTCTCTTTTTTTTTCTGTAGGATGGGAAACAAGATCTGAGTGTTTTGCACAAGGCAGTGTAGCCTGGCTTAGAATATTTACTGCACAGATAAGGCTCAAAATGCTGAAAATGCGTATGATTCAATTTTTTTACCAAGGATGGCAAAGGAACATTTTCAAAAACAATTTTAGATTTGATATTTAGTTTTTATACATGACCTCTACATAAAGCACTATTATCAGCAATTAACTTTTTGTTTTATTGTGCAGAAAGCAATTACTGCTTTGCAAGAAGCACACAGAGCACTAGACAATTCTGATCCACTTACTAAATCAATGCTGGTTACCACAAAAGAACCACTAATGTGCTTAGGATGGTCTGCTAACTAAGAAAAAAGATGGATATGACCAACATTCTATTTTAATTGTATTGTATTATAATTTCATCAGCATTTACAGAAATATGAACCGTCAAAACAGGGCCAGACTTATTTAGTTTCAACAATGAGGGAATTACTCCTCCAATCGTCGCTTGCTATCTCTCACACACAAGCCTGAGAACACACACAAGCACGCTCTCTTTTTTACTGCATTTCAACAGAAACATGCTTTCTACCTAGAGTTTAAAAACTGCAAGTGGCTGCAGTGGAAAGCAGAAGCCAATCTGTATAAATGGCTTATTCTGAGGAATTTCTGAAAGAGAAAACACTCAGTAGGTACATTGTAATTAGTTGCTCTTTCTAGTTACCTCTTGACAAATGATGCATGCGGGTCTGGATGAGAGCCCAACTCTTGACCCATGCCACCACTACACACTTCAGAACTTCAAGCAGAACCCCCTAACCTCAGCACTCTTTTAATTTTCTTTTTCCAGAAAGGCAGCATTGGTAATGCACAAAATGAGAACTAGACATGATTAGCAACGTTGGAATTCTTTCGGAAATGCTTCATATAGCTGTGCCCTAAATATATCTGAGGACAGCTTTCCGCCTTCAATTCCTTCCAAATATGTAGCATGTTTCAGGACTGGGTTAAAGGAGAGAACATGGAAACTCACCCTCAGCATTGTTCCCACAATGCTTAAAGATACACATTTATGACATTTGCAAACCTTTTAAACATAAGACATTCATGTGATCACTATTTTAAATACAGGAGATAGAAAAATGCAAGTTTTACCACCAAAAAAAACCCCTTAAAAAATAAACATTTTTTTTGGATAGCACTTTACTGCCCCCTTTTGCACTTTAACATTAGAACAGGTTTCAATATGAGCATACTTCTGTGAAACACTGTTAAGAAATGGGCTAAAACGACAGAGCATCGAATTTACACACTAAGAAACTACCAGGCACTGCTCCGGGGACATATTCCACTTACCTAAGCTGTAAACACATGAAACATCTAGCTTTCATTGCCCTTAATCTTCCATGGAAGAGATCAGCAATGGATGGTTTAAATGACCATTTTCCATTTTAATCTGCATGTATATGGGCAATGGAGAAAGAAAGGGGTACTGCTCATTAACGCTAGTTGTCTATCACAATTTTCTAAAGCAAAGATCATCTGCAACTTGCATTTGGTTTTATTCAACAGGAAGAAAAGAATGACAAAGGGCTTTCCAGTCTGAGGCCATTCATGTGTTAGCAATCTCCTAACTGAAAGGATGGGTGTAGCCTTCAGAAGAAAACTTCACAAACTGGCAGGCAAGAATATTTTCATGAAAGGTGAAGACAAGAAGCCTAGACATTCAAATACCCTGCAAGCCTACAGGCATAAACCCGTTCTGCAACTCCGCACTGCAATTACAGTCAGTGCAGAATTCATGTGTGTCTGTGTGTGTCCATATACATCTACAAAAGGTAATAAATCTACAGTCTAGTGGCCAGTTATTTACAAAATACCAATTCATTATGACAGAGCCAGAGGGGGACTTGTCCTGCCCCTGCCCTCAGCTTCCATTTGACAAAGTCCATGTGCTGCTGTGTACACTTATATTTAAACTTAATCCATTTTCCTCTGTCATCCTACAATTACAATACAAGTCACAATAATATTAAATTTCACAGCCTACAGCATTGCACAATTGAACCATTACTGTAATGAAAACTGACTCCCTTTGATATTAACACTGGTGTTTTCTCTCATTTGCTAGCCATGAAATACAGGAAGAGACCAATGTTGTTTTAATTAAAGAATTGTTGTTCAAAATATGCTACTGGGAATATTAAAGCAGTTCTTTGCTCTCGCAGCAAAGATAATCAGGTATTTATATGGTTTGGGTTTTTGAAAAAATAAAAAAAGTCTGTGCCATGGATTCAGTGAAACACAAAACCACCGCTCTACTTGCGCTCGCAGAGGCAGGGTGTGCCAAAACCAAGAAACATGGCACTTTGTTGAAAAGATGCAGAGCAGTAGTTAGCATGGAACAGAAAGTCAAACCAAACCATGTGTGCTTCTTACACAAGTCACTAAAGTCTTTGCTGTTAGAAAGCTAACAGAGACCAGCTGGCACTTGCAAAAGAACTACTTTTCAAAAAGAGCACTGTAAATCACAAGCTATGGATGGAAGAAAGAAACAATGAAAACAGATTGTTCTATTGCTGTGCCGTTCCGTGCTCTTCTCCATTTCTATTACAGAAACAAATCTCATGTCAGCCACAACGCAAGGATACAAACCAAAGTTTTCAGTCTTCCTTAACTACAATTTGTTCACACCTGTACGGTCTTGTTCCAAGACATGCTCCAAGCAAAGTCTATAAAAGAGGGCGGGGTCTGTCTTCTTACTTGGTGAGACATTAATAATCAGTGATGATATCTCAAATTCAAAGAAAAAAAAATCAGCTGCTTTGCAGTTGTTAGAAAAGATATTGCTGCATACCATTTGCCTGTATAAGGAAACACTTGGAAGCTGAACAAGTTGTTAACTCACAACTTTCAGGAAAAGTTATGCCAAATCAACTATGATGGTGTTATCATAAGACAAACCAAACATTTTGGCAAACCTTTGTTATGCAAAGATTTTCAGAATCCAGCTGCAACTCACTTTCACTCCTACCTATACTGCATCCTTTTTCTCTTTCTATAAAAAGGACAGTTTTCAGATGGAAAAGGAAAGAAAAAAGAGCAAAAACCCAAATGAGACACCTACGATTGGTCTGCACTTGCACCTCACATTAAACCCAAGATTCAGCCACTGGTAAGTGTGGAGATCCTATGTTAATTACCAACTTTTCCAAAGTCTGACTGACTTGCAGAAGCAGAATCAAGCATGACCGCCTCTGCCACCTCCAAGACAGCAGTAATATCTGAACGACCAAAAAGAGCTCTTGCCCCGCTGCAGTGCTGAGCCTCTCGAATTAAGATAAGCTGCCAGCGGAGTAGCTTAAAAATGCCCAGAGGTGTACTCATCACTAGATTGGACATCCCTACCCAGGTGGAAAAGTCCATCAGAAGGTTTCACCAAGTGGCTGGGGACTGCAGGAGCCTCAGCCACTCCATTTTGATCTGCTTGCTGCCCTATGCCTGAGAGATTTTGTCTCAGACTCTACCACAGGGAGGCTCAGCATGGTCAGTTAGTCACAAACCAGATTATCCTTCAGGGGTTAACCTGAGCTGCTCTGGGGATCAACTGAGCTGCTCACATTAACCAGTTCTCTGTGGAAATGCATCAGCATCACACTGAACTGCAAACAAAAGCACAGAAAATTGGGTACCGGCAGAGCTACCAGTGCAGACAGACATCTGGGAACAAAGGTGATGGACCTGCTCGAACTGTCCCAGCCAGCATGAGGGATCACCACGAGCACAGCTGCGCTGATAGCTGGCAAGCTATGTGGAAATTAAGACTCATTCCAAGTGCAGACAGGGCTGTAGCTTCTGACATCCTTTCTGATAGAAAGAAATGTAATGAAGCTTCAGAGAGACGTGTATTTGTCCAACCCCCAAAAACCTTTTCACTCTGGCCTTGGTTCAAGACAGCTCATGCTTAAATTCGTCCCGCTTCAGCAAAAATATTCAGCATTCAGCACATGCTCAACATGAGCTCTTCTGAATGAGGACAGTTTCCTGAGTCAGGCTCTAGAAGCAGAGTTCAGTCTTGCTCGCCTTGCTGTCACACACTGATCCAAAGAATTGAAAAGATTACAATAAGCAATACATTTATGAAAAATTTGCTTTTTTTCTCTTCAAAAACTGTCTGAAAACTGTTCAATAAAAATTAGAAGGAACAACAATTATCACCAAAAATCATGTATTTTAGAATATTTATCACACAGACCAGTAATCTTGCCTGCCAGCATGACCTTCCTTGTTCAGCTAATCCATATAGCTTGGAAATACGTTGGAAAAAAAAAAAGAACTGAAAAAACTAAAGGTCAAGTGTTGTGCAGTGATTAAGCTAGACTGCTTCTGAACTAAACTGAAATTAATTAAACATGAAGAAACCAACTGAAGTGTGGACAGTGAATGCTATGGGACTGCAAAACCTCAAAAGGAGTCAAGATATGCCTAACTCCAAACTTGCACTTTCATCCTGTCAGGTATAGAAACCAACTGCTGCTCAGGAGGTAAGTAAGCAGATGGCAAACACCAGAAAAAAAATGAAAATGCAAAACGATGCACCACTTGAAGAGTTAGAACTGTAGTTATGTGTGCTTTCACTAGTGCTCGCTGCATAGGTTCCTTAAACAAACTGCTTCAAACTTGCAGAACATCAAAAGCCAGATGGGCCTTCCTGAATGAATCCACAGGCAAGGAGCCAGGATTCCCGTTTGCTGCAGAAATAGGCCTGGACTTGATTTGAGTCTTCTCAGCTCTGACAGGCTGGAGTCTGGCAGACCTCCCAATCCAAAATAAAATAGCATTCAATTGCAACTAGGCTTTAACTAATAATAATAATAAATTTTAAATCCCTCTTATTAGCTTTAACATGCACTTCCCTTTAGAGTACACTGTTCACCTTTCCCACCACTGTTCTTTGGTTTGGGTACCTAAGTAAATACACTATTCAAATAAACACTAACAAAACAGTCAGAAGCAATTGACAGCATCACAGATTTTTCAGGCTAATGTATCATTCCAGCATCTAACCTATCCTCCTGTGCATTCTTTAAAGTGTATACAGTTCCAAATGCTACTAAATAAAGTTTTGCAAATTCTATTTTAGCCATTAACCACAAGACATTTAAAAAGAATGCTGTAGGTTGAAAAACCATCTTATAGTTATGTATATGCTATGCATCAGGAATGATTCACCTAGCAACATAATCCTCTACCAGCCTTTATCTTTTTTGGCCTGGGACCTGCTTTTAAAACCAGAAGAAAGCATAGACTATTACATCAAAGTTTAAATCAGCTGCATTATAATTATCATGCTGATACCGCAATAAACACTGGGTGTTGGCTGGCCAGGATTGCCAAAAAAGATAGAGGTCCTGCCCTTATTCACTGTCTTTGACAGTGTATATAATCACATCAAAGGAAAGTTCTCTGCATCACAGTTAGCAGAAAAAAAGGATCTGGATGTTCTCTTTCCTTGAGTAAATGATAGATTTTGTTCATTATAGAGCCCTTGAAGGCTAACGTAATACTCACTAGAGTCACTGGAAGTATTTTCATGGAGTTGAACAGGACCTAGACGGAAGCCTTAAACATGTTTACCTACTTGCAGCTGAAAATACAAAATACTTAAGGACATTTTCAAATATGGAATTTAAAATTATATATTGTAAACCTGTACTTAAGACTTCTCGAAGACTTCTGAAAATCTGGCTAACCCTAAACATTAATTTATAAGCACAAAAAATAACAAAACTAACAACTAATTCAGAACAACAGTGAAGACACTACAAGTCTAAGCATCAGTTTAAGGAATGCCTGTGTGTTTGTCATTTCAGTTTTGAAGATGGAGCTGTCCTTGAGGGCAGAGGAGCAATGGCAAAACTGTTTTTCGTTCTGCCATTTTGTTTTCATACTTGGCGTTCAGAAACAGACTCAGTGAAAATGTGCTTGTTTTCTTAAATCGTGCCCCCCTCCCTCCCCCTTTAGGGAAACTCGGTGCAGATTGCACAAGCTCCGTATTTTAAGTCCATCTTTGAATCAACCTCTGCGAGTAAAAACTATTTCAGGGAAGTGGCACCTGCAGATGATTTTGTGTGGGAGCACACAGCCCTGGCACCCGCGGCACAGGGAGCCCCCTCCATATAGCACCACCTATTCCTTTCTGTGCCTTGCCAAACGCACGAGTCTTATCTCGCACATTTCTGAAATGTGACATGACAGGCAGGTTCGAAAGCTAAATGTTGGATAATGGCTGGCAAACAAAGGACATCGGTTTTTGCATTATTTCTTTAATTACTTTAACCCTTGTTCTAACAGAAAGCATAAGGCCAGAGTAATTCAGCTTCTCCCTTTGTCATTTGCCTGCCATAAATATGCACCAGTCTGCATTTGAAAAGCTGAAGGAGGCCGCAAGCTTGCTGGACATTTATCATGCTCTGTTCCCTGTTAACAAGCAAATACTTTAGTTGAATGGCCCATTAGCAATCATTGTCAAATGCAGAATGCAAGGTGCTTGGATGTGACCGGCCTGTAAATTAGATGAGGGTGCCCCTGTGCTTTGAAGAATTTCAGCAAATGAATTGGATCTTTTGATATAGATTTCTGAAGGTTAAGCTGCAAGAGAGGAAACATATCTGAGTACTTCAGACTTTTGCCAATCTGTTCGGCTCCCTATATGCACTTGTTTATTTTTCGTTTGTTAAATCGCATCAACAGCTTGACAGTTTGGGTTCTGGAGTTGCCTTTTCAGTCAGATTGTGAAGCTTTCCACTCTACTATGGGGTAGGATAAGAATGATAAATTTAAGCATGTAATTAACATCTTCATAACAAAATAGAAAATGGGGGAAAAAAAGAACCTTAAAAAGTGTCCAAGCCACTGCCAAACAAACAGCATGAATCCCATTTTGCCGAGCTCATCCGAGGCTCGTTCCCACTAAAGAAAGACACAACTGTTATTGTAGACTTCAGTGTTTTTTTTCCCTTATGTCTAGACTCTGCCTAACAAATGCAGAATGCTTTCTTTTTCCCCTCAGCAGACAAATGAGCAGGCAATAAAGTAAATATTTCTCATTTGAATGGTACCCCGATTTGCAACGTAATGCTGACTTTAAGCTCTGGGTGTTTATGGTTGTCATTTGGGTAGAAAAGCAAGCTATAACTACTTGGAAAGCTCTTTACGAGAAAAGGCAGGGGAAAAAAACAGGCAGCTGCACTGGGAGAGGTATTTTACTACCTTTGCAGCTGTAGATCGCTTAAAATAAATGACAAAGCAATGGCTACAATCTCTGCTGGCTGAACGCAAGAGGCTGACAGCAAACTCATCCCAATGATGGGGGGGGGAGGCAGATGCTTATCTCGTTCATTTCTAGATCTCAGCCAGTCTTTCAGGAATAAATACCACCCAGAGACTAAGCCAATCAATTTGATTATCTGCAGTTTTACTGGCAAATAGGAATTAATGCTGTTTTGGGTTGTTGGTGTTTTGTTGCTGTGTTTTTTTTCCTTCTTTTATATTTTTGCAGGGTGGGAAACATAAGAAACGCTGAAACGCCTGGCTGGGGCACGGACAATGCAGTATGTTTGTCAGTGCTGCTCCCATGGAGTGAGGGATCGAGACCTTGGCCCGTAACAGAGCCAAAATCTGTTCTCCTGGTTTCTGTTCTCCTTCCAGCTAACACCAGCCCCACCTGTTCCCCCTGCCCCCAGTGAAGGACGGCCAGGCATGCGAGCAGCCCACCCGACAGCGCGGCTGCTGCAGGGCCAGGCCTGGACGAGGAGAGCCATCCCTGCCTCGCCACTGCCACAGCCTCAAGCTTCAGCCAGCCCCCGCTCCAGACGGAGCAGCAAATGAAATCTATCTTTACCATATTATACGCCACCAATGAGCAAGAACTGAGCAGCTTTTCTTCGCTGCTTTAACCAGCCCGAGCCACAAGTAGGCCTTTCATACAGCCTAATCCCGGCCCCGAGTTTTGTGCGGCTCTCACATAATGCCTCGCAGCCCGGAGCAAGGCCCTTAGTCTCCAGCACCCCTTTCAGAGACGTGTCATTTCTAACATCAAGCTAATCTATATGTTGCCATGGCATCACCCTTTATCTGCCTTTACATCTTATGAACTGCATGGATTTACCACATTATTTTTATCTGAAAGACAGAAAATGGTGGTTTTATTGCTATACAATCAGATTACTGCTGCTAGTTTCTCTATGCCTTTTTACCATACTTCAATCAAAAGGGATCAGTTTCTTTATACTCTGCCCTTGATTTACATTACATCTGTAAAGACCTAGTCTGGGTTGTAATCCCCTTATTAACTATGACCAGGGTTGATTTGCCTAAAAATAAAAGCAAATTGTGTCAGACCTTTTCACTTTGTTTTTGATTCGGAACTACAAAATGGATTACTAAAGAAATCTTCAGAGTTCACACGGCTGGTATAGTACTGAATTTAAAATGAGAATTAAACAAGTTAAACATGGGAGCTGTGTCAACGGTTTACATTTTCCATCATGGGAGAAAGGCTGAACTGCATTTGTCTTTGTGTTCTCCAGCTTTAAAGAGACAATGAAGCCACAGGAGTTTTTCCAAGCTCTTCTAACACTGTCTATTTGCCATCCTCCCTTCCTCTGCTTTTCAGGCAACTCCCTCCCAAACTCTTCTCCCTTGCTGCTCCCTTCCCCCTCCACCCTAGAAAAAGCCTCACTCGAGAGAAGAGTGCTCTGGTTAAAAGTTTATAGTTCTATGGCACTGCATATTTTAATCAAAATATTTCAAGCAGTGTAACATTCCTATTTAAGTTTCCACAACGCCTCACAAAGAATGAGCTCATAAGCAAATCCATGTAGATGTATGATAAATGACCTGAAAAACAGGTTTCTTTATGTCAGCAGTCAAGGAAGGCAGACATTAGGCACACATGAATAACATTTTAATCACTACTTTTTTCTCGGAAGACTTTCTTCTCATTTGCAACAAGCAATTTCTAGTACCGCAGGTTGCACGACACATGAAGACCGGATCGTTGAAAAGGCCCTGGTTCTGGCTGCTATGCAGGTCTCCAAGGCCTGTCCTGGCCAGCATGCCACTGCAGTCACCTCAGGCCCTCTGCTGCCTTTCCATTACAGAAACCTTGACCGAATTTGCGACAATCCTAATTGTCACACCTCAAGGGATGCAATCTCCTTGCAACAAAACAGGAAAGAGGAAGAAAAAAAAGAGAGGGAGGGAGGCATTCTTGTGTGTGGAAAAAGGGGGGACATAGCGATTTTAGCTTGACTTTTAGTCACTGCCTTTCTGAAGGCAATTACTCCATTAAACAAAGTGAAACAACATGGCACAGCTTACAGATAACATGCTTTATGATAATTACAATAAATAATATATCAATTATACTCTCCCTGTGAAAGACTAGGGGAAAATAACCAACTGAAAAATCTGGACATTACTTTGTTCTGAATTCAGTTTGCTAATTCACTTGTGTTAAGACCTGGCTACAAACACCAGAGATAACAAATGGACTGGAAGACACCACTCACTTCTTGTATAAGCATGCCAAGTGTCAACAGCTATGTTTTGGGTACAATTTAGAAGCATGTGTTTAAATCATTTTAACCTTCCATTCCTGCTTCTTCAGCTTGAAGCTGCAATTGTTGAGGTTAAAAAATGTGCTCCCATGACACCAGCCTCCCAAATAAATTCTTGTCTAGCAAGAGGCTACCAAACATGTTGTGAGGTATCGTTTTAGCAAGCTCTTTGTGCTTCGGCAGACTCACTTGTCCTGTGAAACAAGGACTGTCCATTACCTACAGTTTATCATCCTGACAAAACGTGAGGAATGTGGATGTGAAAGCACTAACAATTCCACCCCTGGTGCTTTCCCCTTTTTTCTCTCTATATTAAAACCGACAAGATTAACCCAAATGCAAACTGCAGAGCATAGTTCAAGGGGCTATTCAATCGGTAGTGAATGTGCATTTGTTTACCTACAAAAATAAGAATTTCAGAAATAATGAGAAGCAGACTGGTCTATATGCTACTGAATAGCCCATTTAACAGGGTCATCAATTGTAGTTTATTTTATCAGTTTCTGACATGTGAGCATTCATTCAGAGATGGGCTGTGAAATATCCCATATATAATTGGTTATAAGAGATAGAGAGAAACAGCTATGTAATCTAACTTAATCAGTGTCAAATGCAGCAGTTTTAAGGATATGCTTCCACATGTTACCAAGGAGAACTGCCTTGCTCACCAGCCTATAGCATGCAAGGCATAGAGACACTCAGACAGAAACAATGGGTTTTGAATGAGATTTTGCGAAGGTTTGACTGAAATGCACTCCACAAAGCTATGCTCTGTCATACATTTCAGAGGCAGTGTTGAGTGCTTGGGAGGTGAAATTGAGGTAATCCATGCTATCTATATATATTGTTTATCTTGGCAGAAACAGCACAGGCAGAAAGTCCCTGATTAAAAAGTGTCAACAGGAGTTAAGTCTACAGAATAATTTCTCACTGCGTTTTCAAGATGATGAGAACTAACTTTCTTCAAATGAGAAGTCTGTAACATTTACAAAACCATCTGCAATGATGACATTTAACCTCCCAAGCTATAAAGTCAGAGGTATAATTATCTTATGTCACTTAAAATACACCTCTTGTGACTCGGTGGAGGCAATGAAAGTAGAGCTCAAGGAAGGGAGAAAGGAGCTGAGCATGAGCAGGGCAGGGAAGTCAGCGTTCAGACAGCTACTGTGTGCTCTCAATCCCAGCCACCTGCTAAAAATTACAACCTCTAAACTTCAGTGCAAAACCAATTCAGTTTATATGTTCACCTTAACCTAAAATTTATTATTTCTTACTTTGTATTAACCTGACTATAACTTCTCCCAGCATTTAATTGCCTACCTGCTCAGCAGATTTATGTGTTGAGGCTTTCAATAGAGTTAAATGAATAGCTTCCCTGAATAAATTAACCAGTACCAAAGATAGTTATTATTTCAAACCTAGAAAGGAGCTTTATTATACTATGCTGAGATCCTTTCACCAGCTTACTTCTCAAGCATGTTGAATCCCAAGCGAGAACAACCTTGTTTAAGGAGAAATTATTCAGTATCCTTTGGGCAAACAATTGTGACAAGAATTAGTAAGAAATCCTGCTCTGAGAAGTGGAGCTGTCTCACCAACAGCAATATCGGTAATGCATTTGTAAGCTTCCTCAAAGTATGGGCCTCCAAGTGGCCTATAAATCACTATCCCCAGCAATTGAAAAGACTAATTTTAATAGTGTACTTCTTCACTGTGGTGAAGAAGCCTCAATGAATCACTCAAGAAAACTCAATTACATCAACAGCAGAACCTATTTTTAAGTGTGCATTTAAGTTGAAAAAGTAATTAGATATTATCATTAGATCTACCATTAACAACATTCAAGCCTTTTTTGTAATCAAATAGTTTAGGATTACCCAAATGGAAACAACTTGTATTTGATAAAGACAGCATATCCCCAGGCACTATAAGATAGGTTGAATTCTGCTGCTTGGATACTTTAATTTCACTGATGGCTAATAAAAGCTACAAGGTAAGTTTAAAAAAAAAAAAAAAAAAGGAAAACAGGTTGGAACTGAAGGAGCAGCAGAGGAGAGGCCAGAGCAGCAAGCTGTTCTGCATTGGAAGAGTGACCTCTGTAGGAAAACACCGAGCACAGGGCTGGCGATGCAAGCCTCCAGGGCTGAGCCGAGCCTGTTTTCCAGAAGCACAGTAGGCCCACTAATGCAATGCAGCCACAGCTCACAGCCTGTGACTTCTGAGAACTCAAACAGCACCGTAAAGCCCGCCTTATAATCGCCTACTTCTCTTTATTCTCAGGTGTCATGCCATACCACCTTTCTTAAACCAAAGAAAGGGCTTTAAACTGCATGAATCGTAGAAGTGCAGAGCCAGAGACTGAAGCTAAACTTTGTTATCCTAACTGGCTTCCCACCTGGTGTATGTGTAAATAAAATGAACATTTGTCACAATGCTAAGAATAAAAACACAGAAATGGCTACTCCATGGCCTTCCTATCAGTTTCTATTTTTTTAATGAAAGATTAGAAAACTTCTCTGCAAAGAAGTCACACAGGGATACAGCAAGTAGGTTCATTATTGAGAACTGCTGGCATAAAACCTGCAAGTTTTTCCTCAGCAGGAACAATGGCAGGGAATGATGACAGTAAGGCAAGACTTGATAAACTTGAGTTGCCACTCTTAATTCAAACTTTGACATCTTCCCCAATTTTTTGGAAATCCTGCCACCTGCACAGAATTAAGCCCCAGTCCAGGAAATACTCCATTCTTCTCATTTCATCTCAACCTAACATTTCCTCTAAAAAGTCCCCTGGGAAAACAAGACAGATACTCACTGGGTTTAATTGGAAATTTAAAATTCAATTAATACAATGCACACAGTTTGCTTTTTAATATATATATTAAAGATGTAATATAAGTTCGAATAAATTATTTTAATCCATTTCTGGTTTAAAACTTCCTGAACTTATTACAGACTATTCCTTCCTAGCCAGGGAAAAAAAATTGCTAAGGTGTTTTTAATCACAAAAGTTCAAAGGGTTTCACAGCCGGACGAAGCCAACTTTTATTTTGCATACATCAGAAAGAAAAGAAAGGGACAGAAAAGTTTTCCTCGGGTAGACTTTTCTTTGGAAAGACGTCTCACTTCCCAAAGTACTCTTCTTTCCCAAAGCCTAAGTTTCTTCTGTTTAAGTTTTTAAAGGATATGATATTTTAAGACCGTGCTTTGATAGCGAAGCCCTGGGAGCCCATGCAGTTTTTTGCCTGGATTTGCTAATGAAGAATGACTCTAAATGGTTGCGTGATGGGTAGCGCTCACTTCATTACTCACTGACATGTGCCTTGATACCATCAACTCCACCACCAAATTTAGCCCTGCTCTACGCAGATGCAACCCCGCCGGAGTTGAACGGGATGAGTTCGCATCTGCGGGCGGAGAAGTTGAGGAGCACCCACACACCCACCCAACCCCTCCCGGCAGCGCCGCCCGGTGCCGCCGGCCCCGCGGCCTCCGCCGCTCCCACCGCGGGATGGCGGCGGCTCCCCCGCGGGACCGTGCACCCCTCCCGCAGCTTTCAGACCAGTGCTACCGCCCCTCCCCGGCCCGGCTCCCCCTTGCTCCCTCCGTCCCGGTGGGGCAAGCAGCGGGCTGCCGCCGCCACACGGCCCAGAGAGGGCCGGATCCTGCCGGGACAGCCACCCCGCCCCGTCTCTTGGGGTCCGCGGCAGCGTCCCCCCGCGGAGGGAGGAGGAGGATGGCGGCAGCGGCGACTTACTTGGGGTTGGAGGAATTCCAATAGATGGGGTCTAAAACGATGGACCTGGCCAGCGCAGTTCTGCATAAAACCATCGCGACTCCCCAGCAGTACTTCCAGGCGGAGCCGTCGCGCCTCCGCGCTGCCATGGTCGCGGGAGGCACCGAGCCCGTGCCCGGCGCCTCGCCAACTCCGCCGCACCTGGGCGGGCGCCCGGTATCCCCAAGGCCGGGAAGGGTGGCAAAAATAAAATATCAACTAAATAATAATAAAAAATCACACAAGGCGGCGGCGGGTCGACGATGCACTTGGCGAGAGTCGCGACAGATCTACTGAGTCATGTATGCCACCCGCACGTAGGGCATGGATTCTCCTGCAAGGTAAGATCCCAGCTACCTCCGAAGTAACGACGGCAGTAAAGAAAAAAAGCAAACGCCTCAGTCCTTCCTCTCACTCGGGGTCTGCCGGCTGCCTTGGAGGATGCCACTCAAACTACCAACTCCCATTTGGATCCAGTGCGCCATACACATTCACAGTGTCTAAGGCTCGCGTGAAAAGGAGTATGAAAAAAAAAACAGCAAACGGTGGTGGGAGAAATAAAAGGGCTACGGAAGGGGGCACAGCCCCAGCAGGAGGCTCCTGCTGCGTGTCTCTCAGCGCTGCCCGCAGTTTGCAATCCGCACAGGCACCAGCCCGGGCTGTTTCGGGGAGCTCGGGCGCAACCGCGAGTCAATAAATCCACTCCGAGAGTCACCTCCCCCGGTCCCGGGGACGCGCATCCGCAGGGCTCCGGCTCCCCCGGGGGGCACCGCCGCTGTCCTTGCCGCCGGCGCGGGGCGAGAAATAATATTAATTAAAAATAAAACAGAGAGCGGGGGGGCCGCAGCGTCAAAACCTCTCCCTTCCAAGATCCGCAGTGCGTGCCGCGGCGGCAGGAGGAAAGAGCCGGGCGCGGGGCTCAGCGCGGAGCAGACAAGGCGCCAGCCGCCGCCGCCGCCGTTCCCCCGCCGCCTTCCTTCGCCCGAGCCCCCGCAGCCGCCGTCACCGCTCCACTACCGCCGCCGCGGCTAGTCCCCGGCGCAGGAGCGCGGCCGCCGGCAGCGCGCCGCCGTAGCCATATAAGCGCGGCCCCGCCGCCCCGCCGCCGCCGCTCATAGGACCGCCGCCGGGCCGCCGCGCTGGTTGGGCGCCGCGCGTGTCACTTACCGCCGCCGCCGCGGCGGGCGGGGCCGAGCCGGGCTGGGCCGAGACGTGCTGTGCCATGCCGTGCCGAGCCGGCAGGTAACACCCCCCGGCTGTAACACCCGCCCTGGCTGTGCCACCCACCCCGGGCCCCGTAACACCCTCCCGGTCCGGGGGCGGCCGGCGGGGAGAGGGAGAAGCCCGCTCGCTTCGAGTCGCTTTTTAGCTGCGTGGGGCGAGAATGAGGAAAACGAGAGATTGGGGAAAAAAATGAAAAAAAAAAAGTCTTGGCTAAAATTGAGCACGCTTCCGTCTAAAGGGCCGGGCACTCGGTGGGGAGCGGGGCTGCGGGCCTCATCCTGCCGTGCCCCTCCGGTGCCCCGCCGGCCCTGCCCATGCCGTCTGCGGGTCCGCAAAGTTTGGCCGTGCTGGGCGATCGGCCCCGGGCCGCCCCTGAGCCCGCAGGACTTGGCCTCGGCTCAGCCCCCCGGCTCGGCACCGGCTTCCCTCGCCGTCCCCCGGCCGCCGCTCAGCGCCGCTTTCCTCCCCGCCACACTTACAGGGGACGATGGGGGGGAATTTTAGGATCCGGCTTCTTTTCACACCCCCGCACACCTCCCCGGCACCTGGCCCTTTTACTTCTTGTCGGTATCACTATTATTTTATTATTATTCTATTCGTTCTTAGGCCCGGACAGCGCTGGAGGTGCTTCCCCGGAGGTCCTAAGGTGGGGGTGCGGAGGGAGCCGGGGAGGGGGCGCCGCGCCCCCGCCGCCGCCGCGCTCGGTGCCCGGCGCCCTGCGGCTCCCACGGCACTTCCACGGGGCCACAGCTCCCACTAGCGGCCGGTGGCAGCCCTCGGAGGGGGACGGGGGGTCCCCTCGGCCGGCCCCCGTCCGCGGAGCCCTCGCGTCCCGTCCTCCGCCGGCGCCCAAGCGGTTCCCTTCATCCCCCCCCCCCAGAAAAAAATTGGCCGGTAATTGGGGATAAGGATCCAACAGCGCCTGCCCCGGGCTGTGGCACTGGGGAATGGTCCGCGCCCAGAGCCGTACCCCGGGTAAATCCTGGGTGTGTAATGTCACGGCCGCTCCCGTAAAAACGGAGGGGCTTAGCGAATTTCTTCCAGCAGGGATTTCTTTGCCAAAACAGTATCTGCAGAAAGGATTAAAAGTTAAATCCCAGGAAATTACGGCGCTCTTTCGGTCATTTCCCAGCCTTTTATTTCAAGCAGGCAAAGAACGTGCAGCAAAAGACTCTAATGAAGAGCCAATTTGGTCTAATTTCATTCCCGGAGTACCACTGGCATTTATTTAAAAACCGGGTTAGCGGCGGTGCTCGTCCGGCATTGAGGCGAACGCGAAGCAGACCGTAGGAGGGAAACGGCTGCCCAAATCCTTTCTTTCCCCGATCAATTTGGAAGAAAACGATCGCTCTCCCCTTTCTTTTCCCCAAAGCACCGCTGGCAGGGACCGCTCCCCTCGCCCGCAACAGAAGGAAAAAGGGTTTTGAGGCGCGCTCGATGGCCCATAGCTTTTGTACTAATTGCGTCTGGTAGCTCCCTAATGCAATCTACCACTCAAGGAAACAAGGCAAGCAGTTTCCTTTTCGCGCAAAACATCGAATACGTTTTAAGCAAACTGCTTAATTCAATTTAATTTGCGGCGGGGAAGGAATTGCAGATCCGGCGACGCAATTTGGTGGAAAAGGATCTGATTCCCAGGCGGGAGACTTAGCACTCGTGTGGGAGACAGGGCTTGCGTATCTATGCACATCGAGGGGCATCAAAGGATACCTTCGCCAGCGAGGGAGAGAGAGAAGTACTTAATTATTCAACTTTTAAACAAACGGGTGGTGTGCGGCCAGGCGGGAGCCAAGGCAAACGGGGAGCCCGATAAATGCTTCTAGCAACAGAGAGGTGTAAATCAGCTTTACTTTTTTTTTTTTTTTTTTTTTTTTGTAACGCTGCTGCTTCTGTTTGTTTTGAAGCGAAAGATTACGGGCGTTGTTTTGTAAAAGCTGTGAGTAAACTGTGACCTCTAACTCGCCGTATCCTTGCTTTAAGTAAACCAGAGGAAATGAAGAGCCCTGGTATTGTCTGAAAATATCCTCCCGTGGCTAAATATATCCCCTGACTCCTATTGTCCAGCGGCTAATCATTTTACGTAAATACAGCTGTTGTAATCTACTCTTCAGCATCCCCACGATGCTCGCTATAAAAACCCGCGTGAATAAAATCACCGCGCAGTAGGGACGCGGAGCAAAAGTTATTCCTGAGCTGACCCCAGCAGCAGCTAGGAAACCCAGAGAACGAGTCGCTGCCCTCCTCGGGTCCCCCCTTTTGACATAGGGGGTCGGGGGAGCCGTGCCCAGCCGCCGAGCATCTCGCAGGAGCGGGGCGCGGACAAGGAGGGATGGAGAGGCTGCGGGCTGGGGCGGGAGGGAGGGGCGAGATGAAATAATCCGTGGAAAAAAAAAAAAAAGGCAAAACACGAAGTTAGCAGTAGAGCTGCGGCCGCAGAAGCGGCTTCTGTTGGGGCTGTTTGACGGGGAAGGCGCACGGCGAGGGATTTCGGGATTCGCGGGGAAGGTTTGCTGCTAGACCGAGCGGCGAGGGCCGGGCTGCAGGGGGGGAGCAAATCCTGCTGGCGCCGTGGGGAGCGACCCCGAGGTCCCCCTACGCCCGGCCTGCCCTTGCCGACGGGAGTGGTCCGCGGACAGGGATGGATGGACGGACGGACGGAGCTGCTGGGTGAGCGTTACCTTCAAGGGGAAAAAAATAAAAAATAAATCAGGACTCTGCCACTTGCACTCCGCAAACCTTTATTTCCTCTACTTCCGCCAGCCTTACGGCAAAAAATAGTCGGGTTTATCCCGGAATAATTCGTTTTGGCTTCTTTCCGGCAGCGATGCGGGCCCTACCAAACAATAACTATTTGCCCTGATCCTAAGAAACCCGCGACAAAAAGACAGCTAATCGGAACGGGAGCGGGACTGGGGCCGCGATCCTCGATTCTTTTTTAAACATCAGTCTAAGCGTCGGGAATGAGAATACGTGGGACAGGGTCTTATAAATGTAATTTTTTAAGAGGAAAATCCCATCTTCATTCGTCGTTACGTGAAAATTCACCAATGTCAGTGGTAAAGATATAACTTAAAAGCATTGCCAAATCTAATGACAAATAAAAGCGGGTTATTGACACTTTTAAAAAGTGATTTAAACAGAGTTTTTACTGTAAAAAAGGCCAAGCCTGCTAGATACTTGAAGAAGCTCCTAAAATATCATTAACACCATTACAATGTATCTTCTGTATTTGTGGTAGAGTTAATGTATATCTAGATGTTTTTTTGTCTTCTCCGTGTGTTTTATAACCACAATTTTGGTTAACCATAGCTCTTTAGAAAAGGAGCTTGGCTGCTCCTAAATATAGCCATAGGATTCAAGCACCCTTGAAATAAAAATCAGAGAAGTTGGTACATCCTAAAAGTGCATTTCAGTCCTTGATGTATTTTTATACTGATTCTCACTAGCATTCAGTGAAAACAAAAATTCTTATTTATTTGCGGTATAGGGTAGGAAACAAGACCAGGGACCACACTTCTGCTATCTTACCAGTCTTTGTATAAAGGTTTATGTTTCTTTGTACATTGCTGACCACTGAGCCAGCATACCCCTTGGTTCTACGTGTCACAGTCTGGGAAAGGTGATAGCAAAAATAAGCTTGTTTTGTATGGAAATACCAACGAAGACTGAGCCCTCCTCAGCTGGCATTGGAAGAGGTGGATAACCCCCCAACATGCATGCATTTGGTACTAGCATGAAAATGAAACAGAGATGCATGAAAAAGTCATGGTTCTGCTCCACTTGGACAGGACTTAGAGTCCAAAACTGTTTGAGCCTGGGCACTTCTACCATTTCCCTTATTGGAAAGGGCCTTTGGCACACAGACTACTTTACAATTCTCCTTCTGAAATAAATCACCTCTACAGTGCAAACTGAAAAGTATTCATCAACTTGAATTTCACCTGAACTTGCACTTGACACCCTACAAGGGCACAGCTAATCATTTTCCTCCCACTTGCCAAAGTACACATCCCAAATACCCTGAAAACGTTTAACACAACATTTCATGCAGTTAAAAGCAAATCACAAACAATTCTAAGAGACCTCTCCATGGTTGGGGTACACTTTTAGAACAGCAGAGAAACACTCAAATGTCTTAAGAGCGTGCGTTAATAGCACGGGGAAGGTGGGTTTATGATCCGCAGGCCAGCAAGGGCAACAGAAAGGTCACGGTTCACGAGCTAGCACAAAGATTAAGAGAAAAGGAGAGATGAAGACATACACTTTTAAAAAACAAGATAATAGATGAAGTATTGATACTTTAGTAAGTTAACACTGGAATCTTTTTTTCTATATGTAGGTGTGCCACTGCTTGGCAGCTTAAGACATCTCACCAACCAAAATGCTTTGAGCAGCATCAAGGACACCAGCTCTCCACTTCACAGCAGTCAGCCTTCCACATGTACTTGGAAAAATAACAATGATAATGGACAGAGGAAGTTTAATCTCCAATGTAACTTTCCATTATGAAATACAGATATGCTAGGATAATGCTGTCTTCTACTTTTTCCTGCATCTGCCGGATGGCAGCATTGTCTGGTATTAAAATAATTCTCCAGGACATTTATGAACAGGGTTAAGAAAAACTAAGCTCTCCTCTGTTATCAGGTACAGAAACTGACTACTGCTCAAGGCAGGTGGCAACAAAAAAAACGCTTACCCATCTCACTGTGGAGAGGGGGAACAAAAAAATGGTACAACAAACCTGCTAGAGTAACCAACAATTGTAAATTTAAAGTTCAAACTGTAAGAAGATAAAACAAATTAAATAAAAACCAAACAACCGACACATTCTAACAGCAGTTTCAGCAGGTTTTCTGGGTAAACTAGTATCTTCACGGAAACTGACACACACACAAGCTTACACTGTTTAATCATTACCTAAATACATGTCTACATTCTAACGTACTTTGCATTAGATGAGTATCAGGGGAAAACAAGAACATCTGAAGTTCTTACCATTAAATGTCAGTTTACCCCCCTTCCAAAGTGAGAGTTATTTCCCTAGAAATCAACAATATCCCAGAGGTCCCAGAGTAATTTAAAAAAGAAAGAAAACCCCAGAACAATGCAAATACAAGATCCACCCATTCCAGGTCTGTAAAATGCTAACAACTAAAGAGTGTTTTAAGACATTAAAGACGGTGGTTTTTACTGACTATATTTCTGCCCACCTCCCTCCACACTAAAAAAAATGTAGCTGTTATTACTTTTTTGAGAGAAGGGAGAAGGAATCACACGTAAGAAGCTGTGGAATTGTGGAAGGGGCTAATTCTGACTGTGGACTTTGTCCACGGAGTAGTCTTAAATGTGTGAACGGAAATAAAATTGTGACTTAAGCTTGGAGAGGTTAAGTATAAAGAACAACTACTACTATTTGACAGCAAGTTGGTGACGTAGAACATAAAAGCCTAATACCCCAGAGCTGCTTGTATGAGAATGTAACTTCTCACTTTTAGAAGAGGAGAGGAAACAAAAATGCGTAGGTCTGTTTGAGTATTGACTTTTAATAGCTTGTTTCTCTTAAGGGAACAGGGGTTGTTTTCTGTTTTAGAAATACAGGTATCAGTTGAGCTTTAAATACAACCTGCTCCTGCCAACAGGTCATGTACACAATTTATTTGGCTTCAGTTTTTTTTATGCATTAAGCAACCTTCAACCTTCTCTTGTAATACAATATATAGAGACAAATTTAAATACAGTAATACTGTAGGTATTTTACTCTCTTTGCATTTTTTTCTTGACATACTGGACAAAGAGATACACATCAATCTGCCCCGAAGCCCAGGTTTCATACAAAGCATATTGAATATACTGCTGTCAGTGACACACTCAACTTGCTCTCACATTTAATTTGCCAAATCTACAGAAACAGATCCGTAGGGAATATCAGGAATTATTTCCATCTTTGTCCAGCAACATTCCAATGCTCAGGCAACTACTGATATTTTTCATCCTATGTTTACTACAGATGTTGCATACCAACAGGAAAAAAGTTTTAAAACTGGAGAAGACATAGTAATCCAGGTTTTGGTAGAAGAATTGTAAACAAAAAGGGGATTTTATATATAGTTTTCAATCTGTATTTTTCAAAATAAAACCTGTACATACAAGTGGGTAACATTCAAGATCTTGTATATGCCTAACAGTTGCTTTATGGCTAAAACAATACATTTAAACAGTCTTACTTTCTGTTTTCCTTTGGGGGGAAAAATTAATTTTTTAAATCCTTTAGGATCCATCAGATTTATTATATGGTAATGATCTTCACTTATAACAATATATTATATTATGAGGCAAACTGAAGGGGATTAGATACTGAAGTATTGGTGTGGGTGCAGTAAGCCATACAGCTGTTTAAACATGATACTACGGTTGAAATAAGTCTCAGTCAGAAGAAAAAAACAACATTCATGAAAACAGCAGCAGCCATTAAAAACATTCACAACTGCAGGGATTTTTTACTGTGTGTAATTTTGCATTTTAAGTAGGAGAAGTCACAATAGTTTAAAGCAAAATTAAAAATATACCACTATAGTCTTGAATTTAATAATGTGAATTGTCACTTACAGCTGTTTATAGAAGTGTACTAAAAAAATTTACTTAAACATATGAATTTAAGACTTTCACTTTATTCAGCAAATTGGTTTATTTACACAATGGGGAACGCTGGTTGAACGCTGTCAATGTAATAAAAACAAATCTAACAGAGACAATACTGAACTCTCTCTATGTATTCATAGCAGAAATGACAAACTATTTCCTTACCTGTATCAGGAACATCAAGCGCAACAATGGGACAGTATCATAGGACACTGATTTAACAGTAAGCCACAGAGGTCCAGTAATACCATGGCAATTTACTCATGTATTTACTGACTTAAAAAAAAAAAAAAAAAAAAAAAGGAGTCAGCAATACCCAGTATAAAGTTTTGTCAATTATCAGAGTCAAACTCTGATGAGTAGGTCAAGTAAAACCTTATCAGATCATCCACAATTCATAGTGACCTGATCTTTCAGACCACTAATACATAAACAAAACGTATGAGAACAGATTTCCCTCTAAAAGGCAACAATGATCTGATAAGGGTTTAACTTAATGGAAGTTTAAAAAAAAATTAAGAATTGCAGAGCACAGCCCCTATTAGAACAAGCTAACTTTCCAGACTTTCAAAAAAAGACAAAAAAAAATTGAGAGAAAAAAAACCACTTCAACATGAAGCTACCATACAAAGTTTTTGTTGTTATTGTTTTTTGTTTCTTTTTTTTTTTTTCCTTGTAAGAGTTCAGAGTTGCAATTTAATCCTGGCTCTTTAGTGAGAAGGACAGTTTTGGCCTAGACTTTCCTTTGCCCAAGATAATTTTTTGCTCTTCCTTTTGCTGACGTTGCCTCTCTTGTTCTAGTTTCATCCTCTCCTCATGAATCTTTCTTTGTTCTTCAACAATTTTCAATTGTTCTTCAGCCTACATATGAAAATGGTAGAATTTAGGCCAACACATTTTGTAGTCATAACAGCAATTTACAAGTCTGTATCCAATATCCAATCCTGCATACTGCAAGCATACTTGAGCTAGATGCCATAGCTGGTTCAATGGAACTATTTATAAAATGGTGACAAAGTGAGTTTAGAAGAAACACTGAAACTTTTTACATTCATAGCTAACATTATCAAAACCTTGAATGCTTACTTACAATGTTTTTCAGCATTGCTATGCAAACAACGTATTACATTTTAAATACAAAAATCAGTGTATAAATAGAGAAATCTTCCTGACACCTGTCATGTCAGATGAAGTCATAATATAATGAAATAACAGACCTTCAAACAAAGGTCTCCCACCTCCAAGATCTATCTATAAGACCCTCCTAATTCAAAGTGATTTCTATTTGATTTGTAACAAGGTCAGTCTTTATACTGACTTAAGATTCTTACAGCTATTCCAGTGGTCTTCTAAAGGTAGGTGGTCTTCTGAATCTTATTTTGTTAATTACACCATTTAACAAATTTCCTTATTATCCTGTTTCCCCCATATAAGGTTGGGAAAAGGATAAAGCACAAACACCAGTGGAGAGCGTGATCTGAAGGAGACGTAGCTCAAGCAGTTTTAAGAAACATCATATTTACTCGAGAAGGTTATAAACACTTCAGCAATTGAAACTGATAAAATTCAAACAGGATTTAAAAAAAAGCTTAGTTTGGTTTATCATGAATTGATTAGAATCAGCTAAGTGATACTGAACATTTGCATGAAGAAGCAACCTGCTTAAATAATTTTGGAGATCAATGTAAGATGGACTTTCAGAACTTAGAAGTTTTAAGCACATGTTGAAATTTTCTTTCAGCACTTCGCATTACCAACCTTATCCTAGTCTCAAATTCAGTTTATACTTGTCCTGCTCAACAAGGTAGAATAAGTTATTTCTGTTCTAGAAGCTATGTTTGCAAATTCATTTCAACCTTCCCCATGAGATAGTTAAAAACATATTTTTTTTAAATAATGAAGGCAGCAATCTTCCTCCAAATTAATAAATGACTAGAAGTATTTCTTCAGACTAATGTTATTACTAAGGGTCTGGTCTCTTATTCTCAAGGGAAACAGAGCAATGCTACTGACATAACCGGCAACAGAGAAGTTAAAGTCTAGAAAGCTTTGATCTGCTTATTTTAATTGTGTTGCAAATCAGGCAGAGAGACCTGTATTCCTCTATAAAACTGTTAACTACGTCTTTACATACCAGTTTAGCTTGTGCTTCTGCAATTTTTCGATTATTCTCTTCTAGTATTCGCTCTAGTTCCTCACGCTTTGCACGCTCTTCTTCCTAAACGGGAGGACAGGGCAAGATGTTAGTAAAGTATAACATTCAACTCCGTATGTCACTAATCTTTCTCAGAATTCTTTTGTGAACTGACTTAAAGTGGCAGCTTTACAGCCACCTATCTTGTCTCACAACGGTACATTGTGCAGCCACTAAAACTGGTCTCATCTCTCATACTAAATTTAAATCATCCCCGCCCAGTCCAAACAGCAACCAACTAAACCCTCCCTAAGCACAGAATCCTGACAGTTTATTACTACAATTTTAATATCACACAAATCAACAAGGACAACTACAAAAACTCGATAGTATTTACCAAATTAAAAAGTAATATATAAAATATAAATAAAGTGAATAGTTTGTCTCACCAATTAAGTATACCTACGTATTCTTTACCTATACTCCTTTAATCAGCATTAAAAGTTGAATATTTACTGTCTTGTCCAGTGTCCTGCAGAGTGTGCTCCTCGGCTGCCATACGCGCCAGCTTCCTCTTTAAAATGATTTGTACTGTTAGCTTGGCAATACCTGCATCAGCAGCTCAACCATTTATAAAGAAACAACATACAAGGAAGGCTGAGCTGAGGAATGCAGATGTTTATGATAGGAAGGAACAAAAATATGTAAATCATTCCTAAGGCAAACAATTAATAAGAAAAATACATTTACTGTTAGTGAAAAATACAAATGGTAATCCATACTTCATGGAGCTATGGGCTTCCTTCATGGGGAAAATGGACTTAACATTCAGTATTTTGACAATTTTAAGACAGATGAAACTGTCATTTGCAGTCTGAACTTGGAATTCTGGAATCCAGGAAAGGCAAGATCAGGAAATAACGCCTTGTAATTGTTGCTTTCTTGGTGAATTTTATGGAACTCTTTTATGCAACCCATAAATATGAAGACTGCGTGAAAGATTTTGAGGTGTTTCAGTTCACATAATATATATCCAAATTATTTGAATATTTGGAAGATTTAAAGTTAGCCAGAGGTTTGTGTCTGTGTAAGAAAAAAAAGTTAATATGAACAAAGCAAGCATACGAAGAGAAAACTTCTTACTATGACTAGTAACCAGCTACTAGCTAGCACACTTCACTCCAGGCATGGAAGTTTATTCTGCATTGCAAAGAACTGATGGGGTGTCTCCACATCATATTGACTATAGCAAAAATACTTAAAAAAAAAATCATCAATCTGATCAAACAAAAACCTGTATATATAAAGCATTTGCTGAATATACACATCTAAATGTCTAAATTCAACTTCAATTCCTTTACAGTCAAGGTTTGAACTTATAAAAAAATGTTATTTAATATCCCTAATATTTGTTGTAACTGTTTTTAATTTTAAAGACTCTGTGACAGACAGGTCACATTTAATATGAAGGGTAAATCTTCATTGCTACTACCTCTCCTTTTGTGAGCCAATCAATATATTCATTTAAAATAAACTGTACATGAAGTGCAGAGTAAAAAAGGTGCTTGACACACGACTGTTTACTGTAAATTTTCTTCACACAATTTAAAGTTTGTCTTGACATTTCTGGATCCTGGAATGACTGGTGCAGGCAGGCAGGCAAAGCCTTTAGTAGCAAATTACTGTCTCACAGAAAGACATTTTCAGCTTCTGCTCCAGCTGCTGATTAAAAAAAACACAACCCAAGTCACATGTTCAGCTTGCCTTCAGACATGGGCAACCTGCTCTTTTATAACTTCTAGGGAAAAAAGGAATTGTTAGTAGATATTAAAAATGGAAATAATGATTTGGACATAGATCCTTCGTGAAGACGTGGATGGGCTTATGCTCGAAGTTCCAGAATTAGTCCAATGTATGCTCAAGGAAAATGTTTGTTTTGAATGGAGAGTAAGAAACCTATTTGTTAAAGACAGGTACTGCAGCTCAGTGCTGGACCCTGCTCTTTGCCTGACTGAAGGCAAAAGCCTCTTACAGTCTAGGTAAACAAAATGAAACAAATGAAGGATACATAATTACAGATTTTAATACCCTTCCCCGAAAAAGAAAGGACCGTTGATAAATCCTGCAGCCATGGCAAAAGTTTCAAACAATTCTGAAATATGTAGGTCAGTTCCATTAAAAATCAAGTATCCTTGTTCAGGTTTTAGGAGAATAACTGTTTAAGTATCAGTGAGCTCCTCTGAATAGGCTAAAAATTAAGTTTCGCAGCAATGCAAGTTTATACGAGAAGGGAATTAGATTTGCAGTATTCCATCTCTTTCTGAACCGAACAGGAGGCACAAACCGACACTGAAAGTTTTGCCATGGACTGTCTCTACTTTCCAAACGACCGAGCGTTACCTCTCTGGCTTTTTGTGCTGCAAGTTCAGCTTGTCGCTGTCGCTCGAGTTCTTCGAGCAACTGTTTTTCCATGATGCGCTTAGCCTCTTCCACCCTGCGGAGAACCTCTCGCTCAATCTCATCCTTCCGTTTCTCCAACTCTTCTTCTACACGTTTAGCCACAAGCTCTTCCACTCTTCGAGCAGTTTCTTCCTCTATAAGTTTCTCTTCAATTTCTTGTTGACGGCTAGAAAATGCAAACATGAAGATTACCTTTTTAATCAATAAAAATGGTTGCACTCTTGCAAATGCAGAGCACCAGCCACACTACTGAATCAACTTCTAATAGTTTTATGCTTTACTCACGTAGATTGGATATTTCAATAATGTTTTTCCCTACACTGAAGAATGTATTGTAGTGAACATTCAGGCAACCTGTGTTTCAACCACAGGGACCATTAAGACCATACCATATTTAATATCTCTCCTTACCTCTAGACTGTTAAGCTAAAGAAGACAGCTTATCATACTACTTCTTGATATGAAAACCCATAGTTTTTAGGGAAAGAACACTGCTCCACCAAGTTTGGCCATCCTTCACACTTCAGGAATTTACATGGTTTCAAAAGGTAGTCATAATATATTGCAAAATCTTGTCTTAAAACAAACATCTCAGTGTCACCAAACTAATCAGAAGCGATACATTTTATAATTTGAATATTTAGTAAGAATTCTAGGTGTTGTTTCTGCAATCTATTTATCCAATACCTCATCAAATTTCAAATATTTCAGCTCTCCTCTAACTTGTCTACTGCAGCACCCTGTTTTCACCATAATTATCCAAAACACAATATACCAACACCAAGCGCTAAATAAATCCTTGCAACCTTCACAGTTTTTCATGTTCTGAACTTTGGAAGCATTTTTTAAATGTCAGCTTTTCTTTATATATGTTTAGCAACAGCATTATTACTTAGTTTGATCACTGTTTAAGTTTTCATTAAAAATGATACAGAATGATTAGATCAATTCCCAGGTTTATTACCAAGTAAAGAAAGAAAATCTTCCAGGTAGTAATCACCAGTACAGTACGGCAATTAGATATCCAAATATTAACTATGTTCTTTTTACACAAAGTGAATATTGTATAGCTATGTTTCAGATGGCACTATTCATTTAGGATTATTACAGGCTTTGGGGGAGAATGCTGCTCTTTTTTGACCTTGAAACTGAACCGTCATTTTAAATATTCCATAAAATACAAAACAATCTTATAAACCTATCTTGTGGCCTGTCAGCAACGGAAAGCCACAATTTCGAATGACATCAATCATTGTTAGTATCCTAATATAGTGTCATTTTCATAATTCTTGCATATTTCTATTTTATTTATACTGAGACACATAAAAAGAACTTCACATATTATGATTATGAAGTATAGGTTGCAAATCTACATAGTCAGCTGAAATACCAAGGTGAAAAGCTCAGAAATGGTTTACGTATCTTCTTTTCAACCAAACGCATAGTCCCTCTCCTTCACTGAAAAGTTTTGGAAACCCCAACTTAGACATTCAACCCCAGAAGACAAAATTTATTCTTCCATTTCTCAGCATATAGCAAACTTTTCCAATGACACACTGGGCCAGTGCTCACTTTTTCTAAAGTGACGAAGTATCTTGAGTTAATTTTTTGAGGGAAAAAAAGGTCCCTATCAGTATCCAGAAAAATACATCAGACCCATGTCTTTGCCAAGTCAGTAACTTGTGGGCCTTTTTTCGATGGAAGTTGGAGAAGGGGTCAAAAGTTTTTTTTATTTATACACACACACACACACATATATCTGTTAATACCCTTTATATCCAAATAATTCTTTATTTTTTCAGAAAAAAATTATTCCCTCTTAGGATTATTTATTCAGTCATAAGTACTTATACAGTCCTGAAATGATATGTAAGTCTTTTCTACAGAAATCCGTTTTTCATAAAGCTGTTTATTCAATTATTTTAGCTTTCCTTTAATATTAAGGAAAATGAGAATAAAAGTTAGCTAATTGAATAATGATAAATAAAGTTATAGTGATAAATGATAAATAAAGTTATACAAAAAACCTAACACTCATGCCTAAAGTAACTTTTCAAATATCCTCAGCAATCAATGATGCACTCAAATTAAGCACTATGCGTTGCACAGATTTCATTCTTCTCGCCTCCACAAATTCCATTTGTATTCCACTAAATCGAGCAAATATATCTTTTCACAAGCACAGGCAATGACAGTTTTATAAATATAACTGTTGAATATACAGGACTACATTTATTGGAGCACTGGAAACAAAAAGAAGTGAAACAGATTAAGATCAAAATCTATTCTCAAAATTCATTTATAAGACTACCTTATGCTTATGGATAACGACAATATACTTCTAACCATTTACTGGGTGTCTCAAGAAAATCAAGTTACAAAAAAAGATACGAACCTCAGCGATTTAGTAGTGAATATCAACTACTCTTTTTTTTTTATCACTTATAGTACATTATATACAGATTTAAGTTTATCACCCTGACTTACTGAGCAATAATCCCAGAGAAACAGAGAAGCCATTAATGTAAAAATATCTTAGTATGCTCCATTTAATTCCTAAAGAATTAAAGAAATTAAAGAATTAAAGAATTAAAGAAAAAAATGCTTATTTACCATCTTTATGAAAACTTTGCTACGGAAAACTATAATTACAGGTAAAATCGGGAGTTAGGCTGTGTGTTAAGATTTGAACAGACACTATAAGAAAGTCACTTTCAATACACAAATTGTCTGCTAAGTAATTCCTTGCTGACTGAATTAACTATTTTCTTTTCTAACTTGAGTATATGTAACACAATTTATAAATGAGTTCAGATATCACACTTGTATGCTGTATGTATTAAAATTTATTGTTTGATATTGTTTTTGAAATTTGAAGTGCATTTTGGAAACATCAAAATTCTATGTCTAATCTTTTCCAATGCTGTTTCTCACTCAATAGTTTACTATTCTGTTGCCAATATCAACCAAATATTTGTTCTGCAGAGACTTCATGAGTACAATTTCAAAGTTTTCTGACTTGCATAGAAAACATTGCAGAAAATAGACTTGAAATCTATGTTTCTACATGAAACTTATCGAATGAACAGGCTACTTTCAATTGAAGCACTCAACTGAAGCAAAACAGATCAAATATTTTAAACATATTGTTAAGCACATTCCAAAGGTGTGTGGATTTTTTTTTTTATTTAGGTACTGAAAAAACTGTAAACTGCAAAATTTGGGTTAATGATTCAAAAAACATGTAATGATTTGGGGGGAATTTGTATTGCTATGTTAAGTTTTTATGACATCACTGTCAAATTCTGAAGTTAGCAAAGGAAATTATCGACAAAAAAAAACTGACAATTCAGAGTGATCATACCTTCTGAACTACAAATAGTATTTCATTAGAATAGCACAGCTGAAGTAAAATTCAAAGCTCCACCAAAGAATTAACAGAACTAGTTGGCTTCACATGTGCAAGTACTATCTCTAGACTCGGTACTCTAAGGAGTGAGGGCTGCATCAAAAAAGCATCACTTTAGCACAACTCTTACATCCGTTGTTACCTCTGCTGAAGGTCTCTTTCCTAACTTAAGGACATTGATAGACATTTTAATGTACACCAACATTCACTTTAAAACGTACACCCAACATTAAACACGATTTACTTATCTTTATGGACTTTAGGACTTTATTACATTCCCCACAATGAAAACTGAAAAAGGAAAAGCTTTATATGAAGCAAATCATTGGATCTCACTGTTCCATTTGAAGAGAAACGAAAAAAAGTAAAGTAAAATGCAAGGTTACAACAATGGTTGCTTAGCACTTCTTGAAACCCTAAGACGGGCAACTCTTAAATGCCTTCGCTCGAAGCATAATAAGCACCACGCACAGAAGGGGAGGGGCAGAAAGTGTGGCAGTGCAGCACAAAGCCTGCGGGGAGCGGAGGCCTCAGAGGCAGAAAGAAGTTTAAGAGCAGCGCAGGAGAGCGACAGATAGGGAGTGAGCAGCACGTCTGGGTGACAGGGAAGCGACGTGCAGCAGGCGCTCGCTCTGAGTGGGCGGCTTTAGCACACTTGATAGAACAAGCCTTTAGGAAAGGGGAGGATGGCGGGAAAACAGGCAGAAGTTAGGCCTCAGAGAGGGCCTAAGCACCTTTTCCCCCATAAGCAAAGGACTACAGCCTGGGGGAAGAAGGCGAGGAGAGAAAGGCACTACAGCAAAGCGCACCTCCTTCCTTCCCTCCCCCTTACCCCCCCAGGATGCCCCCAGCCCAGGCCCGGCACTCACATTTTCCGCTGCCGCTCGAACTCGGCTTTTTTCTCCTCCTCCTCCCGCTTCTGCTTCTCGTCCAGGCTGCTGCGCTTGCTCACCGTGCGCCCGAAGATGTCGATGCGGTCCGGCGGGGACGAGGCGCGCTCGCGTTCGCGCTCCCGGTCGCGGCGGGAGGAGGGGGCCGTGTTGGAGCGGGACCGGGACCGCGACTCCCGGCGCCGGTTGCGTTTGCTCTCCCGGGACTTGGAGCGCTTCCGCGCCCGCTCCTTCTCCCGCGAGCGGGACCGCGAGCGGCTCCGGTTCTTCTTGTTGTGCTTGGAGCTCTTGGTGTGCTTGGAACGGGACGAGCTGCGGCTGCGGGACCGGCCCATCCCGGCCGAGGAGAGGAAAGGCCGCGCCGGTGGCCGCCCGACTACCCCCGCCCCCTTCGCTAGCAGCGCCCGTGGAATGCACGGGGAGGCTCCGGGCGCATCAGCGCCGGCCGGGCGCCTCGTCCCCTCTCTGTCCCCTCGCTCCTCGCGGCGAGGACGAAGAGCGGGCCCCAAGAGCGGCAGCAAGTCCGGCCGCAGACAAGATGGCGGCCCTTAGCAGAGCGATGACTCTCCTCCCGCCCCACAATGCACCGCGCCGCGTTCGAGCCGTTTTCTCCCCCTCCCCGCCACCCCCGCCTCTGGCGGTTTTCCGGAGGTGCACGAAGCCGCTCGGCAGCGTTCGGTAGCCAATGAGAGGCGGCGCTGCGGGAGGAAAGCCCGGCAGGTAGCATTTCATTCTGCGTATGCGCGAGTTTGGCGACCGTTGCGCAGTCGCCGACGCCAGTTTCGGGGGCGTTGTGGGGTGGTTGTGTGGGGCTGGCGCTCTGTGGGACTGTGTGTTTGTGGGGAGGGGGATAAGGTGGGTTGTCGGCGTTGGGAAAGGCTGCCCGGTCCCAGGTGTTGTCTTGGGTACGGACCACAAGCGGGAAGCGTGGCAGAGCCGCCCTCAGGTGTTCCCCCACCACCACGGGGGGCTGGGGTCTGCCTCAGCAACCACCGCGTCCTGTGGCGAGGTGCTACGCAGCTGAAGAGTTACTGCGCTTGTGTTACCCAAAACTTTTATAGGCCGTGATTATTTTTTCAATTAATTTACATTATGTTAACGTAGGAGGTATTGTCTCCCTGCAGATTATGCAAGTTAAAAAAAACAACACACTTAACTGCCCCCAAGTAAAATACTGAAAATTATTTTTGTCCGTACTCTGGTGAACTGTGTAGTTACTGGGATCTGTTTTACTGCAGCTAATCTTGAGCTTGGCACCAGTGGACGTCTGCTTTGATACCGGTTTGGGAGTAACTTTACATGTATGTATTGCTGTCCTTTGTTAACTGTAGGTACATTGGCAAAAGCCAGTTCAAGTCAGGTGGAGGCTATGAACTGGTGGTTCAGTGAGCATCTGTGCATGAGCTTTTTTAACCCTGTTCTGCCATGTAGTCATTAAAGTTTTCTGTCATAACAAAACTTGTGTCTGATGCTATCCTTGATTTCTGATGATATTGGTGAATTTTCAACTAACATAGTTTCTACAGCATAATTTCTACGGAAACTTTCTAAATTTCTTGCATTCAGTATTGGGCCTGACTTGGAATGCAGGGGAAAAAATGGGACCCACTAGTTGCTTTACCATCAGTTATAGGTCATAAATGTGTTTTTAAGGTAATTGCTGTAAGTGTAGTTTTATCCTTGGTAGGGCACTGTTAGCAGAGTCTTTGCTTAACTTTTTGAAGAAATACCAACTGCAGAATTCAATTCCTTTTTAAAATCACTGATTTTTTCAGAAGTATACAGATGCATTATACAATATCAGAACAATTTATGGTCAGCTTGTATAGTAGAATTAAGGAATGATATAATGAAATAATTGCCCTAAATCCTTATTATATTGCTCCATCTCTGCTTGTTTAAACTTCTGAATTAGTTAAACTTCTGAATTAATAGGAGAACAATTTATGTATCTATACTAGGATAATGACAGGCCTCTTACCAGAATCTAGTCTTTATAAGTGAGAAAGTAGCTCTGGAAAAGAACTCTTATAAAAGTCCCTGAGAGCTATGCAATGCTGACAAACTTGTAGAGGAATATTCCGACTTGTGATTTCTGTAATTTCTTAGAAGTTTGGTAGCTTTTTTTCATCCTGTCATCTTACTTTGCATAGCTTAATAAAAATAAAATACTACATCTTTTTTACATCTTTTTTTTTCAGGTATTGCTGCAATGGATACGTAATAACATAACAAAAGAAAAGTGTTTGTGAATTCTAAATTTAAGAACTTAATGTCATTAAGTATTTTTATTTCCCATATTAATTTAAAAGGAAGAAGGTCATTTCCCTGGTCAGTTCCCTTTTGAAATGTTCAATATTTAAATAAAATATTAGGATTTTTTTCTGGTTTATATTGTGAGAATTCTTGAGTTTTTCATCACGTGTAAACACCTTTATTCATGTCTGGTTAGCCATACTTAATTTCTATGAACTCTTGTGGTTTTGCATTATTTTTCTGCATTTTAATATGTTTGGTATATTAAAATGCATAATTTGCTTCTTAAAATAGTTGTCTTAGAGTTGGAAAGCACCTTATTTGATAGCCAAATAGTGGCATAATTAAAGCACCTCACCCGTCAGTAATATGGCTACTATCACATGAAATCTCCCAACCTGTAGGTACTTGGTGGTAGCCCTGCAGTTAGATTCTGTATCCTGATAATCTGCAGGTCATGCTTGCTCTCATGCTGTCACTTTTGTTAGTAGCTAGGTCAAGGGAATCTTGGGAGATTGAAGGTGGATTACTTGGTTTGTGTTGAGTGTAGCACAGCTGGATATTTCTGTAATAGGTCTAAAAGGGAAGGATTCTGAAGGGTAAGTAGGGAGAAAGTAACAGTACAGTTAGGTAAAGTGATCAGTATGTAATTTGCATATATGGCTCTGCCAGGTCATAGTAGTAGCAAGAGGACAGAAGAAGTACAGAAGATCTAGTGCTTGGAAGGGGAAGTGGTTTAAACTGTCAATTCTTTCAAAGTAGCTATTTCAGCATGAGTTTATTACAAGGTCAGGAGCTGGGTATGCATGGTTTGTTTTTTTTTTATGTATGAGTCAGCACTGAGATTCATGCCACACTGTGGATTACAAAAGTTATGCAGGTGTAGAGATTGTATTACTTAATCACTTTTTCACACCTGATGCCAAAGTTGCTTATTTTACTTAAGCATTTTCTGTCAGCTGCTTTGTTTCTCTTTTAGTAGCACTATGGAGTTCTGAGCTGCTAAAATACAAAGGTAGAGAGATGAAGCATCACGCAGAGTAGCAAAACAGTTGTGAGGATGTTTTTTCACATTGTACCTATACAGAAAGGCTGTGTGGATCATCTGTGTAAACATAGTTAATAGCTAAACTTTCAGAAAAGAGAATTTTAGGTGGTAATTGTTTCCTTAGAAAACAAACTGTACAGTGCAGGACTCTGTTGAAAGTGTTTTGTAATTTGGATATGGGAAAAAAAAGGCACAGCTTGAGCAATCTGAACTAGCTTGTGGAGGTATGATAACATAAAAACATCTACTTTCATTTCCAACTAGATTTAGTTTTAGAAAATAAAATTACCAAATCCTGATCAACGTGGTAACTTTATACAGTTAATGATTTTTTTTAAGTCTACTTATCTCTTTATTAATAAATATTTGGGCTATTTCTCACTACATGGAGGAAAGGGAAAGGGATGTCCATTTGCTTGCTTTGGTCACGTTACCTAGTTCACTTACTGACTGAATAAAAAGCTCTTGAACACTATTAGAAGTAGTAAACGTAAGTTTTGATCGCAACTTGAGGCACTGATCTGCAAGATGTATATCCATATTCAGTTTTTCCCAGTGAATATGTTTAAAGACCAATGTTACATAGAATATGCAGATTTAACATTGTGCAGAAGTATTTATATCTGGACCTAAGACTTGGTTTACTGAAGACTGATGGTAGTAAAAACCAACCAGCCTTGTCCAGCAGCTGTATAACTGTGGAGATACTTCAGCACTGTAGGCATATTCTGATTTACCTGAAAGATTTCGTGGCATTTGACGTGTCTGACTAGGGACTTAACCAGAAATGAGTTGGGGTTTCCTTTAAGTCTCATGAGGGACTGATTCAATAGGAATACATGGATAGTATTTTTTTTTTAATGGAGTAGAAACAGATACTTACTCAAAAACAGGTTGCTCGTGATCCACTGGTTAGCATAGTAGTTAGACTAGCTGGGCAGGTGTGAAGATTGAATTCAGGTGTGTCCTTAGTCATATCAACATCACTTCCCTCCCATGACAGTATGTTAATCAACAGGTCTCTGTCTAGGCTGGAGGAAGGTGAAAAAGGGGTTAGGAGCAAAGTCCCTTCTTAGTTGAAGCCAAGTGGATTTCACAAAATATGGAATATGCAGGTTCAAAGGCAGGAGGCAATATTGCTGTAACGTAATGACTATAGTGCTCTGGAAGGGGGAAGTGACTCACCCTGGATTTTGGTCCTTACTCACAAGACTGTTTCTGAATTTTATTAAATAGTCATGGGAAGAAAGACTAATCTTGAGAGCTGGAACGCAGAACTTGGCAAGCGCTGCAACCACTCGGATATTACATAACACTACTCCTACGGCAGCTGTATTTTAAAGAGGGTGAGCCATGCTCAGTTCTTCAAAGACTTGTAGGCACTGCCCTCAGGAGAGGACTCCCAAGTTTTGGCTCCTAAATGGATGAAGATGCCACCCTTGCGGTGCTGACTCAGACACCTTAGCTTTAACAGAGACAGCCACACCTCCTTGCACAGTGTTTCCGCTTGGCTTGGTGACTCCTAATTAGTGTGCGTATTTTGTGAGTTCATAATTCTTCTTCAATTTTGAAAAGCTACTTGAATAAAGTCCAGGCAATGGAACTTCTATTTGTAACCAGATTTTTCCTGTTTTTTTCCTACTTTTTAACACTAATCTGCACAGCAGTACTACTTGTTCTGTGTGAATATGAAAATGACAGGAAGTGATGACTTTTTTTGAAAAGTAGACAAGAAGAAACTTGTTTCTTATCAAAAAAAAATAGAAGTTTGGATAAAAAAAAGTCAATGTTTAAAAATTGAGTCAGTGCTACAGCAATTAATAGGAATGGACCCTGAAGCATTTTTGAATGTTCAACCCTCAGCCATGCTGTTAAAATTCTATCAAAAAAGGTTGGATAAAACCTTTCTTTTTTTCTTAACATTAATTCATCAGTTTGCCTAAAATTTGCATGTATTAATGGGCAGAAAATTTGAGTTAATACTTCCCTATTTTTTTTGTTAAAAAGTATAAGATACATATGCTGTATTATATGGACAAGCCAGTTTAGCAGGAAGTCTTCTGAGTGCCAGGTTCTGCCTTCTGTATTCCGAAAAGTAGTGCTCCATTTTGCAAGTTGATTCATTAATTCATTTGCCTGGCTAAATAGGCTAAAGGTTGTATGAATAAAGCATTGAGGCAGAATGCAATTTTAGCTCAGTTTTAACAGAAGCTTTTAAATTTGCTTTCTGCAAGTATCATTAAAATAGCAAAAGCTGAGAGACTGTACTCGTAGAGGTCTTTCTTAATGATCTGAAGAAAAACAAAATAGTAGAGAGAAAATAGGCATCTTGAAGTCCATCCTTCTGGGAGTTCTCCAGAAAGAACAGTTTTCTAATGAAGACATCAACAATGGTATGATATGTGTTGTTTGGCTCTATCGTTGTTCTTCGTGTCCTTTATTCCAAAATTGTATCAGTAGTACATATCTGTAGATGGTTTGATATTTTTAAACCACAAAGATAGCAGTTGTGCAGGTTAAATTGAACTGCGTTTTGATGAGGGATCTGGCTAACTTTGTCCCAGCTCACAGTCTGCCAGAGAGCCATAACCATGACTTTAGCAATACTAGACAGGATTGACTTGAATTCTTGCTAAGCTCTTAACACTGGGCACCCTTAGCATACGTAGCATCTAGCTCACTGCTTATGTAGTGTAGTCACCTGTATTCACCTATACATGCTGTAGAATTTGTGCATAGTGTATGTAATCTGCCATCAGACCTTGTGCATTGATTTCGAAATGGTCTCGGGGCCTATTTCATTTGGATCCGTGTCTAAGATGGCAGTGTGTTAGAGCAGGATAGGTTTCCAAAGGCATGTATCTAGTGTCTGCATGCACTTCTGTAGAGACGTAGCTGACATCAGTGCGTATGTGGTTACTGTTCGTTGATAGCGTTTTGTGTTGGCATACAAATTTGTTAAAGTTGTGTTCAAGTTTCTATCACAGATGCTAATTACAGCTTTATGAATTCTTGGGGTGTAATCTCAGTAGTGTGGGAAGCAATGTAAATGTGGAAAGGAGTCCTTTCTTTTATTTGCATTATTTAAAAAGGTTTGAATGAATGAAGCATATCCATTTATGGTTTAAACAACTGCAAAACATAGTGTGGTGGTATCTTTGTTTGGACAGTTCCCTATTAATTTGCTGTGTTCTGTTTTTGGAGATGAGGAAAAAGAAAAGTGTAGCAAGCTAAAACTTTTAAAGAAATATTATATTAAACACCATTTTTAAAGTCAGGTAAAGTCAGCTGATATTTGCAGAACATTGTTGTAGTAGAACCGCCAATCTGTGGATCAACACTAGCATTTTAGCTAGAATAAAGAGTTGTATTTTTACTGTTGAGACAAATCTGTTGAACATCGATTTGAATTGTGGAGTAATCTCAGAGTAGGTAAACTGAACTGTTTTTGGAAAAAAATAAATCTAAACCAAACTGAAACACAGGAGTTAGAACATCAGTAAAAAAGTGCTTCCGTTCTGTGAAGGTGACTGAGCACTGGCACAGTTTGTCCAGAGAGCTTCTGGAGTCTCCATCCTTGGAGATGTCCAGAAGCCATTTGGCAATGGTCCTGGGCAACTGGCTTTAGGTGACCCAGCTTGAGCCAAGGGGTTGGATCAGATGATTTCCAGAGGTTGCTTTCAGCCTTAACCATTCTGTTGTGTTTTTGTGAAATCAGATGGTATACTGTAAGTCTCCATCTGCTGTTGAAGTTACAGTCTGCAGGACTCCGTAGACTGTAGTCTAGAGCTAGTCCAAAGTAAAGCACTTCCTAAAAGTATGTAGTGTGGGCATTTGATTCCCAGCAGCCATTATCTTAGTTCACAGACTTCTTATTGCAAAGCGTTACTTGCTGATGCAGACATAGCTGCTAAAATCACATACAGCTGAGTTAGCAAGTCTTCCGGTGTTGACTTCTTTGCTCAGGAGCATACAGATATTGCAGAAAGACTAGGCCAGAAGTTGACATGATTTCTTTGTGTATTGGATATATACTGACATAGCCCCTTAAGCCATTTTTTTTCCCTGCAGGATAGAAGACTGTGGCATTTGACTGCCAGCATCTGATAGATAGGCACCAAGCCAATCTGAGTATATAGCATTGGAATATCAAGTCAATCTGAATTTGTAGACTTTCCTGCTAGTTGGTTGATGAGTTAGCACTCTCTAGTCTCTCTTCATTTAGCTCCTCATTGGGCAATTATGTATGCTTTCCTGCTGAAGGAAGGTAGAAGAAATGAGTGGGGGAAGGTAATACTGAAGTTGAATGACATAGGAGGCATGGGAAGAGATGAATGCATTGCACTACACGGTGGAGGAGGATGTATGTAGCTTAGGGTTCGTATGTTGAAGGTTCCTCTGCATGCTTGAGTCTGGAGTTCCTGCTGTATATATTAAGTAATGAAATAATGCACTGACATGCTCTGACTGTTCAGAACAGGACTCCCAGGGCAAGATGCCATCCATGCTAACTCACCCTGCTGGATAGCATCGTCTGCAATTTTTCTCAAGCTGTTTCTACAGGTATTTGATCTTGATGGTGCAGAGGGATCTGGAATTCTCTAAAAGAAGCTGTACTTCAGGAAGAGGTGACTTTGCATCTGTATAAAGGTGCTGCTGCAAAAAGCAAATGCAAAAAAAAAAAGTCCTGAACTTCCCTCAAGCATGAAGCCAAGATTCAGCTGATTGTGAGACATCTGTCATTGGCAGGAGTTGCCAGTAGTGGAACTGGAGGCTACAAATTAGAGTGACAGAAGTACACAGTGACCTAGTGAAAGAGATGGGTTTTCTAGGGCAGAGGGTAGCAGTTAGAAGACAAAATAAACTACGTACCTGAAAGAGAAGGGTTGAGTATGGTGGGGGGGATGGGTAATTAGAGGGCAAAACCACACCAAGACAAACTGTGGATGAGTAAGGGACAGATAGTAAAATGCATGTATTGCAGAGAAAGGAGCGAGCGTGGTGAGAAGACATAGAAAGTGAACAAAAAAGCAAAGAAATGGAGGATGCAAAACCCTCAGAAAGTACTCAGTGCATTAAGGAAAGGAAAACCACTAAAAATGTATTTTTTTGATACTACTTTTCTGTATAGTCTGTTGCTAATGTTGCCAGGATGAGTGTTAAATAGTTTAAATGAAATGGTGTCTGAGATGAATTCTCTTGAACCGTACATCTCTTAGACAAATGCGTGAGAACTGCTGATTGGTTCATTGTGTTCAGACCACATGAATGTGAACACAGGAGAGGCTTGACTTGGTGTCCACATCGACAAATGTGGGGGGGTGGGGAGGAGGGAGGAAAAAAAGTCTCCCCTGGGAAGAAAGGGAGTGATCCTATTATAAATGAGAGTCATACAACGTCACTTCTGGAGGCATGTTGAAATTTCCCATGGGAGGAAGAAGAATAAACAAAGGTTGGTATTACTAATAAAAGAAAAATAGTTGGCAACCGAGGAAACAATAATTATTTGATTGCAGTGTCCTGAAAAGCTAGCAACAGAAACAATGCCAGTTAAAAGCAACAGACCAAATGCATCTTACTTGCAACCCTACCTGTCATTACACCAAGAATGTGTTTGCATTACTGCTCCAAGAGCAGTGCTTTGCCAGCAAAATAAATATGCCCTGACTTTTTGCCTTTGCTACTTTACTCTTATAACCACATTGTTCCTGAGGGTTTACTGTGTTTAACTTCACAACACTATTGTGAAGCAAGGAGTTGCTATTACCTCTGCTTCACAACTGGGGAACAGAGCCTGAAGAAGGAGAGCTGTGCTTACAGCCATGCAGACAGCTTATGGCAGGCAAGGGAGTTTCCAAAACAGACCAGTAGCTATTTCTTGCTCACTTTCTGAGGTAACAGAAATTGTAATGGACTATTAATGCTAGGAAGGCATATATGATTTTTTTTTCTCTTGAACAGTGAAATTCACCTGCCAGGAGAAACTTGAGCAAAGCTCTATATTGGAAGAAAACAAACAAGCAAAAAAACCCAGCGCCATTCCCAAGAATTCAATTATGACTTCAAGAATTTCTAGAGATCCACATAGTTTTGAAAAAAAAAAAAAGTAAAATATTTATTCATAAAGCATCAAGGTTATTTAAAACTAGCTGCATTTCACTTTAAATTCAAGCTGACGAAGGCTGCTAATGCCAGATTGTAGCAGGCATTATTATTTCAAATGGAGGGGTGCGCGGTGAGCTAGACAGAAGGAAGCTCTGCAGTGCTGTGGTCATGTTTCCAGTCTGCATGACATTGCAATCACAGTCCCAACCCTGCACTTCCTCACTGAAAGGCACCATCTAGCTTAGCTTTGTCATAGTGGCAACAGCTGTTCCACATTCCCAGTGATGTTATCTTTACTAACAGAGTATAAGTGAATTGTGGGATGTTGCTAGTTCACTGCGAGTTACCTTCTTCGTTGTTCTGGGTATGTATGCAGAAGGGAGGCCTGGATTTGCTGGGAAGGCTAAAACACGGGTGAGTGTTTCCTGCCTTTCCCTCTGTGACAATTCGTGTTTCTACAGGAGAATGCTGTAGCTTCTTTCCGAATGTTTAAATCATACAGCAGAAAGAAGGCAATGTGCTATGGCAAGCATCATTTTCTCAAGCCTCAGACTATGTGGAAAGTGATGGAGAGGCAGCACTATCATTAGAGGCCATCCTAATCCTGTTGGGAAGGGCTGGGTTGTGTAATGTGAGCTCAGTCCTCCTTTGGCTAGAGAAAGAAAGGGAACGTAATGTTCCCCACAATGCAATAAATAACGACCCATCTGTATGGGCTGTAGCCCACTGCTTTTCATCTGCAGGAAGACAATGCCATTTGACTATATTTTTCCTGATTATTCTTTTTTTCTTTGTTTCAGTGATGTCTCTTTTTTACATTAGCTATTAACATTAGGGCAGGTCTTCAACAGCTTAAAAGTCTTCCTGTTTTCTCCATTTGCATCTTCTTTGCTTTTTTTACTGCATCTTTGCATTTTTCTTCTATCTCCTTTGTATCTACACTGGGCATCACTACCCCATAAATGATTGTTGTCTTTTAGAATTGTTACTTCCTGTTAGAGTAGTTACACTGGAGAACAGAAAAAAAACATCCCTTTGAGTTCTCGAGTTTTTTTTTTTTTTTTTTTCTCTATAAGAAGCAGCATCTTAGTTGTAGCATAGGAGCAAAAACCACAGACCATGTAGGTTATTTCTACTACTACTATGTTTTATTGTGTCTTTAGATTTCTAGGTATTTTAATGTTAAATAATATATTTTCCTTATTGAAAGAAAGACGGACCTGAAGCTAAGTTTATCAACTTAGCTTGATAGACTGATAGTTTTAGCTAAAGACTGATAGTGATAATTGTACAGGGACTCTTTCAAGTGGTTGTGTATGAAGCTGTGTGCTTCATTTTGTGGTGAAGACTCTTAATTTATGACAGGAATTTATGCTATGAATGAAGTTAAATGCTCTTTTTCTGACATAACTCTGAGAAGTCGCATAGTGTCAGCAGTATTTTCGAATGAGGTTAGAAATGTATCTTTCATTAGACTGTTGCATGCAGCTATTTAAAAATATCAGCCTCTTGAATTAGTATGAAAGCAATCAGTTCACATACACTGTTTTAAACAGTGATCTGAAAAACAGCATGCAAAAGTGATATTTTCTGAAATATTTTCTTTCTCTTTTCAGTGACTGTCTTGTTTGTAAGAAAAAAAGCGCCACATTTTAGTTTCTTCTTCTGATTTCCCTCTGTGGAAAATGAGGATAACAATGCTTTTCAGTCTTTTTACAATTCTTAAAGATATGTAGAAGGAAAATGCAATCAAATAATTCAAATATTTTGTGTTATACATAGTTTATTTTCCTTTGTCCATAAAGTGTGCTTGAAAATCTATTTTCTTGCCTCTTTCAAGATGGAATAAAGAATTTTACCTCTGACTAGGTACTTTGGTGAACATTTTTGCATTGAAAATACCATTTTCAGGTCTCCAGATACACTCATGGAGGTTGGCAAAAGGATTTGCACTCACACCTGTGGATGTTGGATGATGGTCTAACTGTGTGCATTAAAGATGAATGCCAACATGATTGTATAAATATTACATTAGTATGCCCTCCTGAAAACCGTCTGTGAGACACCCTTGGATTGCACTACTCTAGAATTCATAAGTGAGTATGACTAAAGTAGGAATAGCCTGGATAAGTATGTATTTACATGTGCGCTCAGACTTCTTACTTTGTACACATGGAGATAGATGCGTGAATGGCTAGTGAACTGGTTAGGATGCCAGTAGGTGGCACTCAAGAATTCATTCCCCAGTTCTACAGCTCCAGTTTTGTAGGGTGGATAACCATGTTGTGGTCATTGCGACTGTTTTGTATCCGAAGTTATCTGCATGGTATTCTTAATGAAAGTTAAGTTTTTTTCTAATTGCACAGCTAAAACCTGGACTAAGGTGTTTGTATTTGGAAACTGCTAACCTCTAAATGTGAATTATACATTTCTTCTACTGAAGGTCACCAGCTTCATTACAGTTCTCAACACTTGTTTTTCTTGTACAATTTTTACAAAGCATGGGTGAGTTTAAATGAATGTGTTCGTTTGAATGTATAAAAGGCTGCAATGAGAAGATTTAGAATGGTACAATTAGAGGAACCCTCCTTCCCATTCTGAACAAAAGCAGTGTAGACAAAAATCTACAGGAGCAGGTCAACCTTTGTTGAACAACATTCAATTTCCTGTTTCATGGGCACCACACTAAATGCAGTCCTTTGCCTTTGATTGAAATAAACGAGCTGTTTGTCAGACCCAGTGGAAGCAGAATTCTTGAATGAGCCTAAAGTTCCTTTTTATATGAAAGCAAATAAGTAAGAAAAGTCCTCAGTGACTAGTCTGATTTCTATTATTACTGGTTTATCAAAGCCTCCACCCATTCCATGTGGATAATGGACTCGCTTTGTCCTTAACATAATTATTAGTCTAGACTGGAGACATGTCAGGTTAATATTTCCACAGAGAGGGTTTTTCCCCTTTAAAACCTGATGGTGTCTTGAATCATGGGACTAAATCTGGAAAGTGCTCCTCTTAAGACCATGTTTTGGTCCCATTGGCAAAGATTATACTGGGAACCTCTCCCAGAAAGGGAAAAAAATGTGAACCAGAAGTAAGCTGATCAATTCCCTGTGGAAAGGATTTAGTGAAAAAGAACAAAGTAGGTTAAAGGTATTTTACAGTAGCCATGAGTTTTTTGTCATATTTGGGTTTGTCCTAGTACTGTATAGAAATTATTATAGCCAAAGATATGATTCATTTCTGGTAATGTCAGACAGTATTTTTTGCTAAACTGTAATGAAAACCCTGCATGATTTGATTAGGTTACTATTTCTCAAGCTTGTATCAGATAGATAACGTGAAACATGCCTTCAGTTTGCCCTGAAAAGAGAAAATAACTTTGCAAAGAGATTTTGGCCGTGGAGACCTCTCCAAAGTACAGTCTCTTTAAAAAAAAAAAAAAAAAAAAAAAAAAAGTAAGAAAGGTAACTCATGTCTCATTAACACTTTACATAATACATCTTCACTTATGACTTACAATAATTCCTGCTTCAAAGCTATTCTGGAAAGTCAGGAAATTTGCGTGATTTCTGTGCTTACATCTGTACAGAATTGAAAAGCCAGGAAAGGCTGTCATTCAGTTTTTATATACTGAAGCAGAGTTTATCAAAATAAGCTTCAGATTTTCACAGAGTGTCTGTGAGCATTTGTATGTCTAGCTAGCATTGGTGAAGTTAAAAGTCCATCAGCATTTCCATTATGAACATTCATTTTCAGTGTTTTGTAATAGTAACAGTACCTAAAATTTCTTTCCAAGTGGAAACTTGGCCTGTAAATTCTCAGTCCAATTATTTCTCTATAAATGCTGAGACAAATCAGTTTGTCCATTCTTAAGTTTTATGGGAGATCATAAATTTTTTTGGCTTCAGATGCTTTATTACGGTCTTGTAACAGTACAGGAATTCATTAAAAAGAGTTCTTCATTGAAAAGAGTTTGCAATAACACGTATAGTTAAACAGAGCTTTTTGTATTTTTGTATTTTGTTTTATTATTATTATTTTTTTTAAATCAGAAGGTAGCTACTGTGTACGTTATTCTATTTAGCATATGATAATGTTTCACAGAAACATCTGCTGATTGTGGGGTGCTTGGCAGTCTCCTGTCAGAGATCTGTAATAAAGGACTATATTAAGTGTTAAGTGCCTGAGAATCAGTCTTCAATTAGGCCTGTGCTAGGAAATGTAGATAGGCCAAGGCCAGATGACCATTGTGGTATTGTCTAGCATAGCCCCTTTTCCTAGCTAAAATCCAGAGCATGTGGTGTTTTTTTTTTTTTTGTTTTTTTTTTTCCCTCTTGATTTAGCTAGCTGGCGTCCAGTTGAAGTTCCCATCATAATTAAACTCGCATATTTAAGCTAGGCTAAAGAGTATTAACTTGCATCTTCATGAGGGGAAAAAAGTGAGGTTAGGTCATGTGGGCTAACTCAGAACTAGTCTTGAATAATTTTATCATTCTAGATAAACCCTTCCTTGTAATTCAAAGTGATAGAACATCATAAAAGTTGCTTTCATATCTCTACATTTCTTGAACTCCCTATTGTTGGTATGTTTTTAAGGGCGTTTTCTATCATTCAAGACTGGTGTAATATCAGATGCTTATAAGTAGAAAATACCATACTTGCATATACTTGAGTATGTCTGCTTTATACTTGCTCATAGTTGAATACAAAACATTTTAAAACATTAATGAGGTTAAAAAACATATTATATTTAAAATCTATAAATTGACAAATAAAATGGAATATTATCCTACTTGCTGGCCAAGGTGCTTTATGTGATAAAACCACTCTTGAGCAATACCTCCTCAGCATTAATGTTAGAGCGGAACAACCAGGAAGCTAACAATTCACAGAAATAAGCACCTTTCCCTTTATTGTCCACACATTTGAATCCACAATTCTCTGAAAAGTGTATTAACTTCCTTGATGGAGAAATAACTTCATCATTAGGATAAAGTCATTCTTATGGCAGATAAGTCTGTAGATACAGCAACATATCAGTCAGTAGACTTTTTTCTTGATCAGAATGTTTTTGTTGCCCATCTGATTTCTGTACTTCATTTTCATAAAAACAATTATAATGATAGCAATAATGGCAGTGAAAACAATAGTGGATTATAATAGAAATACAATAGCTTGCTTCACAAAAACATTTGAACTCAAGTGCATTCAGAAAACCTATGCAGTCTGATACTCTGTTTTATAGTACATCTTTTAAATATGCCCAAGTCCTTGTAGGGTTGGTGAGCGTCAACTCAGCATGGGCCTCAGAAAGACAGGTATGACTGACTGAGAGCCTGACTTCATAGCTGATTTTAATTGATTCTGTAGCTATCAAGACCTAAGAGAACAGCATTTTGAATGCCCCATTTAGCAGATTCTTACAGAGACCAAAGTTTAGCAGCCATCTGAAGTGATTCTGCTCTAATCTAATGTCAGGGAAACACTGTGTTATGTTTAATGATGACTCCAGCGTTACTCCTTAAGATGTTGGGTTGAATGTTCCTGTAGAAATGCAAATGTATTTTTACTGTTATCATCATCATCATTATGAAGAGTTCAAAATCAGGCCTCAGACTGAGTAATCCTGTACAGTTCAGAGAAGGTGTTGCTTGTGTATGTCTTACATTCTGTGGCTGTGGATGTCAATGTTTCCTTCTCTGAACCTCCAGTATATGCAATTAGGTTACGCTGCCATAGTATGAAAGAAGCCAACTGAATATTTTGGATTTAGGGAATTCAGAGGCTGTTTTCCCTAATTCAGACACAGAAACTGTGTTTTGTATAGTATCAGTGAGATGCATCGCTCATCCTAGAAGCCCATCACTTTGTCTTTGATCTTTTGTAAAGCATACTAAAACTTCTTTTAAGTGAAATGTTTGGTTTTGTTGTACTTGATCTCAGTAGCATCATTGTAAAATCATCTGAGCCCTAAATGAGCATCATTTAAGCAGGACCTCTTCTGGCTTCACGATAACTATGATTCCTGCCTTGACCATTTCAGCCTTACTGCAAATGAAAGGGTGAGACTCTTCACTGTGATTGACATCAGGAAGGGATCACCTCCCTGGGGCAGTGCCTGTGGGTGACTCACTGTTATCCTTCCCTGCTGGACTGCAAATACTTATAATAATAAAGCTCTGTGAGGGAAGAGACTTCCTGGCAAAGTGTTACTTGTGTCAAGCCACAGGGGTTTCAGATTTTCTTATGTAACCTTACAGTAGTGCCTCCGTACTGGCAAACCCTGGAGGAAACAGAATTATTCGAGGGTAGCAATTACCTCAACTGTAAAAAATAAAACATTCTAGGAATACAGTGTGGCTGGAGAGATTGAGTATTTTATATAATGATTTCCTTTAATAATAATCGTAGTGTAAACCATGTAACTTTAAAAAAATCTGTATTAGAGAGCCATGCTAATTTCATCTGAAGTTGTGTAAGAAGAGGAGCATACAAAACATCACAGAGTAGGCAAGTTCATTACACAGAACTTTGTTCTTAGCAGTAATATCTATTAAGGGAGTTTGTAATTTCTAAGGATGCCATTTTAGAGATGTTTATTGCAATATGATAGCTGCACAAGAAATTAGATCTTTCTTTGACTTGTCTGTGTAGATATTATTGGATTGCTGCTGGTAGAAAGATGACAATTAAATATTTCTCCTAAAATCATTTTGATTTTGAAATAATACAAAATTCCAGTGATTTCATAGTCCTGCATTAGAATTAAAGATCAATTAATTGTTCATAGAATCACTACAGTTGGAAAAGACGTCCAAGATCATCTGGTCCAACCGTCCCCCTACCACCAACATTACCCACTAAACCATGTCCCTAAGCATCACATCCAACCTTTCCTTAAACACCCCAAGGGACACCACCACCTCCCTGGGCAACCTGTTCCAGTGCCTGACTGCTCTTTCTGAGAAGAAATGTCTCCTCATTTCCAACCTAAACCTCTTTTAGAGCAACTTGAGGCCATTCCCTTTAGTCCTATCACTAGTTACCTGTGAGAAGAGGCTGACCCCCAGCTCCCCACACCTTCCTTTCAGGTCATTGTAGAGAGCAGTAAGGTCTCCCCTGAGCCTCCTCTTCTCCAGACTAAACAACCCCAGTTCCCTCAGCTGCTCCTTGTAGGACTTGTGTTCCAGGCCCTTCACCATCTTTGTAGCACTTTTCTGGACACGCTCCAGGGCCTCAATGTCCTTGTACTGAGGGGCCCAAAACTGAACACAGTACTTGAGGTGTGGCCTCATCAGAGCAGAATCCAAGGGAACGATCACCTCCCTGGTCCTGCTGACCACACTATTCCTGATTCAAGCCAGGATGCAGTTGGCCTTCTTGGCCACCTGGACACACTGCCGGCACATATTCATGTAAGCATCAGCCAGCACCCCCAGATCCTTCTCCTCTGCACAGCTTTCCAGCCACTCTGCCCCAAGCCTGTAGCACTGCATGGGGTTGTTGTGACCAAAGCGCAGGACGTGGTGTTTAGCCATGTGGAACCTCATCCCATTGGCCTCTGCCCATCGACCCATCCTGTCCAGGTCCCTCTGCAGGGCCTTCCTACCCTCAGGCAGATTGATACTTCCCCCCAACTTGGTGTTTGCAAACCGTGAGGGTGCACTCAATTCCCTCATCCAAATCATCAATAAAGATATTAAAAAGGATGGGCCCCAACACTGACCCCTGGGGAACACCACTTGTAACGGGACACCAGCTGGACTCAACTCCATTAACCACTACTCTCTGGGCCATCTCAGGGGAGACCTTATTGCTCTCTACAATGACCTGAAAGGAAGTTGTGGGGAGCTGGATGTCAGCCTCTTCTCGCAGATAACTAGTGATAGAACTAGAGGGATTGGCCTCCTGTATCTCCAGCCAGTTTTTAACCTAACAAAGAGTGTACCTGTCTAAGCCATGGACTGCCAGCTTCTCCAGAAGAGTACTATGGGAGACAGTGTCAAAGGCCCTGCTGAAGTGTAGGTAGACTACATCAACAGCCTTTCCCTCATCCACCAGGTGGGTCATCCAGTCATAGAAGGAGATGAGGTTGGTCAGGCAGGACTTGCCTTTCATGAACCCATGCTGACTGGGCCTGATCCCCCAGCTGTGTTGGGTGTTTTTTTAATTGGAATATATCCTAATATATATATTCTTTGAGAGTAGCGCATTATAACTTAAAATGTTCTTTAAAATTCAAATATTTCTGAATAGAAAATTTGTTTGTTTCTATTTATTTATTTATTTATTTTTATTTAGAACTTGGAGTGTAGGACTTCTCATCTAACTTTAGCTATCTCTAGGGGTCAATTAAGTCCCTAAAATAGAAGAGAGGAATATGCTGAGGTCCTGTCCCAGGCGATGTGGTAGTGTATGTGGGAACCATTGTCCCTGGCAGATGCTTGTCTTTCTTTTGCCTGGAGTGGGTTCTCTTCATGATTGCCTTGGGCAAGATCCGCAGTTGAGGGGTGAATCCCTCTTCAAATTTACAGAAATCGGGGTTTTAAACTGGTTTAAAAAGTGTAGATTAAAAAAAAACAAAACAAAAAAAAACATATTTGTCTCTGTTTATTTGTTTCTGAATGAATAGAACTCATTTTTGAAATGATTCTCAGAAGTTTTGTAAAATAGAAGCTTTATAAAATGAAAACTGAGGAGAATAATGCAAACACTGGGAGCTAAGATTTGCTTGCTTTTTTGTTTGTTTGTTCTAAACGTATTAAATAATCCCATGAATAACGATGAAATTGTGAAGATTATCCATACTGGTAGGTAGGGACAGCTTTTTTATTGACCATGTAACTGTGACATGTTATTTCTGTTCTCACTGGCATCATTTTTACTGATTCTCGTGGTGTTCTTATTACTTATAGTAACACATCATTGCAGACCTCATTAAGTTCAAGGACACTTAGACTTCTCTTTATTTGTGACTGATTCTGCAAGAAAAGGTCTCCTGTTATGAAAAATAAATAAATATATATATGTATATACAGTGATTAGGATTTTGTTTGTTAGTTGGTTTGAGATTCATTTTGTTTTGGGGAGAGGGAGCAGAAATCATCTATTTTGCAAGCTTTAACAGCTTGGCTGAACTGTGATGATACCAGTTAAGTGAACCTTTTTCAGTTTTGCTGCATAAGGATTGTTGCCTGTTGCAACCTCTTGTCGATGATAACAGTATCTCAAGAGATTTATGCAATAAATAAGTACATTAAATACATTTGCAGCATTGGATGCAAACCATTTAAACCAACTCTGCAATTTGCTCTAGGGAACCTGCTTTGGCAGGGGGGTTGGACCCGATTCTCTCAAGGTCTCTTCCAACCCCTACAATTCTGTGATTCTGTGATATCCATTTTGAAAGTATGGAGAACATGAAATTCATGACATGGTATGCTTCTGCATCCTTTTTCTGCCATCATACTCAAAAACAAACAAAAGACATTTTTTTCCCTTCACATTCATTTTTTTCTCGTAATTTTACATTGGCAGAATTTTTCATTGGCTTCTGTACTTCCAAGGTTGAAATTTGTTGTTCCACTGAAGGAAAATGGTTTTCCTTCATCTGTTGTTGCAGAAAATGAATAAAGGGGGGATGTTAAATAGGAACACACGTAATTTCCACTCCACCAATTTATTAACTTTAAGACATAAGTTCACGGCCTGCTGTAAATTAAGAATTTGGCTATTAAATGTAAATAATTTCTTCGCATTAGGTGTTTGTAATTTCTTTTCATTTGTACCAAGTCTCTATAGCATTTTAAACAAGTGACAAGAAAGGAAAACAAACAAACCAAAAAACCTTTATAAATAATGAGATTGACTTTTATAGAGTGTAATCCTCAAATAACTTGAAAATTTGTCTGTTTGCTGAACAGTTTAAATTGTGTGTGAGGAGCATGCAGCATTGCTGAGGAGCTACAGAAATATAGTTTCAAATCATCTTTGCACTTCAGTAGAAATAATTAAATCATTCTAGGCAAGCCAATTCCTTAGGAGAAACCTGCAGAAAAAAGAACTGCAAAACCACAGTCCCTGCAATGTTGTGGTGTGACTGGCAATGTCAGAGCCATTTTGCACCACCATAGATCTTCCTACATGGTGAGGAACTGCTCAGAAGCCACTGTCATATTTAGAGCACGTTTTATTCTTTATTCTGGGAAGATGTTTGGCTGAGGCCAAACATCTGTGATAGCTTCATTTGTGACAGCTGTCTAGCATGGCTGCTACTGAACAGTGTGCAGTCATGTAAGATGAAAGTGAAGAATAACTTTTTGAAAGTGTTCAGGCTTTCACCCAGCTAATGTGGAAGCTAAACCACTGCTACCCACTAAACTCTGGTGATAGTGTAGTAGAGGTCAGCATAACTGTCTTTTTTTTTTTTTTTTTTTTTTTTTTTTTTTTTTTTTTTGTAAGGATTTTATGGGAGAATCACAGGCGCTCAGGAAATCAGTCTAAAAACATAGACTAGTGTTACCATGGGACAGTCTGGTGGACTGTGCTGGGACATTCTGAATCAGAAAGTTGAGTGGTACTAATACCTTGCCTTTCCTATGGCACAGAAATTAAATAAAATATATGTATTTGTTTGCATGTATGCTCTATTTTTTTATGTCCAATATGTGCTATTGTCCAAGTTATAGCTTGGTGCTACCTGACTTGTGATTCTTAAGAAAAGCCTTCTTTGGATTTCTATCTGTGTATTTCTCTTAGGTAGAAGATCCTTTTTTTTTTTTTTTTTTTTTCCTTCCTTTACCCCAGTAATATATTTTCATTGTGCATTTCAAACAGTGGTGAACAATAGCTCTGATTACTCCACACAGACTGTGTCCCTTCAGAATGTATTATCTCAACAGGGACTCAGAATGAAAAGAAAGCTATTTCCTTGCTTTCTAGCAATAAGTCAATGGACTCTTAAGAGGACAAGCTTTGCCACAGATGCAATTCTTAGGCTATGAGCAAGCAGAAGATAAAAGAGATCAAAAGCTTCAAATTCTGGTGAGGGGGGAAAAGCTGCTGTTAGCAAGGGGCCAAAAGCTATAGCAACACAACTATTCTCTAAGAAGTGAAAACTTAAAAGGAACTTTTAAATGTGTATCAAACAAAATCTAGTGTATGTTCTCCGTGGACAAAGGAGCATATGCAGGCTCACCACTTTCTATCTCTCAGTGAAAGGTAAACAAAAATCGTGTTTGATTGGTCTCTTTTGTATTTGCCTAGTTACATAGAAGACAGTGGGGGAAGGAGCAGCTGAGAAGCCAGGACTGTGCTCAGCAAAACTAATTTTATTGTTCAGGGAGCTGAGTTTTAACTGCTGGGTTGAATTAGTATATAAAATACAGCTTTGCAACAACTTATGTTTTATTAGAGAATTATATTTCATTTGTTCACGGTTCTCTTTTTAAGGATTCACAACTTCAGCTGACCTAAACAACAACTGAAGCAGAGGGATACCACTAAATTATCTCCGATACTAAAGCAGCATTCAGGCTGTCATTTGAAGTATCTCGTATTTCTTTCTTGCTGTATATAAAAGCAGTTACTGCAGAGGACTTCAAGGTTTGCTACATTAACAAACACATTAAGTTCTGAAGATGAAATCTGTCTTCCTAAAAACATAAAAGTAATTATGTAATTCATTTACATTTAGATATGCAATCATATATAATTTGTGAGTTCATATAGACTTCCATACCTTTTGTACAAAAGCAGGTCATCATTGCATATGCCCAGGAGATGCATTTCTCATCAAGGGAATATATGCTGGAATTTAGAGATACCAATTCTCATACTGTGCTTGTTCGTAGCATTAGGAATACAATCTTTGTGTTGCAATGACAACACAGAAGAATTATATAGGTGTGACATTTTGTTCTGCCAGATTTTAGTTCTTTAGTTTTTTTTTTCTGGGAGCAATGTTGCTAGGTCATATTCCATTGTGGACAAGGAAACTGGAAACTGCTCTGTCTCTGAGGTCCTAAATTTGGAGGAAAAATTATTCCTAATTAATTGCCTTTTGCCATTAAGGAAAGATGCTTCCCTGTTCATTGCAGAGCTTAGGCAAAAGTAGCTGCTTGTGGAAAGAGATAAACTCTCTATGGCAGATAGTTGAGTATGTTACCAGAGGTGTCACAAGAACTTCTGCATGTTGCACAGAGTTTGAGAGAGAGGGCTTTAAAATACTTTTTAGGACTCTAAATCCATTTTGCTCCTTTTATTTTTAATTTTCTCCATTTGAATCGGATTAGGTTCGATGCAAATCTTTTACACCTTTTTCCTCTTGCTTACAGAAAATATTTTACAGCTATCTATCTTCTGAAACACTTGTGCATGTACAGATAAATCAGGAGCCTGAGCAGGATTTAGTAAATACATACAAGGATACAGGTGTTCATCTTAACCAGATGGCATTATTCTATGAGAATGAGTATCTCTGTCTCAGGTCACAGTATACTTTGTTGGTGAGAGGTTCAGCATTAATTGAATTAAAAAAAACAAATCCACAGATAGCTGCTTTTTGTTTGTTTGTTTTTCTTTCATTGTACTCAGATGGCACTGGTCAAATTAGACTTCTGCTTGAGGTCCTTTTTTGTTACTTCAGATTTGGTGTAATTCACTTTGTACTACCACTAACCCAAACTGTTCCTTAAGTCTTCATGAAAATAACCTTTCATAAATCCTTAGCAAAGTCTCTCACATAATCAGCAGGGAAAATAATCTCTTCTTCCTGTTCTGATATCTGTATGCTATCTATGGCAATAATCCCTTCATTTAATAAAGATAAGAACACAATAGCTAGGTTAAGTAACACAGAACAAGTAACATTCCTGGTTTATCCTTCTGTTTAGCTTTATTGATCTAATTACAGTTTAATTATCCACATGGGTGCACTGGTCTTCTATACAGTATATAGATCCATTCAAATGTCTCTGCAGATCTGCATTTCTTTAAAACCTTTCCAGAAAAAAAAAATAAAATGCTTATGAGTCAAATGTCTCGCTGGCATTCATGGTCCAGAAATTCTTAAGTTCATTAATTACCTTGGCTGAACTTCCTGCGTGGAGCAATTTCATTATAGTGATCAGCAAACAGTGTCCTTTACTACAACTGCTTTAGCCAAATCAACTAACTTGGGAATCAGAGTCTTAGACTTTGCAACCCATAGCTTAAGAGAGACTTTAGAGTGTACAATATGCAACATTGATGTGTAGGATTTACAGCGTCCTGCGCTAGGTTTGACATCATCTGGATAAATATAGACAATGGAGCCTTGCTTACCTACCAGTGTAAGAGAAGGTCTGCTTTATTTTAAATGTGAATGGCCTAACATTTATTTCAGTCTCTCTTGTATTTTGGGCACTCCCCAGCCATTAATAATTAACAGTTTGATTACAAAACTACATTTATGTAGCTAATGTCTCTTTTAAATGTCTCTCAAAAAAGATCCTAATAGCATTAGTATGAGGCTTGGTTATTCATTTAATTTTAGTTCATTTTCTTTTGATTTATTAGGGAGAACGTATCCTGTGGCTTTAATTAGGATGTAAGATTGTTTTACGGGATATACAGTGTTCAGCAGCACTTTCTTTTGAGTGTCTTCAGTCTCTTCCATGGGCAAATTGCCCATTGTTGAATTGTCTTTGAAACAAAGCTTTTCCCCAGCATGTCATAGAATCATAGAATCACTACAGTTGGAAAAGACGTCCAAGATCATCTGGTCCAACCGTCCCCCTACCACCAACATTACCCACTAAACCATGTCCCTAAGCATCACATCCAACCTTTCCTTAAACACCCCAAGGGACACCACCACCTCCCTGGGCAACCTGTTCCAGTGCCTGACTGCTCTTTCTGAGAAGAAATGTCTCCTCATTTCCAACCTAAACCTCTTTTAGAGCAACTTGAGGCCATTCCCTTTAGTCCTATCACTAGTTACCTGTGAGAAGAGGCTGACCCCCAGCTCCCCACACCTTCCTTTCAGGTCATTGTAGAGAGCAGTAAGGTCTCCCCTGAGCCTCCTCTTCTCCAGACTAAACAACCCCAGTTCCCTCAGCTGCTCCTTGTAGGACTTGTGTTCCAGGCCCTTCACCATCTTTGTAGCACTTTTCTGGACACGCTCCAGGGCCTCAATGTCCTTGTACTGAGGGGCCCAAAACTGAACACAGTACTTGAGGTGTGGCCTCATCAGAGCAGAATCCAAGGGAACGATCACCTCCCTGGTCCTGCTGACCACACTATTCCTGATTCAAGCCAGGATGCAGTTGGCCTTCTTGGCCACCTGGACACACTGCCGGCACATATTCATGTAAGCATCAGCCAGCACCCCCAGATCCTTCTCCTCTGCACAGCTTTCCAGCCACTCTGCCCCAAGCCTGTAGCACTGCATGGGGTTGTTGTGACCAAAGCGCAGGACGTGGTGTTTAGCCATGTGGAACCTCATCCCATTGACCTCTGACATTTTGAGTCAGGTTCTTCAAATTTGACTAGGATAAAAAGCTACTGTTTAAAATCGCTGTTTTGAAATAACATTTGCTTTTTTTTTTTTTCTTACTTTTTGATGGCAAAAAAAAAAGAATTTACTAAAGATCTGATATGCATTTCTTGACTTTTTTTGACCCATTTTGCTTTTCTGAACAGTCACTGGAGTATGCTATATTCTGAGTAGCACTACAAACTGTATGTTTTTGTGGTATAGTACTGGAGATGACAAATTGTAACACTTAAAAACAGTGCCAGGGACCAAAACAGTTGTTAAGTAACATAGGTGATCAGGTCTAATGCCTGAGCTCCCTCCTCAGTTCTCTTTTATTTAGCACTATACCTCTATTCCTTGAAGAATTTACAGTATGATAGATGTCTTTCTAAAAGATCTGTTACAGTTGAAACAGAAGTTATAAATTTGCTGAAAAGATACCCATTAAGAAACAGTAGAATAATTTATGCATGAAATTAGTCTAAATAAATGCCGCAATCCTTCGTAGTGTTAATATGTGTGACCATATGTGCCATGGCTGGGTTCTCAGCAAAGTATTCTCAATAATAAGGATATTTTATATTTCTCTCTGAAGATTATAACTCCTACATTTCACATTTTTTTGTCAAGTTGGAATAATAATAATAGTAATAATAATAATAAAACCTGTTTTTCACTCTTCCATATATATCTATAAGATTCATATTTTTGTCTCTGTAGGTTTATAGAATTGCATATCATTATTATATATTGGTTTCTGCATGCTTCCCTGCTGTGTTGTACTACCGCTAGATGCATTCAGTTTTAACTGTTGTAGGTATATAGACTGCAGCTAAAGAAACAGGGTTATTTTTCCTCTGTTTTCTCTAGTAGTTCAGTATTGCAGATGTTCTTCCTTTTCACACTTTTTGTTCAAGTCTTCAATTCACCACTGTTTTCATCAGCTGTGTAGTTTGTTAGCCTATTCTATGTCTTATCTTTAAAGTCCAAAGGCATTGTTTAACATTTGGTACAGTTCCTGGGTTGTTACAATGCTGCTGTTTGTATTTTCCAGGCTGCAGAGCTGCAGAGGTTCGTATCTGTGGTTTAAATCATGTAATGACTTATACGTGCCTTTTATATAGTAGAAAAATTCTTGTGATTTCTGTGGGAACAGTTAGAGAGTATCAATTTGGCATGACAAAATGTTGGTAAAAATTTACCGATAAGAAGCAGTTTTGAAAATAAAACAGTACTTTTCTGGAGAGCTGTAGCTTCAAATAGTAGAGGCATTTCTCCCGTTTTTTTTTTGTTTGTTTGTTTGTTTTTTTTCCCTCTGTCTGAAATTGTATATTTTTAATCAGATATACCAGTACTCATTTGAGTGGCTATTGTTTCTGAAACAATGTAATGGGTCTCTGATGAGATAGGCAGGTAGTAAGCCTAACCAGATTGAAGTTCATTGTTTTGACATGGACTTCAGGAGGGCCAGGACTGATCCCCAGAACCTTAGTGACACAGTGAAATGTTGCATACCCCTACCGTTTGCCTTTCATGAACTGTACATGTCTTACATGCCTCTGCTGTGAACCAAGTACCCAGGGTGTGGCTTAGTGGCCGATATAATTATTGCCACAAAAACTGGCAGTCCCAATCCTTTCTCCTTACTCATTTGTAACCCTGCACCTATTTCTAGCCATATGGTTCCACCTCTTCCTTTGTGCCAGCTTTTGCAGTACGACAATTCGTTTTACTAGTCTGGCAGGAAGCTAGTCAGGTTTTCTTCTGCCAGATAAGTAAAATGAATTGGCTTGCCAAGGGATCTGATGACAGCTTACTTTCCATACTGACAACTGTCTGAGAAAAGAGCTCTGCAGACAAACCGTACACCATCTCTGAAGCAAGCTTCCCCACAGCCAAGTTCTCCCAAACACCCCATGAGCTCAGTTTTGGGGAACATATACTGTGTGTAAGTACAGGCCAAACACTGATCTGCAAGGTCCTTGGTTTGGGCGTGTTATTTTCCCACTGGAATTTCACATGTAGAATGAAATCACTTAGGACAGATGGATAATTGGCAAAAGAGGCCTCAGTCTTGATTTGAAGGTCAGCCCCTAGGGCACACCTGTTATGTCTTTCTTTAGTGCAGTTCTGTGCTGGTTAGAGCCAAGGATTTTAAGTGCTATGCCATTAATTTACAGGGTATTTTGGAAGGTCTTTACACAGGAGGCTTTTTGTGATGTTGTCTGTCTTTCCTGGAATCTGCTGTAGGCAAAGCAACTTATGCCTGACTGCAAGTGGGCCTAGTTTTAGACTAGAGGTTGCTTGGAGAAAGAGAATATCCTGTCTACTGATACTGAATGATTTCAAGATAACTAGGGACATTGAGGATGTAGTTCAGGTGCTGGCTGTGAATGCTTTTTCTTTAATGGTAACAAGAATAAGGAGAGAAATTCTTTGCCTCAGAAAAACAAACAAACAAAACGAACAAAACAAGACACCCCCCCCCCACGTGTGTGTGTATGTATGTATGTATATATATATTTTTTGAAGGGAATAATGTATTTCATGTTATATTCATCTTCTAATAGACATCCTCAGAGAATTAGAATTGTCTAGTTCTCATGAACTCAATTTTCTGTCTTCAAAATATATAGAGGCCATGCTATCCTTTAGTCCCTCCAGAGTTCTGTTTCTGTATGCTGATGTGATATATTCATACTGATCCAGTGGAGGGTCCAGCTAGGAATGGGGCATCTGGGTCCCAAGACACATGCCTGAGAAATATTGGAGAATGCAAACGGCATAGGACCACCCTCTTCATGCAAGCAATGTTTCAGCAAGCTGTGTTTGCTACTGGGAGAAGACCAAGCCTGTAGGGTGTCTCCTTGGTGTCTGCTCCTATGTTGGCATGTGAACAAATAAGCCTTATGAATACAGAGTCCAGACCATGGCATAAGTTTCCTCCTTTTGTTAAGAAGTGCTGGCAGTTACTGATATGAGTCAGACTGGGCATTTTGTGTAGGTCACAGGCGTGCCAGATTGCTGGCACTGTGATAGAGGCATGGGGGTGGAACCTACGTAGGAAAGTCTTGCTGGGTAAGGACTAGTGGATAAGTATTGCTTCTTGGGATGTGCCAGCCTAGGTCCACTCTGTCTGTAGTGGTCTGAAGGTGCTCCATGATCCTGTATGGGGAATAATCTGCTCCTTTGTGATGCCATGACCAAGATCTTTTTCAGGAATAAATCCACAGTGGAAATGGCCAAAAGGGAACTAAAAGTACAATCCTGAATGAGAAAACGCGTGGCTTCAAAGGAAACTGCTTCTTAGAAATTTTCATGTAAGACATCATGTTGCACTCTACAGGCAGTGCGGACTGAGTGAAGGCTGCTCAGTGGTTAAGTTTCAGGCAACAAATTCTAGAGTTTCAGAATATTTCATGTGCCTGACCAACAAATTGACCACCCAAGTTTAATTCCTGGGAACTTTTAACAGAAACATTTATTTTGCCTTTTTTGATAGGTGGATACTCTCCTAAATACTGAGATAGTATTCTAGTTTCCTGGTCTTGGTGAAATCAGACCCTAATAAAGTAAAATTAATAGTGATTTAATTTGAAAATGATGTGAATACCTTGCAAGTCATGGATAAACACCTGCCTCATTGTCTTGATTGTAATCACCATTTTTCATTATAGCGACATTTCAATTTTTAAAAATTTTAAGTGACTTCAGCTTTTGGAATAAAACTTGTACAGAAAAAAAATTAGTTATTGTTTTACAGCAATACAGCCTTTATATTTTCTTTTGTTGGTTTATCAGCAAAGCTTCCATTGTTTTTTGTTGTTAGTGTTTTTTTTTTTCTTCCCTGATGATAAATTACACTTTTTTATGGAGTGCCGAGTCATAGTAATTTCCTTTTTCCAATTTCATTAACTTCCTGGTAGTATTGTCTGGAGCAACCAGATGCTGATGTGTAATCCAACTGTTTCCCTGCTATGTGGGAAGCAGTAAACTGTTTGTTTATGTCATAAACAGTTCTGGCTATATATCTTTGGCTGTTTCTTTCCCATGGCTAGAATAAGATTGGCATAAACTGTATTCTTATTGGCAACATGTAGTACCTAGAAACAGGGACAAAAACATCCTAGACCTCTGTCATTAGTTGGGTTCACAGAAGTTATGAGTCGTTTTATTTTGTTTTAAACTCTGGCTGGGTCATGTTATTTTTACATACAATTTAGACATGAATAGTCTCTAAGAAACTGGAACTTGCTCATAAAATTCAATACTTTTTTTTCTAGAACTATACCCAAAATCTTCTGCAAAAGTATAGTTTAATTAGCATTTAAAACTGGTGGAAAGTATTGAACAAGATATAGCAGAGAGACTTTTCCTTAAATCTCACAAAATATAGCAATTTCTATGCCAAAAATAACAAGCTAATCATTCTAAATGAGTGCTGAAAAAATAGGCATTTGCATATATTTTATTATTAGTGTTGTTGTTGTTATCATTAGTATTATTATTATTTTACTTCAAGAAAAGTGATTTTGCTAAGCATCAATCTGTATTTGGGTACATCTGTGTATTTCGCATCGAATTTGTAAGGTTTTATTTGAGGTTAACATTGTTGGCTTTGAACACCTCTTTTCAAAAAAAAAAAAATAAATAAATCAGAAGGGTTTTCAGGCTAGTCTCAAAAGTGTTTGAAGTTTTTAATCACTGTTTTTAATGGTGTAGACAACAATGTCAGAGATGTAATCAGTCACCTATGCATCCTATTCATAAGCTGCTTGAACATTTGGGGATGAAATATTCTCCTCTCCTCTCCTCTCCCTCTCCCTCTCCCTCTCCCTCTCCCTCTCCCTCTCCTCTCCTCTCCCTCTCCCTCTCCCTCTCCCTCTCCCACTCCCTCTCCCTCTCCCTCTCCCTCTCCCTCTCCCTCTCCCTCTCCCTCTCCCTCTCCCTCTCCCTCTCCCTCTCCCTCTCCCTCTCCCTCTCCTCTCCTCTCCTCTCTTCATTTTTTTTCCTTTTGGAAATCAGACCAGAACAATTTGAATTTAAACTCTGGAATTATATTTGCAGGACTGGTGTTACCTTATTTTGTGTTTGTAGAGAGCCCCTTTGCTTTATTGTAATTGGTTTGGAAATAGGCATTCATGCTGATTTTTACACAGTGTGGCACATTTATAGCATTTCTTTTAAATGCTGTGAAGTTGGCTGCAACTATATATAACTTTGTTTATGATATAAGTGCTTGTAGGTCTAGGTTCAGTACTTAGGCAAATATAGATTAGTCACTGAAGTTATTCCATTTTGGGTGCCCAGATACTTAGTAGGCCAAAACTGAACACCTAGGATTATTATATAAAGCACAGAGTGACCTAGGTGCCTTAAGAAGATACCTATGTTTATGCTGTAAGATGTGTATTACTGGCAAATAGGAAATTGGAGCAGGAGTGTAGAGGGATCTCTACCCTCATCTGTACCTCATCTGCATGAATGCTCACCTTGGAGACCTTGGAACTTGGGAGTACTTCTCAATTTAGTTGTTTAGACACAGTCTATGAGAGCCTGCATGGCTTTGCAGAGGGCTTCCAGAACTAGCAATTAGAAAATACTGAGTACAATTATGTATCTAACATCCTTTCTTTTCTATTGCATGTCCCTGGGTTGTAGGTAGCCACAAGATCCATCAGCTTGGTATCCAGAGTTCAGAAGCTACTGCGAAAAAGACCTTGTCTACATTTGACTGCTGAAATAGTAGAACAGAAATTAAACCATATTTTCTTAAGTTTGTAGGTTTTCAGTGACTTTTCGTTTTTTGGCCAATGACTAGAGGGTTCCTTGTAGAATCCCTGAAGCACTGGTTGAGAAACAGAACTCCTGTGTCCCACCCAAGTGCTTTCACTCTAAGATACAGAGCAATGTTTCTTAGCTCTCCTTCTGATACTCTGAAATTCAGGATTTTTGCTGCAAAATAGGCTAAGTTTCTGTAAAGAAACTTAAGAGTGCTTTTTCTTGCCCAGATAAATTTAACTATCCTGAAGGTGAAGTGGCAGCTCAACATGAAATTGCTATTATGTACACAGGCCTTGTATTGGCATATATTTTGCTTTAGATGCCTGTGTCCTTGACTGTATCTCATTCTTAGTTTTGTCTACATAGTGCAGTCTTACATAGTGCAGTAAATTGGCCTACAGAAATACTGAAACTGTTTTCTCAGAAAATAAGTTAGTCTGGCTGGAGAATCTCCATAATGCAACTATACTAACAGTGATAATTTGGATATTTTACTTACAGTTAGCTGATTCTAGATGGAACTGGTCCATGAAGTGTAGAAGTATTGCATTCTATCCAGAATTTTTGAGATTGGAATCTACTATAGTTCTAATAGGGCAACTAGAGTAATGCCAAATTTTACTGCTTGCAAAGTAGTTATTAGTTTGGTTCATAAACTGCCAAAATGGGCATAGCCTGTGGACATTTTTATTATCACTTCTTTTTATTCCAACAATGAATAATAACCAAAGATATCAGATTTAATGTTTTAATAATGTCTTGGGTTGAATTTTTCATTTAAAATATTTATAGGTAAAAAGCACTTCTGTGTCTTATAAAAGTAGTAGTCACAAACACCAGAGTTAAACGAACCAATGTTTTTGTTCAGCTCCAACTTTTTTTTTTCTTTTAATCAGTGTTATTTACACTTATTTGCAGTGCATTTAGTGAAAAATGTCAGGTATTGCTTAAAAGGAATACCAGTAGGGATGGAAATATTTTAATTCTGATAGTAAACATTTTACTGGAAGAAAAGTTTTATATTAACAAAAAATAATTTCTATGTTAGATGTAGATCTTTCAGTTTTAATTCTAGAAGATAAAATTAGGAAGCTCACAGACTGTAATTTATAATTTGTTATTTTTCCATGGATTGGTTTTAAAATTGACTGAATCAGACCTTGTTCTTCTAGTCAGATTGGCATTGTTGGTATTTTTTTTAATACAATTGTATTATGTAAATAATAACTGAAGGTAATAAATATTTATTATTTTTTTCATGATGCTTAACAATCCTGTAGGAATTTATTTAAAAACACATACTCTTCATTTAAAGATGCTCCACAAAATGGATCTGATTAAAGCCAAAGGAATTGTAGTTCTGAGCATTTCAGAAGTGTTTTTATGTACAAAAGTCATACCTACAGAGAATTTGTCACACTGACTGTCAGAAACCATAGTTTGGTCAAAAAGGAACAGGTTCAATACATGCAGTAAATGAAACAACTCTAAGTTATCTTTTTTGCTAAATGCCTAAGTAGGGTTTAATTCAGACATGGTAGTTTGAAAATGTTTATGTAATCTCTCTTTTTCTTTCAGTAATATAATGCTTTTGAACACACTGAATTTTATGCATCAGTCTCAGCTGTTGTGATGAAGTTTAGCATCTCTTCCAATGCTTACTTCTTGTGAGCATGGAGGGAGATGGTTGGAGACTGGTCTTTGTGAGGAAACAGAGTGTGGGGAAGCTGAAAGAGAAGGTGGAAACAATACTGGATTGAATGTGTAAATCTGCTGAAAGACTTAATGCATATAATATAAAGGCTTTTTTTTTTTTTTTTTTCTTCTTCTTGCTTCTGTCGGATGGTCATACTGGGGGGGGGGGGGGGGGGGGGGAAGCATTCCACTGGAGCCACCTTGTATTTCAGTTTCTTAGGGGTTTTTTTTGTTCATTTGTTTTGTTGTTTGTTAAATGGAAAGTTGTTTTCCAAGCAAGAGGGGATCAGATTAGAAGATCATCACAAAACTGAGGAAAGGAACTCAGAAGTCTCTTGCTGAAGTGCAGTATTGTTAATTGCCTCTCCCACTATAAAATTCTGGTGTCTGAGAAAAGCTGAAAGAGCTACAAGTAGTGTTTTATCTGTCTTCAAGCAGTGAGTGCCAGCAAGGATAGAAGACAGCCAGCAGTATGTTTCTTGTTTTTAGACTTTTTTTCTGACACCAGCTGGCACTGAAGCACTTGATGTGTTTAACAGGCAGGAAGGATAGCTATGAAATGGTTTAAAATAAGTTTGCAGAGTACTGAAATCTGTGTTAAAACTAAACATATGAAAGATGTTTCTAAATTTGATAGGAACTGTAGATGAAAAGCAGAGCATTTGTGAGTGTTTAGAGGTTGAACATCCTCAATTTTGAGAGGCTGAATCCCAGGTGATAGGCCAGATTTAACTTCAGTCTGGAACAAAAATCTCTAGAAAATGTGCTGCTGAGATACCCAAAATTAACCCTGTGCAAAGCAAGCACAGTTGTATTCCTCATTGCTCTGGGGACATAGTTCTAACTTCTAGCTGTGCTTTGCTATTTTTTTATTTTATTTTTTAAAATCCTTGCTCACTGCCATTATACAAATACAAAATTTATTAATTAAATTTGTAGGTAGGTAAATTTCCTTGCCTTGTTTTGATGTCTTCAAATATTGTGGAAATTCAGTGTAAATTCACACATAGAGAAGAACCATTTTGTTTAACAGTTTTGGGGACTCGAATGCTTTGCTCTGCTATTACTCTGCATTTCCATTTTGGAAAATCAGTGTGAGAACGTAGTTCTATAAATAAAATATTTCTCAAGTAGATAGTACATCTTGGATGTATTCTAGTTTGGCTTCTCGATTTCGTCTGGTGTTGAGATTATTTTGGTCTTTAACATAATTATCTGCAAACTTTGACCCTTGTACATACGCTAGAGCTCTCAGCTGCTGATAGGAGGGAAAATTCAAAATTTCCTTTGAGTAATTTTCATATGTACTGCAAGTGTGCAGGGCACTTATAACACTGAGCTTCAGGATTGCTTGTTTGGCAGTTCTGTATAGCATACTTATAAACTGAGGTATACATTTGTGCCAAAATAAGAAAGTCTTATGATATGCCTATGGTTCATATCAAGGGTAGGTCCAGATTTCTAGCTACACTGGCAGATTTACCTCAGATTTTTCTAAAATTCCTGTCATCAAGTGTAGAACTGTCTCTCCACTTTTTGAATGAAAACCTGATTTTTTTGAAATACAAAGCACAATAAATTTTCGTACAGTCTATAGCCAAAATAAAGAGAATTGTGTAAATGTTGTCAGATAGACTTGAAATGTGTAGAGATTTCATGATGGGCTGTACTGAGAAAGAAATCCAACGTATTTTGGGAAACATTGGCAACAATAAAAAATATTAATGTTTGACTGATTTTTTTTTGTTTGTTTTGCAGTAGCTTAAAGCACTATATGTAACATGCTAATTTGTATAAGCAGCATGTATGAATGCACATCAGCAGGTGCATGGGTATATATAACTTTTATATGTTATATATATATGGAGTATATGGAGGAAAAGTTATTTGGTAGAAATGGCTAATTCTGTATTGTCAGCTCATCAGCAAGAGATTTGAAATGTCATATTTCTCACAAAATTCAAAATTAGCATTCACAAACTAAGGAGAAGATGAACAATTTTATAATTATGTAGAATAAACTACTTAAAAGCTAATAAGGGCAATTAAGGTAATCAGTTGTCAGAATTTATGAGCATTGGTTTTCAAAAGGAAACAATGGGATAGAGTAGTAACAAATGTATTTTTAAAGTGCTTTTGTTGATACTTGAAATTTTTTTCTGATTCTTCTAAGTGTGATCTAAGTCAAGCTGCAGAAAAGACATTTAGACAAAAGACCTTTAAATATTAAGTTATGTGTAATGTTCTATGAGGTTGCACTGATCTCAATCCCCTTTGGTGGTAGCATTATGGCATCCCATAAAAACATGACAGTGATTTGGGAGGAAGAATGTTGAAGAGAGAATAGGAGAGTTGAAACAATACATTTATTAACAGAGGGAAAGGAAGAGAATATGCTGGGCATAAAAACATGAAAATAGAAAACTTGACAAATATAGGGCATCCATATGAAGCTTTAAGTAATAGCATTTGGCATAATCATTTTCAGAACTTCAAAGGAAACACTTACAAAAAGAGAAGTATCACTTTTGTCAAGGAGGGGAATTTAGACTTTGAATTAACACTGAACTAAGCGAGGGTAATAGGTGTGAATTGAAACTAATTGGTGCTTCAGATCATTGAGTTGCTTGAAAATAACTGTGGTGAGAACTGTAGAAGTTAAGTCTCTCTTAAATGCCTAATTAAGCACAGTTTTGTCGTGCATGGAAGAGACAAAAATGTTTTGTCACTTGCTGCTTTGTACTGAACTGACTGATTTAAATGGACGGTCAGTCAAAAGATTTAGCTTCTATGTGGTAAAGTTCTCTTTCTGATTAGTTTGGTCTACTGGTCCAGGAAGGGGTAGTGCTCTGAGGCATACCTATAGGCATACAGATGGGCACACGTATGATCAAAGTTGTTCAGAAAACATTGCATAAATCAGAACAAGCAGGTGGTTGGCACAACTGATGAGCATTTTCAAGTGAGCGATTAATCTGCACGCAGAAGTCCTGTAGCTGAGTATCTAAATCTGCTCACACTCTGTGGTCTGATTTAAGCACACATATGTGAGTTAGGTTATGAAAAGGAAAGCAAAAATGAATTTTCCAGTGGAGAAATTATCCATGAAAAAGCATGAAAGAACCTCCATTCTACTCCAACAAAACAGGAGTAAGTTAGTTAAACTTATGTAAAGCAAATAGGAAAATTTGACAGGTGAGGTCCTCTAATTTCCAAGAAGCTCTTGAGTTCACTGGCCACAATCCAACAGAAAAAACAAAATGTGTAGAATAAATACTGTCTATAGCAGGTGGAGGTAATGCCTTACTATACACAAATGCTGTTTTGTGTTGTGTAACCTGGGGACAATTTAACAGACAATTTTGTACTTAGAAAAATCATGGCTTATGCAGAAAAGGAGAACCACGGATAATGAATTGTCTATATCTGAAAATACCACACTAGATCTGAAACACGTCTTACCACGTTGTCTTATGAATTCAAAAGCAGAGGAGGGACGAGAGATTATTAAATTTAATTTCACTCCCTCATATCACTTTAAAACAGATGTTTAAAAACAAAAATTTATCTCTTATTTCCAGTATTTATTCTTAAGTATTTTAGTACCAATATTTTGTCACTCAAGACCAAACATAAACAGTGGCACTTATTCATTTTTCAGGAAAGAAAGTTATTGTAATTCTGTGCATGTAAACCTCTGTTTATTTGTAAAAAATAAATGCTAACAAAATGAAATTCTTCTGTGAGAAGTATGGGTTATGTGTATGTGTGCATGTGTGACTGCTTGGTTCCAGGGGATGTGGATCTCTGAGGCATCCTTTCCCCAATAGTCTTTTACACTCAATCCCACACAATCAAGTGCTGATATTTTCATGGGAATAAGTCTTAGCTGAGATGTGAGTTAAACATTTAAGAAGCTGGGAGTCATCTGATGTATTTTTTCAAGACCAGGGCATACAGATTCATTTCTGACACAGTTTTGCTGGTTATAAGTAAAAGGGAAACTTATTAAAGCTTTCAGACTGCTAACATTTTCTGCAAATGAATCAGTTGTCTTCACATTCCTACAAAACTGGTAAGGCAAAATTATGTGAATATTCATGTAGGAGCATGCAGTCCAACAGACTTGACTGGAGTATTAGACCCTGCATCACAGCATCACCAATACATTACTGCAGTTCAGTGTTTCCAACTTTGAGATGTAAAAGAAGAGGGCCAAGAAACAACTAGTTTCATATGCAGCATGTTTTGCTGAGTTCATCCAATTTCATAATTATCAGTAATAGCACTTTTTCTTCCAAGTGATTTATAAATACTGACTAATTTATTCTCACAATTGTCACAACAATCTGGATTTTACTCTCCCAGACTAAAAAATATCATCGAAGATAAGGAAACAGTCTGTCATAAATATTAATCAAAGGCTTCATTTCCTCTGTGAAGTCAATCTCAAAATGAGGTTAGACCAGATCTGGGCAGTTCTTATCCAGTAGACATCTAGTCATTAGGCACTCGTTCACTTGCTTATTTTCTGTGAAGCTGGTTTTTCTAGAACCTTGTTGCCAGCGGACAGGAAATATAAAAATAATATATATATATATATATATAAAAAAAAAAAAAGAGGAAGCTTTCAATTGGAAATTGAGCTGGTTTTGTAAGTTTACTTCAGCTTTGTTCCCACCTTTTTGGGTTAATGCTTTGCTCTGCATCTATTCTGGTGGACATGCTTAAAGGAAATTTATGTCATCCTCTCAAGTGTGACATATGTAAATGTTATCCATCATCACCCTCTGAGCAAAGAATTTCCTGAGCAAAGAAAACCATTCCCCCTTGTCCTATCACTATCTGCCCATGTAAAAAGTTGATCTTATCTGACTGAAAGGCTGCGATGAGGTCTCCCCAGTGCTTAACCTTTCTTCATAGGAGAGGTGCTTCAGCCCTCTGATCATTGTTGTAGCCCTCCTCTGGACCCACTCCAACAGGTCCACATCCTGTGCTGGGGGCCCCAGACCTGGATGCAGCACTCCAGGTGGGGCCTCAGAAAGGCAGAGCAGAGGGGGACAATCACTTCCCTTGACCTTCTGGCTACTCCTCTGTTGATGCAGACCAGGATACAGTTGACTTTCTGGGCTGCAAGTGCACACTGCTGGCTCATGTCAAGTTTTTTGGCCACCAGAACTGCAAGTCCTTCTCTGCAGGGCTGCTCTCAATGAGTTCTTCTCCCAGTCTGTACTCATGTCTGGGATTGCCCTGTCCCAGGTGCAGCACCTTGCACTTGGGCTTGATGAAACTCATGAGGTACACATGGGCCCACTTCTCAAGCTTGTCCAGGTCTCATTGGATGGCATCCCTTCCTTCTCTTGTATCAACTGCACTGCTCAGCTTGGTGTCATCTTGCTGAGGGTGCACTCAATCCCATTGTCTATGTCATTGATGAAGATATTAAATGTCACACATCCCAAGACACACCCCTGAAAGATACCACACATCACTGGCCTCCACCTGGACACAGAGCCATGGATCACCTCTCTCTGTCTGTGGCCATCCATCCAATTCCTTATCCACCGAGTAGTCCATCTTTCAGATCCATATCTCTCCAGTTTAGGGATAACGCTGTCATGTGGGACCATGTTAAAGGCCTTACAGAAGCCCAAGCAGATGACATCTTCCCTTGTCAACTGATGCAGCCACTCAGACATGATTTGCCCTTTGTGAAACCATACTGGCTGTCTCAGATCACCTCCTTGTCTTGCCTTAACTTTGCTTCCAGGAGGATCTGTTCCATGGTGTTCCCAGGAACAGAGGTGAGGTTCACTGCTCTGTAGTTCCCTTGGTCTTTCTTTCTATCCTTTCTAAAAATGGAAGTGATATTTCCCTTTTTCTGTTCACTGTGGACTTCACCTGACTGCCATGACTTTTCAAATATGATGGAGAGAGGCTTGGCAATTGCATCAGCAAGTTCCCTAGGACCCTGGGATGCATGTCGTCGGGCCCCATAGACTTGTATCTGTTCAGTTTCATCAGGTGGTCTTGAACCTGCTCCATGCTTACAGTGGGAGGGACTGTGATCCCACAGCCCTTGTCTACAGGTTCAGGGACTCAAGAGATGTGGGAAGCCTGACTGGCAGTGAAGACTGAGGCAAAGAACTTGCTGAATACCTCAGCCATCTCCATGTCTGTTGTTACGCATTGTCCTTTCTCATTTATCACAGGGGGTACACTCTCATTGGCCTTTCTTTTCTGAGCAATGTACCTGTAGAATCCCTTTTTATTATTCTTTCATCCCTAACCAAGCTCAGTTATATTTGTGCTATGGCTTTTCTGATCCCATCCCTGCACATCTGGACAGCATCCCTGTACTCTTCCCAGGCCACATGTCCCTGCTTCCACTGCCTGTGCATTTCCTTGCGCCACAGTTTGACCAGCAGGTCCTTGATCAGCCATGCTGGTTTCCTGCCTTTCCTGCTTGATTTCTTACACATGAGGATGGAAAGCTCTTGTACTCTAAGTACCCTTAAAGAGTCTCCAGCTCAGATCAGTTCCTCTGTCCCTAAGGACTGTGCTCCAGTGGTTCTCATCCACTACTTCTATAAACAGCTCACAGTTCTCCTAAAATTCAGGGTACTGACTTTGCTCTTCTCCAGGCCCGTATTCCTCAAGATCACAAACTCAACCAGAGTGTGGTCCCTGTATCCCAGAATGCCTCCAATCTTAACCTCTTTAATGACTTCATCTGCATTGGTGAGCACCAGGCCCAGTGATGCTTCTCCTCTGGTTGGTTTGTCTAATACCTGGACCAGGAAGATATCCTCAACACACTCCAGAAGTCTTCTGGATTGCTTACTGCCTGCTGTGTAGCTTTTCCAGCAGATACTTAGGTGGCTGAAATCCTCCATCAGGATGACAGCCTGAGAGCATGATGCTTCTTGAAGCTGAAGCATGAAGACAATGTTATGTTCTCACTTCTCTGAGGCAATTTTTTTTTCCATTGCCCTCTCCTGCAAGGACATGACTTACACCTGTTCCAGTTATGGCTAGCTATCACAATTTATCTTGTTGATTCAAGTAGGACTACTCAGGGAGAAGACAGTATTTGTAAGCACAGTTGATGATAGTGGATATGAAATGAGTAGCATTCCTCAAAGATTTTGCCCTTTGGTACTAGATCAGCCTAAACCTATTTGGTTGGTAAAATGTTGTGGAAATCATAGAATCGTTAAGGTTGGAAAAGACCTCCAAGATCATCAGGTCCAACCATCCCTCAACCCCAAGAATAGAGTTTCAAACAAAAATAAGCATTTAAAAGCTTTTTTGCTTTGCAAATATTTCCCAAAATGTGACATTGCCTGCATACATACGCACATGAATACAATGGGATTTTTAGCAATCCAGTTTCTATTTTGCTTTAATGTTCCTTTAATAATCACAAGAACTTTACCTTTTAAACATTTGACATTTTGCTTAAATTCAAATATTAAATATTAGTGAGATTTTAATCTGAAAAAATATGAGTAGTTCTACTTTAATTTGGTTCCAACCTTGTGTTCACCTTGCAACTATCACATAGAGAAGCTTGAAACATTATTAGCTATAATTTGTGACAAGCTTATCTCTGAAGAACATTACATGAAGTCCAAAAATGTGACTTCCTATTGTCCACAGGACAAAGAGTTATACCCATTCACTAGGGCAAGAGATGGGGATGGCTATTAAATAGCAATGTTTCAAGGTTTTATAAAGACACTGTAAAAGATTCAAAGCAGCTAAAAATTTTAATGTTTATGGAATTTGTTCAGGATGTTAAAATGGAAGGTGCAATTTAATCGATGGCATGCTAATAAAAATTAGCAGTTTTCAACCTTTCTTCCTGAAAAATGAGATATTTTTAAATAATTGACTGAATTCTCCAGCACCTGCCACCTCTGAGACATTGTAGGTTATTGTCAAAAGATGACCGGAATACAGAACCACTAAATATTTCATCTTAATGATAATGTATGCTCCAAAAGGTTTGAACTTTATATTGAGCTTTGAATTGACTTTTGATAAAAGACATACTGGATTCTCTCTCTCCGTCTTTCTCTCTCTCTCTCCCTCTCTTTTCCATTAACTTTGTGCCGGGAGCAGGGGGTCAAAGCTAGCATTTAAATTCAGACTTTTCTCTGTTTATTACTTGTGAAATGGGGATATTGGTGTTTTTATTTATTTTTATTGTTGTAATTTTTAAAATTTGTCTGGATGAAGTTCAACTAATTAGGTGTGTTTTTAGAGATGGATGGAATAAATGTCAGAAGTGTTCTGAGTCAGTTAAGTGAAATATGTCCATATTCTACTGAAGTCAAATGTAGTCTTATCATCCCTAACACTGAAAACTTTGTGCTGTACTCAGCTGTGCACCCAGCTGAATACAGCTACGTACTACGTGCGTGTATTAGTCAGACAATCTGCATTACACAGTAGTGACACAAGAGCCAAATGTCTATCATGGTAAAATGGGCTGTCGTTCCAGACAGTTTAAAATGTATTTCCTAATTTTCATGATTGGCTACAACACAAAATGAGGTATTTCCTGCATGTCTAGAGTTGTTCCTTCTTTTCTTTATTTTTTAAAGGGATCTCAGAAAAAAAGTTGTTAACAGTAGCAAGTCTCACCAAGTTCTCTTCTAAAAGCATTTTATAATCACAGTTCTATTGCCCATAGTTTCTTCCATATATGAAACAACAATTAGTATATCTGCATTAAAAATAAAACAAACAAAAACCAACAACAACAACAAAAAACCTGGAGGTAATCTTCAGGGCTGCAGGTATTTTTCCTGATAAATTTATTATTTTCCCTTTACACTTATGCTTTTTATTGTTGAATTTGTCTTAAAAATATATATAGAATGCTTTACATACTTTAATACATTTTTCAATTTATGAAAAAAAAATAACCAAAAATACCCCACCAGCTCCTAAATAGTCTTGCAATGCAGCAAAAATAGCTTACCACTCACATAGTTCTATCTTTTGGAAGAATTTCCAAAAATTTACCCTTATCTCTACTGTTTCTAAATAAGGGTATCAACATTATTTTAGGGAATTAGGTCCTGCATTTTCCCCAAATTAACCTGTTTATTATCAGTATTCTAAAAAATAACTATCTTCAGGCATTTAACAAGTGACCATCCTGTCACTATCCAGTGACTGATTTATAACTTAGCAGAATTTAAAAACTACACACTTTTGCTATATTATCACAAGATCTAAGTGTCAACAAATGATTTTTTCCTTCTTAAACTGGCCATTTGAGATCTCCTTTTAAGAATGGTCCTGTTCAGAGAAGCAAAATGAGCACAGAGTTTGAAAATAATGGCAGTCAAACCATCTGTATGCTCCATGTCATATCTGCTTCTTTTCTGGAACCAAAACATGCTTTATGGCTACTGCTTTCTTCAGTTACCTGTATTGTTTTGCAGCAGCAAAATAGAGTAAGATGGTTCCAGTGCGTTTTGTGCCTTAACTACAGTTGCAAGCTGCGGTACCATCGCTTGCACTCAAGGTCTCTGAAAAGTCAATTGACAAACAGTATCAATGAGAGGCAAATGCATTCAACTACTCATAGGCTTGAGACTTGTGAAACAAATAAAACTTCGGATTTACTCCCACCATCATTAAAGTTGATGTTAAAGTTCTTGCTGTCTGGAGTAGTACAGGATGGCACAGAAAGAGGAAGCTTGAGATTGAAGGATGATGGTCTACGGGGGGTAAACAGGAAGTCTCAGTCATGGAAAGAGAAATGGGGAAAAAAATGCAGAAAGCACAAAATGCTGTTTGCTTTGCAATAACTGAATGAAGCTTGGAAGCTACAAATTCTCTTGATCAAGGCAGAGGAAAGAAAGAATGGAGAGGATCTCAAAACACATAAACTGCAGCAGATCAGTGAATGTGCAGCTGCTGCAATTAAGCTCTTTAAAGGGCATATGTTAATCTGTAGAAGTTTGAAGTCGTCAGGAACTTTTTTTTTTTCTGGTATTCACAGTGCTGGTCTATGAACATATATAGCACTATGCAAACAAGTGCATTTTCTCTGTTTGTCCCAATCACGGAAATGAGTGCTGTGGGGTGGTGAATTCCTGCGTTGCCTGATGTTTGTGGGAATAGGGAGTGAGCGTCCTGCCTGTTCTCTGTGTGATGGAAGCAGAGCATTTCTTGCTGTCACCAGCACAGTGGGAGCTCAGTTCTTTTCCGTATGTCTTAAGAGAAAGAATTTCTTACCACTTCTTTCTGTCTATGCTACATACAATTGCAGAGCAAAGTATGGTGTTGCAATAACGTTCGTCACAGTATATTAGTTGGGGTATATGCATGTTACATTCTAATTACCTTAATAACTTTAATCAAGTCTCTAATTAACGTAAAACATTCAAGAATGCAGTTAAAGCATTACTTTATAATTTTTGTTCAAGTGTATGTGCTAGAAAGGAGATTGGGGAGGAAAGGAACATCAAAGTTAAATTCTTTAAATTAATAACTCCTGATCTTCCAAATATTCCTCAGATGTTTTATTACGACCGTTGACAATAGTCTCACTACTTTTCTTGGGGTCATTTGTAAATTTAAAAGTACAACAATGAAGCATAAAGCATCAGGATGAAAAGTAGAAGAAATAAAAATAGTGACCCCTTCTTTCAGCCTTCTGGCAAATACATATTTGCTGTTGGATATACAGAGCACAGCACAAAAGTCTCTCATGAGAACTTTGTGCAAGGAAATGCACCGTGTCTGTCACTAAAGGAAAAAAAGAAACATGTCATCACTCCAAGTGGTATTGATTAAAACAATAAGGATTTCCTGGTGCCAGCAGTTGAAACAACTGTGTGAAAAGTAGTGAAGAGGTATTACCTTATTGTTGCAACTTTCTCAGGAAAATTCCAAATAAGCTGAAGGATTCCTGTCAATATTTGTACAAGGAAACATGCTGCGGCCTGATTCTGAGGCACTTTACACACATGCGTGCACATGCGTGCGCACACGCACCCCCCATGTGCAAAATTCTTGAAAAACTTTATTACAGACAGATTAAAAAAAAAAAAAGACACACTCAGAGTTTGGTGCACTCTTTCTCATGCTAATATTTCCAACATTGATCTCTTATTGTTGGTATTTGATCTACATTTCTCCCAGCTCGAGTCAATGGAAGGCACAGCTGCTGAAACCACGTATTTTGCGGGCAGCATGCCTTTGTGTTCTGCAGCTGGGGAGTTCTCATGTCCACAATAGCAAGTCTGAGCACACTAAATTAGGAAAGATTATTGTTTCATTTATTGACTACACAAGTTTAAAACAGCAAGTATATCATTTGTTTCATGTTGTATTTGTTAGGGTCATTTTCACCAAAAGCTGGACACATGGTCACAAATATAGGGCAGCTGTACTTCCAGCCACCCCAGCAGGAAGAAAATTACAAACATTATTGAAATGAAATTGAATGGTTGGTTGCTTTCAGGAGGCACAGCCTCCCACCTGCCTTCTCCCAGCCATCCATCCATGAAGACTTGCTGCAAGGTTTCCTTCATCTTTCTGCATCCCAGTTCCTTCCCAATGAAGCATTTATCCTACCGTACAATTCCTTTTAAGCAAATCTAGTTTTGCAGTGGAAGGGAAGACAAGCAAGTTCAATTTTTGACCTCAGTTCTCTTAAAGCTTCTTCATGGAATGATCTACAGAAAAGGGAAGGCAGTAATTTTAGCTGGAAGCAAATACCGTATTGGAGTAACAAAAAAGAAGGGGAAAAGAGAGACAAAAACCTATTTAACACTTTAGGATATAATGGTATTTGAATAATATATTTTTCTGCCATTTATTCAGTTGTGAAGGAACTCAGTGAATAATAATAGCTGCTGTCAAAGATATTTGTATTTAAGAAGGTCTTTATGTAAAATCATTTTTTTTTATCAGGAATGATTTTTCTCCAGGAGAATTCTGCCATCTCCTAGCAACCGATATGGCTATCTTTTTTAACAGATGCTGCAGTAACAATGGGTGCCTAACCTTTATATGGAAGCATTTGCACATGTACAATCAGAACACTTACGAATTCAAACCCAGTTGTTAAAGTGCTCCAAGGGAGACACTAGTTACCACTTTATCTACTATGCATCTGATCTACCCAAGATTTTATAATGGCAGCCATTTGAGTTGTAGCTGAGCACCTCCCAATGAGCTTCCAAACTAGATCTGCAAATGACCCACATCTTAACTTTCCTCTCTGTTCTCTCTCAGGAAATGAGTGGAATCATTTAGCTGCTTAGGTTTTATTCCCTTCTCTTTCATTCTGGTTGTGTCACTTCACTTGCAAAGCAGTAGTATCACTTCAGTTTGTCAGCTAAAGGTTTCTTTAGATTTATAAGCATGAACAAAGACCCATATCTGCAAATGGATAATTACTTTTTGAGGTATGTAGCTAAATTAAGTACCTCTGGCTAAGGGTAGGCTCTTTCACTTTCTCTGCTTGGCTGCTTAGACATTTTGAACCACGCAGATTCGGAAGATTTTGAAGAGGGGAAAAATCATACTAACTATAGCATACTCAAGTCTGCTTTGGTGATTCAGACTTGCATGCCTGCTGTGGATAGTGAACACCACATACCACCAGGAATGACTTCTGTGATAAAAAAGTGGGTAACCATGCAAAAAAACTCTTGTGTGTGGTACCCTAGGAATTGTGGAAACTAGCTTCCAGTAGCTCAGAGCTCCCCAGGATGTCTCAACTACTGCCCAAAGGCTGTTTTGAAACATGTTTCAATGAAGGGTCCTCCAAATTTCTTCTGCTTCATAGAAAGAAATAGAAACAACCATTGGCTTGGAAAGAGAGAAAGAAATAATGAACCTTTGGGACATGTACCTGATACATGGCCTCTGTTCCTGTTCCTGTGGCTAATATCGTAAACTTTCTTTAAAAAAAATACAGGAAGAGTGTGGACAGCAAACACATTGCTGATGATAGGAGAAAATGAAACAAAAAGCCATGTCATTCCTTTCAACAGCATCATTATACTGGTAATTTCTTGTCTGTCTACTCCAGTGGGTAAAGTGGATCCAAATTAGAAAGAAAATGAGGAACAATAAAATAAAATTGTCTCTTAAAAACTCTTCTATCAATTAAGTACAGCTAAACATTGAACCAGAAAAAAACAAACCAAACCAAACCAACCAACCAACAAAAATCAAAACCTGTAGCTCAGTTTTCCTATTTAGCAAATATGTAGGAAGCTATGACAAATCTACAGGTGTGATGACAGACTCTTTATTAATCTTCAACATTCATCTCTGATCCCAGTTTATCCTCAATTCTGCTGTTGATTCCATTCAAAAGTGATGTTTCAAATTCATAGCCTGAAAAAAGTACTTTTTTTTTTCCTTCTCTTTTGTGGTTGAGCAAAAACTTGATTGAAAACAAAGTCATCTTATGTATGCATTTTTTGGTCAAAAGATTTGAAAGCTGGAGAAGAAAATGGAAGTCATCTACTGAGGAAAGGATTTTGCTTTCTCGTATTACTAACAACATTATCTTTTCATCTCAAAACTGAATTTTTTGCAATCAATCTTCTTTGTATTCCCTTTGTATTTTCTTTATTTTTCAACCAACTGCAAATTCTTTTTGCACACATTAGGATACTCTTTATTTAATGGCTGAACATTTTTCAGATCTGCTTTTGAAAGCATCCTCCTAGATACTACCTTTGAGTCAGAGTGTATAGGTTCTTCTTCTCATTTTTGATATCTATGTGCTGGCATTTCTGAATTGATTTAGTGTCTTATACACTTATTGCTACAAGATTTAATGTTTTCTATTATTGATGCTCTCTCCTTCATTTCCATTAATAAATAAGACTATTGTGTTTGTTTATCTACAACTTTTGGATTGGGATTTAAGCATTTCCTTATAACTTTATGTATATATATATATTTAACAGATAGCTTTCATCAAGTATATTGTGTGCTAGGTCAGTGTAGTGCCTTCAGAATGTATATAACTATAGAAAGGTTTTGTACCCAGTATTTCTTTTAAAATGCATGTTGATCTTAGATTTTTATTATTATTATTTTACATAAATCCTTGATATGTCCTGGGGGGGGGAGGGGAGGGGGGGGAGAAAACTGCAAAATCTTGATGCCGTGGAATTTATCAAACATTCTCTGATAGTCTGATGCATGTCATTGGAGTTTTTAACTACAAATCCTTAATTTTGTTCTACTAAGAGAATTAATTAATATTAGGTGAGTTCCATTCACTACATGAGTTATTGAATAATAAAACTAGTGAATAATTTGTGGTGGATAATTTACTTCAAAAGAGCATTTGACAAATTTAGTCTCTTTTTCTGTTTATGGAATATCAGTGATGATAGACCTCTGTTTTATAAGGGCATGAGATAAGAAGGGATGTCCTGGTTAATGGGGAAGAGCTAGGGAGCATCTAGGACCTCCTGGGTACCAGCTGCCTGCTGTTGCTGACAGCCAAATTGTATAATTCCTTTTAGAAACTTATAAAGTTATATCTTAAAAGTAGTTAAGCTGCTATCTTATATCTCTGGCAATTAGAAACCTTCTTCTAATTTTCCAGTGTAATCTTACACAAGACTATTTTTTGATCATTCTTGGATGAACTTTGTTTATTTCAGGTATACTAGTTCTTTGTCTTCCCTAGTGTATACTTGTTTCCTAGCATCTGGTTTGCAAGGCTCATCTAAATCTTGCTTCTATTCCCTGGACCATCCTAGGAACTTTTTTTTTTTTTTTTGGTATCTATACAGATTTCTTACTTTTATTATTATTGGACTTAATTCAGTTGTTTTTTCTAATTTCAGAAACCATCTTGAGCAGTTTGTAAGAATTAAATAATCAACATTGAGTGCTGATTGGTCTAAAGTATTGTTTATACTCATAATCTTACTCTAAACTTACTTTTTTTTTTTTTTTTAAATTGTAGCTCACTTAAAATGGACTGAATCAAACTCATAATAAAAGGATAGAAAATGTCACTTTGTGTTCACTTTTGAAGGTTTCTTTCAGAGTTACTTGTCAAATTACCAGACAAATAAAATTAGCTTATTTTAGAACCATTTAAAGTGTTTTTCTGGGTCATACATGGCTTTCCTAGGGTTATTGCACTAGAAATCATCCTGTTTACTAGAAATTTATTATGCGTGATGATTCAAAATATTTACAGTCTACCTTTCTATGTCTAGCCTGTTCTACGTGTATTAATCCTTCCTTTCAATCCTTCTGCATGGTCCTCTTCTTACCTGCTATGAAATTGCTAGATGACAATGGCTGGATGAATCATTCCTGACTGATTTCAATGGTATTTTTTTTTTTTTGCTTATAGAGTTAACCTCATTTCCCTGTTACTTGTATGTTTAGCAAGTCCCTAATTAGCTGTTTCCTATTCAGACTTCCCAAGTGTCTCTACTTGATTTCAATTTGAGTGAGTAAAGCATCTTGCAATAAATCAGGAAAGATCTGTGAAGAGGAAATTTGATTTCTAGTGGGTGTCTTGTCATTGGTAGATCACAAACTAAGGTATGTATTTAACATATAAGGTCGAAGGGGAGAAGGTTGCCTGCTGAGCTGCAAATATGAAGTAAAGACCTAACTAACTAAGACAGAAAGTGAGGCAGAAATCAGTTGTACAGCACTTCTTGGATCTCTGACTTGTTACAGATGTTGTCTGTGTTCTTTCTCTAGATGTTTGCTATAGTTGCTTGCTGAACCAAGTTAGATTTTGTGTATTTTATCAAAAAGGCAAAAGTGAGGAGATAATTAGCTCAGCTTTTCCGTTGTAATGTAACAATGTACTACATATTACCAGTGAGCAGGAAAGCTTTTGATGAAGTAAAAGATGCAATTTTAAGAAAAATATTGTGCCATTAAGTGTGGAAGGTTAGACTCTGCAGGTGAGAAAATTGTTCCCTTTTTCCTGCTGAAAGCAAAGCGAGAGCTGATCCACCTTTCCCTGGCTTGGAAAACTGCTGTACTGGAGCTTGCTTTCGTTTTTGGCTGATGTACTGAGAGCTCCCCCTCCTGTTTCATCCTACTTTTAAGTGCATGCATAAATCACATTTCAAAATCACAATTTTCTGATGTCATCCATTTTTTTCTGCAGTATGATATACCAGCATAGAGAATACTTTTTAATGCCAATTAAGTATATTTCCACAATCTTAAGTGTAAGTGTAAGTTCTAGTAGAGTGGAGAGAAGGAGATCCTGCCCAAGACTTTACATGCAGTCCCATTTTTCCGACCCCTGATTTTGGGATTATGGCATTGATTTTCCTTTTTCTCAGTTTTCTACCTGTAAGGTGAGGATCATAAGATTTCCTACGCTAAGCAATTAACAAAAAAGTTAGGAATTTTATTTGTACACTTTCTCTTGTATTTTCATATTAAAAAAAAATAAATTCTTGGACAACCAGATTTAAGAAATATCACCAGCTTAGATTCAAGGTGGGACACTATGGAACCCAAGGAAAAGTAATCACGACATAGCATTAGTGGTTCATTGCTCTGAGGCAAGAGGAGCTGAAGGCAGGTAAGGAGGAGCAGGTTGTGACTATGAGTGAGAAGGGTATCAAAAGGGGCTGGATCCATGCAGTTGGAGCTTTTCACTTACTACATCTGTAGTACAGAAACCGAATGATATCTTCTGGGGGCTGGCAGTAGATTTGCATTTCCACCATTCACCAGCCACTCAGGTCTGAGCAGAAACGACCATGGAGCAATTTTGAGCCTACAGACTGCGTGTTGTCCAGAGGAGGGCCATGAAGATGATCAGAGGGCTGGACCACCACTCCTATGAAGAAAGGCTGAGAGATCTGGGGATGTGTAGCCTGGAGAAGAGAAGGCTCTGGGGAGACCACATTGCAGCCTTTCACTACTTAAAGAGGGCTTATTAAAAAAACAGGGAGCGACTTTTTACTTGTGCAGACAATGACAGGACAAGGTGGAATGGTTTTAAACTAAAAGAAGGAAAAATTAGATTGGATGTTAGGAGGAAATTCTTCACTCAGTGGATGGTGAGGCACTTGCACAGGTTTCCCGGAGAAGCTGTGGATGCCCCATCCCTAGAGATGTTCAAGACCAGACTGGACAAGGCTGTGGGCAACCTGGTCTGGTGGGAGGTGTCCCTGCACATGGCAGGGGGGTTGGAACTAGGTGATCTTTAAGGTTCCTTCCAACACAAGCCAACACTATGATTCTTTGACATTTTCATGAAGCTTGCTGTTGGTATCACATAGGCTTCTAATTCAGAAAGAACCATGGATGATGGTGTGCATCCTCTTTAATGATTTGATTTCAATTAATGAACAACTTCAAGGAGCCTCAAAGGTTGCTAATGGAGAAGAATTCCTAGCAATCATGTAATTAATTTTTATTTTCCTTCAAGTAAAAGAGGCTAGAAGACAGAAGATTCTGGAAACAACCTGCTGGTAAAGTTAAGTGATCAAAGAAACAGATGTTTGCTTTTGTGGAACATTGTTCAGTTTTGTGTAAGAAATCAGGATTACATAATTTGAATGTCAATATATGGAAAATCATGATTAAATATCTGTCTGTAGACATACGTAACATTCACATTACTTGTGCTAAGATAACATAGGAGTTTACAAAAATTCAAAGTGTTTTATCCAATGGAGAAGAATATTATATCTCTTTGTGACAGATAAAAAGAAAAAGATTGCAAAATGAAAAGCAGTGACTGCTGAGGTACCAGTGCTTGTGACAGTTACATTTTGGTTATACAGACAAAATAAAGCTCCAACCATGAGTTAATGCAACATCTAGAAATTATCTTTTAAAGTTAGGTTTTTATAAAAAAAAAAAAAATTATCTACCATTTGATATGGCATTTCACCATTTCTCCTTTCTTGCTTTTTGCATTTTTTTGTGTGTGTTATTCATAAAGCTCCCTTTCTGTCTGCTTTTCACTTTCCTCTACACCCTCCCTCCAGATTTGTGTTCTCAATCAAATACTTCTATTCTGTTTTCTAACAGTAAACACATTTATCCAAAGAAAATGGAATAGAGGTAGGAGAAAAGATGCTATAGTCACGAAATCTTCCCTTTGTGTAAGGTGTTGAAGAAAATGCATAAGAAGGAATTTCCAATAAATGCGACTAGGTTTAATGATGTTTTGGACTGTCTTATTTTTCAATGGTCCTTGCAATTCTTTTTTCACTGATGAAGTTCTTCTGGAAAATTACACAATTAGTTCCTCATTGTGTGTGAGAAGATAAACTATTTCTGTAAGATTCCCTCCCCGCCCCCCCCCCCCCCCCACTGAATTTATGAGAAAGACAAGGAAATAAGAAGAAAATTTTTCATTATGTCTGAGGATTTAAACATAAGTAAACATTTTAAAGAAATCTATATGAACAAGAAGACTTCCCATCTGAGGGATGGCCTTCCATAATCTTCTTTGCTTTTATGAATTCATGTAGAGCAAAGAAGGAGTCAAGAGCTTCTTCCTTTTCAAAGGAAGGCTTCTTCCTTCCAAAATCCTTCTTCCTTTTTCTTTTTTTCTTTTCTATATTCTTCTTTTTTTTTTCTTTTTTTCCCTTTTCCTTTTTTATTTTTTTCCTTTTCCTTGTTTTTTTTTTTTTTCTCTTCCCCCCTCCCCCCCCTTTTTTTTTTCTTTTTTCTTTTCTTTACAGGCTCTAATTTTCCTGTTTAACCCTGCTTTACTGTCTTTTGTAGTCCTGCAAGAGACAGAGACAGCCTTTGGAAAGTTCTGGGAACCAGTGGCTTGCAAAAAAAGAGTTTTGGTGACATGAGAACTCAGCAAGTCAGAGTCTGAGAACTGAGACCAGGCGCCTGAGAAAGAAACATCGATGTCTGGAAGGAAGCAGGGCCTCAGGAAGGATACAGTGAGTCTGGGACTTGCAAAGTGCATTGTGTCTTAGAACTGCTGGTGAGACATTTCATTGCTTTAAAACTGTGTTTCGGTTTTGTCTACAGAAAGGAAGATCATATTTTTTTTTGCTTTAGGTCTCATACATCAGGCTTGATATTCCATGTTAGCTTCTTTGGAGTTAAGACCTGAAGATGCCAGTGCATCCCTGGTGCTGGGGACCTTAAAGACTCAGACTCTTAAAAGTGAATGGGTCTGCTTTAAAACAACCCTACTTAATCATAATTTCAGTAGTGAATCACATAGAAAAAGGTGTTTACATCCTCTGGATTGCCTTGCTTTTGGGTATGTTTCCCGGAGGTGCTTGCACATTAACTACTGCTCTCCTTCTGTTACATAATTCACCTTTTCCTACAACTCCAGCCTACCCACAAGCACTGCAGGTTCACACATAAAAGAGTGTTTCTGGAGCCCACTGCTGTAAGATTGCATAATCATTCACGCAGTTTATTCAGCAGAGAGAGGAGAATGAGGCTACTTTGCTGCTGTTGTGTGTAGTATATGCAGAAAAGCTATGGCTAAATAACAGCAGTAGCAGCCAATGAAGCATCTGTATTTGGCTAGCCACACAAATGGACAAAAAGGAGGATTTTCTTCCTACTTCTTCATTAACATAAGCAATTATGTGTTGTCTCTGCTGATCACTACGTTCAGGTTACAGATAAATCAGGGCAGAAAACTGTGAGAAGAAGGTAGGAGACTGTGAAACAGATGGAGAAATATATTGGAAGGTAGCTTTGGGAGGATGAGAAAGAGGAAAGGGAAAGAGTGAGATCATTGCCCTGGAGATTAAAGACCTCTTCCTATCAGTGAGGATTAGGATGGCAGGGGAATGCTCTTATAGGTTGCTTATAGGTTGCTATTCATTTGTCTGGATTTTGTTTGTTTGTTTGTTTGAGTACATAATAATAGTCAATAGTCTTGGGTAGAGAATAGGCAATAAACATCTATGGTTTTAAAAGCCAGAACACAGGTGATGTAACAATGACTTTTTTTTCATCTTTGTGATTTTTTTAAGACAAATCACTAGAAATGTTGGCCCTGACTGTGCTGATTCACAGCTTCCGACTGCATGATTATTGATAGGAATTCCAGTATGATGGACCAATCACAACTGTGTTTCACAGGGTATGGTAGCAGTACTCACTGACTCAATAATTTATTTAATCAATAGTGTCATTTATTTCATAAAAATATAATATATGTAACATGTATTTGCATAAATTTTACAATAAATACTTTATTTTTAGTCTTACAGTTAGTTACTCCAGAAGTGCATTTAGTTATTTCAAAAGTATCTCAAGCCACTTTCAGCAATCTCAAGCCAATATGGATTAGCAAAACAAACTCTATGTGTTGCTCAGTCTGAAACTTGGTATTTGAGTGTAACGAATAAGAGTATTAAGGTAGTTCAGTTAATATTTGACTACTCTCTCCGCTGTTTTACCATAACTGTTTTCCTTGTCACATGTTGCTGTACATCTGGGTAGACATATATGATTGTAAAAATAAAAGCTACACTTTAAAATCTCTAAAATAAGCATCTAAAATAGAAAATGTTAAGCACTTCTTATGTACTGCATTTTCAATTCTCAATGTATTTCCCAGTGAAATTAAAAAATTGAACAGCTTTATTAATATATTTCATGGCATTCCCTTATTATGGGAACAATATATTCTTAAGCACTCCATGCATCTGAAATTTGTCTCGATGTGGCCCATTTATTTTAATTTGGGTCTGTCAGTGAAAAAAAAAAAAGAAGTAATTAAACTTGTAACTAGCATGGAGAAACGTTTTGCGTTCTAACACTGTAGCTCGATACCCAGTAGTTTCTTTATATTCCTTTCAGTTGTCAGATCAAAGTCTCTCAAGTACTACAACTAACCATGCTTTGATTAATTACTTCACACAATGAATTTGCAAATTATATTTCTGAGGTGATTTATATACTTTTAAACTTCAATCAACCCTCTCTCCCCCATTTTTTTTCCTTCCCTTCTCCAATCTTTATTCACTAATGTAGTCAATACAGACCTTGGAAAAATATTTTTGAAAAATAACTGATGTTATTTTATGCTTAACAAATTGGTATAAACAGAGGTTCCCAGTAGAGAGCAAAGTCTTACCTGAACAGTGCCATTGAACAGAACTATAAGTATCACTTAATCTGCTGTCACCCACCAGCAGTCCTAGTCAGGTCCTGAGCATCGCTGCTTTGTGCAAATACATGAAGTCCCTCTCTAAAAATTCCCAGCTACAGGTTTTATCTAGGCTGAGGTTTTGTTCCATATAGGGCTACTGGAATAGCTGGGCTAAGGCAACATTTAAGATGCGTGTTCAAAACAAATATTTGGTTACTGTAGTTAGACATTGGTAAATGGTATATAGGGAAGTAATAACGTGTCTGCAGCAGTGATGTGCTTGTCTGGGCAAAGTTTAGTGTTTACATTTGTGGTTTCATTGTGCAGTTTCACATGACATACTGTTATTCATGCTTGATCCCTCTGCATTACACAGTGGTATCTTATCTCCATTTAGAGATATTGTGCTTATAGATATAAATTTCCATTCTGTCCATACAATTTGATCTGACAAGACTCTGAAGGAGTGTTATGTTTTTTTTTTTCTCTCTACCTCTATGTGATCTCATTAGCTATGAGTGTTTGAACAGAGCACCCACTCACACCCTTTAGAAATCATTTTGATCTTTTTTTTTTTTTTTTTCCTTCTTTTTAATTTAGAGATGAACTGGATAAGGACATATGGGTGGAGGTAAAGGACCTGTATTGAGGTCTGGTTTAGAGACATGTGACTAGAGTACTGTCCCAAATCTTCTTGTTCTTTCTCACATCTACAATTTAGTTGTTTTGCCCATCTGTATGAGGAACCACACAGAGTGCATCTTCACTGTTACATGGGCTGAGGTCTTGAACTATGAATTCACTCCCTGGCTTCCTTTTGAAGTACACTAACAGCTCTCTGTGAGACAAAATCCAGCTATGGTTCTGGGGGATCACACATTCTGAAGGCTCCTCATGACAGGAAAAATAAATGAGATTTCAGTAAATTTGGTTCTTTAGCACTTGAGGCAAGTTTTGTGCTCTAGAATAACCCCAATGCCTTCACATCATGTCCCAAAATGTGCAATAACTTCCTTAGTATGTGACATTATGTGACATATAACTGCTCTGCTGGTGGACTGCAGTGTTGATCTCACGTTTTGTACACATTGAACTAGGAAAAACAAACAAACAAACAAAAAAACACAATAACCCATAAAAATTTGCACATTAAAAAATAATTTTGAGGCCACCAAAATGGGACATAAGGGGCACCCATGGCAAATGACATGCAGGGTGGATGAAGCCACTCTCTGCTCTCTGCTCTAAACAGGGGCAGCCAAGTAATGGATATGAAGCCACTCTGCAGCGCCTGACACAGAGGTGAATGATCATTCCCTAGGACAGATGCATTGAGCCGTACAGGTATAACACAGTCAGATAAAGATATCTAGACCAACTCATGTCTCCAGTAACAGCTGGTAGTGGAGGCTTGAGGTAACGGGTATGCATTTTAATCAAATTTAGAGTGATACTTTTCTTTGTATACCTTTCCTATCCTAGCTTGATTGAGCTTTCTACCTTCAATTTTAAAAAATCTCATTAGTTCTGGACCTGATCCTGGATGTTGGTAGACACAGATCTATTTCTATTTTCCAGGAGATATTTTTCAGACAAATTTTCCTGGTGTTTCTGAAACTGTGCTATTGCAACATTTTTGTAAGAGTTTCAGCAGACCCTATGCAACATAGTTTCTTATAATGTTCACACTTTTGCTACTGAAATGCTAATTTCACCTAAACAAACAAACAAGCTTGGAATTAAGTAATATGAACAGTACTTGTATACAAATCACTTTACAGACTGCTTAATTTGGTCACTAAAACTTAGGCAGGGGAATTGTGGTTTCTTTAGTTTGTCTTGCCATTGCCAAAGCAGTGTTCATGGCACTTTTCAAACTTTATTTAGATAGTAAAATGAGCACAGACTGTGCGCAGTTGTACAATGTCATTGTAAGCTGGGGCATAGTGTTGCCTCCATCTTTTAAAAAGCAAGTTCAGCTGATTCAGACTGAATGTCCATGGTCATAAAAAGGAGTCTACGAGTGCAGTATGTTTTCCCATGACTCTCTCTAAGGATACAAAAAGTATGGATCAAAGTCACAAGGTTGTTTCCTACTGCTAGGCTCCAAATCAACAAGTGAGAATGTCAACAAGCTGAGTGCCAGCTTTGCATGAAATAACAGTCATGGGAGGGATCCTAATGATATGGATAGGTTAATTTTTATTGAGGGTGCAGGGATATCAATGTCTCTTTTATATTGAAGCAGGAAATTCAAGTGTAATGTTCTTTAGCCATGTAACAAATGTATAAAAAGATTACTGTTATTGTAAAATAAATAAAATAAATAATACATTCCTGCAAGAACCTTACACTTCTTAAACTAGGATTCATTCTACTTGAGTTTGTTTTTCACTATGTTTATATGTATCTGCGATGATCTTTGTAAAGGATCTGTTAGGACACATGATATGTACTTCCTTGTAAGTATAAATGAAAAAGTTCAAAAGTAATTATTTCTTTGTACCTATTATTACCTGTGTGTATGGATTCAGATTTTCCTCTGTTGCTTGTTAAATATTGTCAAATCTACCTAAACTCATTTTATTTTACCATTGTAGTATTTCCATTAGCCTGGTAAAAATTTTGCAATTGTTTATAGTTTAGCATTTCATGTAATTTATGCTGTTGTCCCCTTTCAGTTTTCAAGTTGTTTCTTAATAAAGGAAATATCATTAATAAGTAAAGAAAATACTAAAACAAAAACAATGCACTAACCTCCTGAAATCTGTGTATGTAATACCTAGTGATATTTGATCTAGAAAAATAAATGAATAGTGGCAGAAGAAAACATTGATATGGCCTATCACATTATAGAGTAAAGAATTATTGTAGTTTGTATTGACACTGGAAATGATATTAAGACCTGGATTCCATGTGCTCAGTTTTACCAGTTACAGTCCTTTTCCTGCAACTGAGGTGTTAGGTCAGCTTTTACACATCTTTGTATGACTCATAACCATAGCAGGTAACATTAAATAATTGATTCCTTGATAGTAAGAATGTCTTTTAATAATTTTCAACATGCAAAATTAAGCTCTTGCATAAATCTTCTCCAAACTTGAGTGTGTTAAACCCAAATTAGAGCTAGCCATCTCTAACATATAAAAATCTGTTGAATTAATAGATGTTTGTCCTGCTCAATGAAATTGAATTTCTTACCTTCCCATCAGAAGAAAGTCAAATAGGATGTTTATTTTCCTAGGTTTCTTTCTCTTTTTTTTTTTTTCCCTTTGTTTTTCTTTTTAAATAAAAGTAGGTATTATGTCTTTTGAAACATCACCTAAAATAGTTGCGAGGGAGAGACAAGTTAAAACAGTTTCTTTTTTTGGTGTGGCCTTCTTTCTTTCCCTGTCACTTTCCTTGCCCTCTCTTCCTCAGATATCGCTACCTGATTGCCTGTAGAAGTAAATCATCAGGCTGGGGAAAGAAGAGCAGTTCCTTTATTACAATAGGAAGATCCAAACAAGAAGTGGTTTCCACACAGTGCCAGCACAGCTATGAAATCTGATGTGTGTGGGAACTCATCCATTTTTACACACAAGGACTGTCAACTGGTTTAAATTAGGACAGTGCTGCTGAATGGTTCTGTGCTGATTTAGACAAGCTAAGGATTTGGTCATTTTTATTTGAAAGAAAAAACTGACTTCAAATTCAAAATATGAGCAGACGCTAATTTGTGCTGAACATGTTTTTCATAAGGAGTTTCCAAAGTCATGGAGAAGGTTTGTTGGCTGTTCCCACACTCCTAAGTGCACTTGAATGCCAGCAGAAAAAAAAAAAAAATCTCAAGCTGTGTCTGAGGAAGCAACTTACTGACAAAGCAACTCTTCTCTGAAGGACCAGAAAAAATAACCCTGAAACATCTGGTTTCCGTTTCTACCGGAAACCCAGAAAAGTTGCCTTCCACATAATTTCAGCATTTAGGATATGCAAGCATATATTTTTGTCTAGTTTCCAAAAGGAAAGCTCCTGTCACCATGTTGCATGTCACTATGTCCACTCTCATTTTGCTCTTCTTAATAACTTTGGAACCTATTGGCCAATTTCTGAATCAGACAGAGACGTAGATATATGAAAGATACAAACTTTTCATATGGTTTGTGAAAACAGCAGCCAAATAGAGAATCTGATTAATGCCCTCAGTGAGGATAAAGGATAAGGTATGAGCTAAGGCAGAGATAAGAGACCAGAACCCCCAGGACAAATATGTTATGAATGGTTTAAATTTGGGGGGGGGTGGGGGGGGTGGGGGGGGAAGGGAGCAAAACAAGCCAAAATCTTTCTAGTTACTGTTTGTAAATTTTTTTATTGATCAAGAAACCTACACATGATATTACTCACAGCTGGCAAATTGGTCCTCTGATGTCTAGTAAGTCACAAACAGTGATTCAAGTTTTTACCACAGTTAGGACTTAAACTTTTCTTTCTGCTGCATGGATGACCCAGTATACAAAAAAGTATTTTTATTCTAATTCAGCTACAACAGAAAAGATCTGCATGATAAAAATCTGCTGGAAACTAGGATTTTTAGTTTAGAGGCTCACATTAGATCAAACTGTAGGTATGGGTCAAGACTGGACAGCTTCTATCTGTTTGGTGTCTGCAGTAATGCTCATTTCAACTGCTCTGCACCCAACATTGATCTCTTCATTTCTTTGTTTGCTAATTTAACTGCTTAGCCATATTCAATTCACTTCCTAAAGCATTTTCTACATGTTGTCTTTTAACATTTAACCCATAATATGAAATGAATGAGATATACATATTAATAGTCTTTCAAAGTGTATTGAGTTTGATTGAACTTTTGCAGACTTCTGTCTAAGCATCTCCTCGCATATGATGAGGGATATTAGGCCAAAACGCATTATCTTCCCATTTTTGCCAGGTACTACAGAGGACTCTGGACATGAACTATATGATTAGATTGAGACTTCATGGTCTCTGTGGAGAAAAGCTGAATAACATGAGACTGAAAAAAAAAATCATTTCTTATTGTATAATTAGTCCTTTCCCAAGTCCTGGATGTTTTTCTCTGAAATTAATACAACTCACAAACCTAGTTCATGTTTACTAGCCCTGCAATTGTTAACTCTTAAACCCTATGCCCCGGCACTTTTTTGGCATGGTTAGTTGAAGTTGAGGCATGGATATAAGATGTCTCTAAGGACTGGAACCAAGGGAGCACACTCCCTCACATGCAGTTGCAGATTTACTTCTTGAAAACGGCAAGGGGCTTTGGGCAACTTGTCCACCCCTCTGCTGCACCACTAGGACTTGCTTTTTCCTAACATGGTGCAGGGCTCTCTGCTTTCTGCACTGAATAGAGAAAACGCAGAAAAAGTGTACCTCAAAGCATTCACAATCCCTTATCTTGGGCTTGCTCTCTTGTGTGATCTAGTATAAGGTAGATAATCTTGCTGATTGATGATCTGGTGCAGAATGAGGCTTGGCTTCCATTTCCTCATTTGTATTAGGATATTATATTTGTAAAGAAAACTTAAATTCTGGGTAAATCTGGGTAAAGTAAAGGACAAATTTATCTTTTCTTTCGTTTTGAGTCCTGTATCCCTGGACATTTTTTCTGCAGTTTTGAAGGCATAAATAGCCCTTACCTTGCCATCCCTGCCTTCTTGTTCCACCTGTGCATTGTTCCCTGTGTTGCACAGCTGCTGTTTATGAGACAGAGTATGCACCGGGCTAGGATAAAGGAAAAAAAACATTTTTTTTTTCCTTGACCTAGGTTGTTTTCTGAGCTGACTCAGTGTGCCCAGCTGAAGGAATAGAATGGAGGAAGCTTTATGTTGGGTAAGGAGACATTTAAGTCAGCCCTACCTCTGAGACAGATGTAGCCACAGTATTAGAGGAAGACACCCAGCGCTGTGTGCCTGCACTAGCTGAATTTACCCAGAAATTTAAACTCTCTTGTGGTGGACAGTTATAATCTGGCTTGATTGAACAAGTGCTTCAGATTGGAAAAATATTTATAAAACACCGAGAAAACTGTGATTGCTCAGAAGAAAATTGCAATTATTTCCTCCATTATTTATTAATCCTTAAGCTCTATATGTTCATTAATAAAATAAGATGGTAGGAATGAATGAAACTTCCTGTGTATGGATAATAAATACCTGTTTTGAAGACCTTTATATTCAGATCCTGTCCCTTCCATAAAACACTCCCCAAGATAAACCAATAAAGAGAAAAATGGTATTCCATGCACGTGTGAGCTAATAACAACTGGCATGCAGAACATAAACACCACAGTGGGTCACACTAAGGCAAACCGGCAAGCTGCTGTGCCAGCTTAGTTTCCAAATGCCTGAAGATAATTGCTCCAGTATATCCATGCAAAACTTACAAAGAAAAAAATAAGATTATCCCAAGCATGAAACTAGCTGGAAAATTACTCAGCAGTGTTATTGAAAACTCATTTTACCTGCTGTGATATTTAGCTAATATGATTAGTGGCATTAAGACGGAGACTTCTGCTATAGTTTGGAAATAGACTTCAGCCTACCTATCACAGTGGGAAATACTTTTTTGTTCTGCAACAGATCAGTATTTCCTGCCTGCATTAAATCTCTTAAGCATCTACCTCTACTTTCTTATCTCACTAGTGTCAAATTCAGAACTGATTCATGTACAATATATAGTTCAGGAACTTCACACTCAGTGAGAATGCTAAGAACAGTAAGAGAAGTATTGTTTCAATAATTAATTACATGGAGCAAAGGTGGAAATCCTTTAAAAATGATTTACAATAGATTTGCATGTGCAAAATACTATTTTCGTGCTGAGCTCATTTGCAGGCTTTTGCATGGGGAAAGACTACTCAACTTGTAAGGGGAAAAAGAAGTTGAAATACTAATCTCTGTTTTTTATAAAATATAAAAACAGTTTTCCCTTTCCTTAAACTATTTTCTTTTACTTCATTCCTCACTGACTGTGCCATCTTCCTGCTTAATTTGGTAATTACACTTCCCTCTGTCTTGCAAAGTCTATAATAATATCAGTGATTCTAATAAAATAATATCACATAACTGTAGCACCTGGGGCCTGCAGCCATAACAAAGACCTCATCTGGAGAGGTCTTTAAAAAAAGCACAGAACTGGAAATTAGTTTTCCCTTTCACTGTTTCTCAAGACATATTGTAAGACAAGAGATAACATAATACACACTTATGGGGAGACTGCAAGAGAACAATGATATCAAATAAGGCATGTGTGTGTAAAGATCAGGCTCTTTAAATGAGATAGTTTCCACTTGGATCATTTGAATACTATAGCATCAAACTTGAGGATTGAGGGATAAAGCCTTTCTGTAAAATTTATTAGAAATTGACCATACAGAAGATAGAAGCCTGTGGATTTTGTTCATGAAAAGGAGAAACTTTTCAAGACTGTTGATATATTTGTAGGAAATCTGAAATGTGCTAGGGCACAGTTCAGTAAAGGCATCCATATACTTAGATGGGAAAGATGTACCCAGGCTTCTTATACAAAGACATGGAGGAAATTATGCATCTTGGAATAGAGGGAGGAAACTACCTGAGGTGAGTAAATGGGTGTAATTCTGCCTAAATCTAACCTGCTGGTAGACTGGGGATATGTCTCAAATCCGACTCACTGCTTTTCTCACCTACAGTTTCTAGAGATACTCCTTTTCACGTGTAATCTGCAGCCCAGAATTCAAGCTCTCTTTAGGAGGCAGAAACATATGGCATTTTAAAAAGGAGTGGCCCATTTTTGTCTACTGTTTTTAACAGAGCATTAACACTTCCCTCTGAGAGCGTATATGTGTGTGTGTGTTTGTGTGTTTGTGTGCGTGTGTGTGTGCCTTTATATATATGCATATGTGTAGACATTTGGCTTTGGGGACCCAAATTCAGATCCTGTTTTTTTTTGTTTGTTTGTTTTGTTTTGTTTTGTTTTTTTTTTTTTTTTTTTTTTTTTTTTTCAAACTATGTGCTCCAGCTATGAGGTCACAGCTGTCATTCACTTTTTGTTCTTTCTTTTCATAAAATCACAGAGCCATAGGACAGCTGAACATGGAAGGGACTTCCATGGGCTGCAGCGTGGAGAAGTGCTCCACCATGGGACCCATGGGCTGCAGGGGGACAGCCTGCTCCACCAGGGGCCTCTCCACAGGCCACAAGGGAACTGCTGCTGCATGCCTGGAGCACCTCTTGCCCTCCTTCTGCACTCACCTTGGGGGCTGCAGGGCTGGTTCTCACTCCTCTCTCTCAGCTGCTGTTGTGCAGCAGATTTTTCTCCCTTTCTTCAATCTACTCTCCCAGAGGCATGACCAGTATCTCTCACTGGCTTGGCTCTGGCCTGCAGTGGGTCCCTTTTGGAGCCGGCTGGAACTGGCTATGTTTGCTCTGACAGCGCTTACTTGATCATGACATTAAAATAGGCACAGGGGTATGTGATACTTTTATTCTGATCTGTTTTAGGTAAGGGGAATGTGTTTATTGACTTAGTCCTGTGAAAGCTGAGAGACTTCTGTGCATTCTGGACTACCACAACTCTGGAATTACTAAAGGAGTTAAGGTAGCTCCAGGATAAAACAGCAGCTGGGAAAAGGCTTTTCAGAATACTACACCTCGGTTTTATGTGTCTATATTTTGCATAAATCCAGTGCTTGAGCTACCTGTTATTGCCTTCAACTTGTGCCGTCCTTTCGGATACCTCAAAGCACAGCTCATGCACAGGCTTTAAAAAAAAAAAAAAAAGAAAAAAAAAGCATGACAAGCTAATAGTCAATGCATGCACAGGGAGAGATAAGAAAAGTATAGTGTTTTCTGTGCCTTGAGGATTCCCAATATTTCAGGTCACTAGGCAACATCTTTTCCAAGCATTTCTGGATAGTAAGACTAAGTAATCTCCCTGTTACTTTCTGTACATATTTAATCCCACACTCAGTCTGTTTCTGGCTGGATCTCCCCTTTTGCACAAGCAGCATATGTACTTCTGCACACTGAAGCAATGAGCTATTGCCAATGAGATGTAAGAGGAATGAAGGTGAGCTGGAGCTAGTGCCCATCTTAAAAATCCCTGTTTTGCAATCCCCTCCTTTAGAATCGGGATGGTCCGCTAGTAGCATGTGCAGAGCGAAAGGCACTGTTCCTTGGGGGCTGGTGTTGGGACTGGCACTGTTCAACATCTTTGTTGGCAACATGGACAGTGGGATTGAGTGCACCCTCAGCAAGTCTACTGATGACACCAAGCTGTGTGGTGTGGTCAACATGGTGGAGGTAAGGGATGCCATCCAGGGGGACCTGGATGGGCTTCAGAGGTGGGCCTATGCAAACTTCATGAAGTTGAACAAGGCCAAGTGCAAGGTCCTGCACCAGGGCCGGGACAATCCCAAGCACAAATGCAGGCTGGGCAGAGAAAGGTTTGAAAGCAGCTCTGAGGAGGACCTGGAGGTGTTTGTTGATGAGAAGCTCAACATGAGCCAGCAATGTGTGCTTGCAGCCCAGAAAGAACAACTGTACTGGCTGCATCAAAAGTGTGGCCAGCAGGTCAAGGGAGGTGATTCTCCCCCTCTGCTCTCGTGAGACCCCACCTGGAGTACTGCATTCAGCTCTGGGGCCCCCAGCATAAGAAGGACATGGATGTATAGAATGAGTCCAGAGCAGCGCTACAAAGGTGATCAGGGCCTGGAGCACCTCTCGTACAAAGACAGGCTGAGGGAGTTGGGGTTGTTCAGCCTGGAGAGGAGAAGGCTCTGGGGAGACCTTACAGTGGCCTTCCGTTACCTAAAGGGGGCCTACAGGAAAGCTGGGGAGGTACTCCTTGTGAGGGAGTGCAGTGATAGGACAAGGAGTAATGGCTTTAAGGTAAAAAAGGGTAGATTTAAATTAGTTATTAAGAAGAAATTCTTTATGTGTAGTGAAGCACTGGAACAGGTTGCCCAGAGAGGTTGTGGATGCCCCATCTCCAGAAGCGTATATGGCCAGGTTGCATAGGGCTTGGAGCAACCTGTTCTAGTGGGAGGTGTGCTTGCCCATGGCAGGGGGGTTGGCATTAGATGATGATCTTTAAGGTCCCTTCCAACCCATGACATTTGATGATTCTATGAAAAGTGAGTCTAGTGGTGGTCATTGCTGTTGTCAAGCTGAACCTTTCCCAGAGGGGGTGCTTTAGATGGGCTATTGTGTCAAGGGCTCTGAGCTAGCTTAGGCTGCCCACACAGTTCTGACAACAGATGTGAAATCAAGTAACCTCTTTCAGAACAGACAAGCATTTTAACAGTTCCACAATCTTTCTCTCAGTCAAACTATCCCACGGGTATGGTTGATTTTCCTTTTGAATAAAACAGGATTGACTTTAATAACACATTTTTAATTTAACTAAAGCTTTATCAGCACTATCAGTTGAATCTTAAAACAAACGTGTGTTTTTGTATGAAATTGTGGACAACAGTATATGAGACTCCAGTTGATTATTGGCTGCATTTGTGTGTTACTCTCTGAGAATATTTGAAGGGTGGACCTCCTCTTGTCCCTCTGCTTCAGCTACTGACAGGAAAGTGCTTCAGCAGTAAGTCACGTTTCTCTTGTTTACTCCCATCAAGACCTTTCTGTTGTGTAATTCTTTTGTTTTCCACTGTTGTAATCTCTGATGCACATGGATTTTGGACAATGTAGATGACCCGTGTGGGATGCATGAGGTTCTCTGTCAAGATATTGTTGTCCCTCACTGGCTGGAATCCAGGTCTAGTACTAAGCATAAAAAATAATAATAATTAAAAAAGAGAACAATGGAGATATATATAGATCCTGTTGGGAAAAAGAGTCCAGCACACTGTCCATCCCAGCCCTTTGATGCAACGCCCACAATGCAGTTTCCTTTGACTTTCTCAGGGATTCCCAGATATTCATGGTAACTTATGCAAGCAAAGCAGACACCACCTGACTAACATTTGGCTAACCCTTTGCAATCTCTTTCCCAATGCAAGCTACAGGAAAAAAAAAAAAAAGCTTAGTGCTATAACTTAGGGTCTCACAGTGTGCACACTGAACAGTACTGGAAACAACTGAAGTATTGATGTTGGTACCAGAGGTAAGTCAGACCCCTGGTTGCAGGGCATTACAGTGCACTCCAAGCAACAGTGCCCGAAGCTAATTTGGCAAGTCCAAGATCCTCTGCTAAGTCTGGAATTCCTGTTAATAGCTCCTTCAAAATACTGTTAATCATTGACTTTGGATAACTATTTATTATTTTGATTAATAGCTTAGTAATCTAACTCACTTTCAAAACCTCCATCAAGGTTTTATTAGTTAAACTGATCACTAAGGCCAGGTCTGTAATACTAGCATATCTATATAGACCTGATATTTAATTATTTAAAAGGAGAAGGGCATAGTGCTTGCACTAAGCTTCTTTATTAAAATTCTGAAGGCTTGGCAGTGAGGCAGGGTTTGCTCCCATCCATGCTTAGTGCTTTATGTTTTTCTCAAATGGCTCCTTTTCTGAGGGCTCTTTCGCTTTTAAAGACAATCTGTTACTGCTGAAACTTTTTCTTTCAGAAAGCAGAGTCTGTGTAATATGTTATTTTGAAGCCCATTTTGTAATTGGGCATATATTATTGGCATTTTAAGTAATGGAAATGCACATTCCTTTTCATTGTGTGCTTATAAATGCCAAATCCAGAGTAATGTAGTTTCATAGAATAGTAATGTAGAATCATAGAATATCCCAAGTTGGAAGGGACCCACAAGGATCATCTAGTCTAACTTCTGGCACCACACAGGACCACCTGAAAATCAGACCATATGTCTAAGAGTGTTGTCCAAATGCTTCTTGAACTCCAGCAGGCTCAGTGCCATGACGACTTCCCTGGAGAGCCTCCTCCAGTGCCTGACCACCTTCTCGGTGAAGAATCTTTATACATAAGTAAAGTTATACATAAAAATTGTATTAAGTAACTTGACTTACTGGTTAAAGAAAAAAAAAAAAGAGAGAAAAGTTCAGTTTGTCATTCAGACACTCAAATGTGCACGAAAGTGTAGCCAGGAAAATTAGACTGTATGGGACTATTTTTCCTGCCATAGCCACTAGTATATTGACTTTAAATACTGGCAGACCGCACATCTTAACAGGTAATCTACAGGTAATTTCATTTAAAAAAAAATTAAATTGTTTTACAAAATTTAAGCATAATTTGCATTTACTCAGCAGTTCTCATCCAAGAGGATGCCATGACAATTTTGATCTGCTGACATGAAGTAACCCAAAGTAAAGCTTGGCAATGCAGTTCAAGATTTTTGTTTGTTTTTTGTTTTTCAAAGTTGTAAAATGTTGGTTTTGGCCTCTTCTTTTGAATTTTTGCCTCATTAGTTAAATTGCTTTGTGCTAAAATAATAACATTTTTTTAACATGACAACATTTATGTTAACATGAGGTAATTGAAATACTTTTTTCATTTCAAAATTATATTTTTATATACAGGTCATTTAAAACACTTTAAAAATAAAAGCATTTTATATCATGTTAAAAGGTATATAATTCGGCTGCAAATTATTTTTATTTTTATTTTTATTTTTATTTTGTTCACATGTGTATAAAAATTAATTCTAAGTATGTCCCAAATTTTCTTTTTGATTTAATGAGAAACTAAAAAAAATAATAAAAGAATTACTCTTGCCTGTCCCATCATAATTTCTTCTTTAATACACATTTTCTCTGTGGGCCTCTTTGGGATGAAATTTGCATTATAGGATTTAGTCCACAAAAAATTTGGGGTTTGAAGGCTGATAATATTTTTTGTTTTCTCTCTTTTTGTCATCAAACCATGTCACCATGAAGTTTCATCATTTAATCGAAAAATCTTGGGGTGGAGAGTTACAATGAGGAGCTTGAATAGTATCCCACTTGGAAAGTGAAGGAATAACTATCACAAGGGCTTTAGCTTGAGTTCCAAACTGGCAAGCTATTTCAACGCACAACAGTCATTAAGGATTTGAAAAGTACCATGAGACCCATTAAAATGATTTGATACATAATTCGGTGAAATTTGAAAGCTTTTCTTGTTCAAAAGTTCTGGTTATTTCTCTATAGTATCTCTTTGACCTTAACCTTTGTAAGTAGGTATTATGTTCTTCTAATCAGAGTGTATGTGGATGTTGTTTTCATTTGTTTTTAACTTGAAGGTCTCCATTTAATATAAAACTATACCTTTAAAATTATCAGACTTTATTAATCCACTTAAAGGCTTAACCATCTGTAAAAATGTACTATGCAAATTGGACTTTTTCCCTTCTTCAGTCATCATAGCCAAGCAGATAAAGCTTGGGGAAATTTATGCATTCTGACCATCTCTAAATCGTTAGAGGCCAAACCAATTTAAATAGCAATCAGTGACCAAGAACACCCTTTGCTCTCTGAAGGTTTTTCCTTGCTATTCTAATTAATTCAAATTTGTTACGTTCAGCTCTGCTGGATGCTCTGCAGACTGAATTCATTCTGACTTCTTTAATTTGCCTTTTTCTTCTGCCATTAGTTTGTTAGCTCTCAAGATGAGCACAGAGCGCTAACTCACCACTACATAGTATGAGCAGAAGCTGTTTCTTAAATTGCTAAAAAAGATAGGATGATCCTTTGACATTTGGAACAGAGTTTTTGCCTCTACTTTAATTGCTTTCCTGGCCTGTATCATTATTCCTAAGTTTTCCTACTTCTGGAAGACTGGACCGATCCCATTTTATAAAGTATTTATAAGTCTTCCAAGCTCCTCCCCCCAAACAAACAAATAAACCGAACCAAACCAAAATGAAAAATAATTAAAAAAAAACCAAAAACTAAATGTAAAGAATTGTTATATGAATTTGTCACTGATTTCAGTGGAGTCAGAGTTTACCTCTCAGTTCTGTGGAGCCCATGAGATCTCTGGATGTAACCACAGTACAAGTGGGAAAATACTGCAAAAATTTTAAAGGGTTTCTGAAGTAACATCTCAGAGTGGGGCTGGAGTTACTCTCAAAAGTGGTAACAAATCCAGATCATCGAAAGACAGCATTTTCTTTAAGTTATTAATTGTCTACTGGTTTAGAAATTGTGTAAGTTTGAAACCCATGGTAAAGTTTATTCTGTTGGAAATGTCAACACAGGTATTTAACTCTGGTGTTACTTTTACCATCAAACGTTTCATACCTTGTGCAAGATTTGGTCTATGAAGTCTTTACTGGGAATAGGTGGAAGAATCTACTACTAGTCAGATTTTTATGTTTGTGTCCCTCATGAGGTATGTGATGTTACAGCTTCTATATGCAAATAATGTATCTTCTATAGCAAGATGCCTATTCTTATGTCTTGAAGTGTGCTGAACTCATTACAGCTTTTGACTTGTTCCAGCCTTCAGATTAAAATGGTTCAGGTTAAATCATTTTAAACTGCACAAAGGGTCAAGAGACCATATCATTTCAATGAGGCCACAGTTCATTTGCTTTGGCTCAGGAGAGCTAGAGGGTGAAATAAATATTAAGTCACATTTTGAAAGAAGGATTGAAGCTTTGGTATTACAATGAAGCAAAACATTTCATACATGATGCAGCAAAACAGTCACTGTATTTTCACCAGTTTGAAGGAGATAGAGAGGGAGAGAGAATGAACAAAAATATAATTAAAAATGCACCTGGTACATTTTTTTTTAACTTTTCATTATGGAGGGAAGCAATATTTGCTTTTTGCTTCATGGAGTTGAAATCAGTCCATTAAGAGGGTGGGAGAAAAGATTAATAGGTAAATTCAGCATTCTGACTCCTTCATGTAGTTAATGTGCTTAATCTTACCTAGGTGATGAGCTGCATTTACACTGACAATGAGTGCAGAGAGAGAAAGAGAGGTTAAATATGTGGTTAGGGGAACAAAGTTAATGAAAGCATATTACATGATTTTACAAAAAACATATATTACTGTTCATTTAGATTAGTCCTTGGGACAATTACATCCCTGGTGTAATCTCATTAAGCTAATGAGATCACATCAGGGATGAATTTGGCTCTTGTATTTGAAGTTTTAAAATGGTGATGTTATCGTAATTTTATTCTTTGCTTAGAATGTGAATGAGCTTTGGAAGCCTGAGAAAAAAAGTATTTTTAAGGATGACGGAGACCAGTGCAATAGGGAGGATGCAGAGTAGAATACTGAGCTAGTTCCTTTTTAATTCTCTTTGTCCTTGTCCAGACCATTATTTAGTTTGTGTATTAACTTTGCACTTCTGTATGTGGAGAAACTACTGTCACCTGAAATCCAGAGTCTTGAAGATGTAAGGCACCTACCTCTCCATAAAAAGTGCCCAGCTTCACCTTTAGGCATGACAGATACCCTCTAAGTCATATTCATCTGCATTGATTAGCCCAAATACATAGTCAATGCTTGAGTGTTTAAGTGTGTACAGCTTCGATGGTGTCTCAGAAAGCCACTGAGCATCTGACAGTAGGTTTCCTAACTGAAGCAAAAAATCCCTAACTTCCAAAACACATCTTCTCAAACAAAACATTTTTCTGTTTCTGTCCCCTGTGATCTTGGTCTTTTAGGTGTGTTCAGACTGCACATAAAACATACATAACATAGTCTTCTGTTCTTTTTTGTTTTATGTGCTTGAAAATAGCATGCCCAAGTTGACTGCGTGAAGCTTCATCCATGTCCTTTCTTTTGATGACAGGACTTCAACTTTGTGAGAACTCCAGCCGTCAAACTGTTGGGGTACCTGGAGTTTTAATTCATGTAAATGATGAGATAGTCATTGGCTTGGAATTTGCACCAGCAAGTGTGCATGTCTTCAACACAGGCACAGCAACTGTTTCCTTCTGTGGCACGGTGAGCAAAATGGAGTTTTTCTGATTGGGAGAATGGTACAAACTAGTAACATATTATTCAGTAACTAATTGCTAAGGGTAATCTCTTGTAAAGTGAGTTCAGATTGCTGCCTCCATGAAGCTGAAAGAAAGATCATTTAGATTCAAGTCTCTCACAGCACAGGTGAATGACTCAAGAAAACATCTGCTTCATGCTTTCTCTGATTTTTTATGTTATTTTATTGGACATTGGGAGAACTAGACGTAAATGTTCTTAGAGTAAATTTATACCTGACAATCTGTGTCATAGCAAAGAAATATAGGCCTGGTGCTTCACATGGTTCATGTCAGTGTGACAGGGGTGTAAGCACTGACTGAATATTATTCTTTTTTAAGTTGTGCACAATCCTGCTTAGCTAGTTTTTGAGATATTTGACTATCCCCATCATTAAGAGTTAAAGCAACAGATAAAAAAAAAACACACAACACATAGCTGTAGTGTAGCAATTCTCCAATTATTCCTGTTTGCCAGAACCAACAAGCAATCCAGAAGCTTTGAGTTATGCCAGCAAATCAAATCTGCCATATTTCATTGGAGTTAGCTCGCTAAGATTCCATATAAAATAAATTACACTTTTATGAAAGTTATCCTAAAACCTACATAGCAATAATGCTTCAACATTTTAGAATTGCCCTATATTGCTCTAATTTCTTAATAAATCTGAGAATAGTTAAAAAATCCCTGTAGATTTTTTTTTTCTGATATTTTCCCTTAAATATTACAGGAATTTTCCAGCTGAGATATAATAGCATTATTTCCTTCCAGCCTACCTTCTTGTTCTACTCCAGCAGACTCACAATGAACATGTTCTCAGAATGCACACCCAGCTGCACTTTCCTTTTATTACTTATGACAAACTTCAGAGTGCACAGGAGACATTTTTTTTCTCAGACCTTATTCTTTATTTGTCATGACAGTGACACAATGCTTAAGATCTTAATGATCTTATACAATTTTATTTTTGCTCTCAATAATAGTTCAGACACATATATAATCCCCTTTCTCCTTGCTTCCATCATTAATGTGTTTTTAAATTTTTAAACAAGATGTGTAAACATGTCATTTTTCTAATAATTTTGCATGTTTTAACTAGTGTTATTATTATGTGATGTTCATTCCTGTTTCAGCCTACTGCCTCTTTGCTATGGTAGTGAAGGATGTAAGGTTTTATAATCTCATTCTTCTGTTCAGCTGCATTTTGATCTTAAGCAAAGTTGGCTAGCCTTTGGAATGTATATTATTTTGGAAATTCTGAGATTAAATATCTTATATTTAATTTTAAAACCGACTGAAAATGTGACCAAATAATGGCATATTGATGGATGTATTCTGTTTACAGAGCACTGAAATTTTGTACTTTGATTCAGACCTGCATTTTTTTTTCCCACTTTTGATTCAAAAATGACTAAAAATGAAATACAGCTTTGACACTGTCAACATTTGCTATCAAAATGTTTCAGACAAAACAGTCCCTGAGTCAGGATATTTCCTCATGCGTCCTTCCTGTAAGCAAAGCAACGGTTTTCAACATAAGGACGTTATTGTTGGAAACTTCTCACTCCACAGCAAAGCTAACAACAATTTAAGGTGTAGAATTCTACTGGAATTAAAAAGGAGCCTAATCCCTTCTGGTTGCACCTTGGTCCCAGGGAAGACCTGGGGGAAAGAGGAAGGAAACCCTCCTGTTGTGCTGCAAGAAGGCTCCTGCCCAAGGACAATTCTTCCTGAGACCAGAGTGCAGTCTTGCCTGCTCTTCTCTCCTGATCACAGTATCAGGTTTAAGGTTCTTAAGTAAACCAAACAAACAGGGAAAGAGGTAAAAGGGCATTCTTGGTGCTCAAATGGTGATGAAAAGGGGAAGAACATGCTATTGCAAGCCCGAGGGAGATATATAACTACCCAAAGGTGGAGGTAAACAAAAAGGGTGAGTGAAATTTGTGTCACTCACAGGTTGTGTTTGAAATGCACTTCTCCTGTTTTTTTTCCTGCAACATAATAGGGTGGGAGGTGAGGGTGGGAGTTCAGAGAGCAGAAACATTTTATTTTGTGCTACTGCATTCAGGAGCCTTTGTGGGTTTCGTTTCTTAGTGTGATAGATGGTTCATTTTGAATGATTCACCATCTATGAGCCTCCCAGCGTAGATGAATGAACTCCGCTGTTATACCAAACACATCATTTTTATATCTTCTTGCTGGATGGTTACAGTTATTAACAGCAGCATTTAAAATTCACTTTTTTTCTTTGAAGGAAGCCCTGGCTATAAAAAAGAACAAATTACAAGTACTATGTGTAATGCAGTAGTGTTAAAGCTGCTGTCAGCATCCCAACGTGGCCATATGTCTGACATAAAGTACACAAAAGAAAGTGTTGAGGATTGAAGCACAGTCTGATGATAAGTAGGCCTTTTAAACAGTAAGCCTCTCAAGTGAGCAATATACATTCTGGTCTGTTTTTCTTACTTTGTGCTGCTTTAAATCAAAGTCCATGGGTCTGCAATTGCTGGGAGGTTGGACATGTTGTCTGCAAATAAATAGGCCCTCTGCCAAGTAACTAGAGCTCACTCTTGGTAAAGGAAGAACATTGTTCACTAAAATAGTTTGTCTTTTGATGCCAAAGGAAATCAAATTGTAATCAAGGGCTGAGAACGGACTGAAGTCATAAAAGCTGGCTTGCCTCAGACTTTGGCAGCCTCGCTTGTTCCCAGGCATATTAAATATAATTTACGTTTGCAGAGGGGAGAGGCTTTATTGCACTGGAAATTTGTTTTAAATAACACTTAAGTGAAACACTGTTGGGGGTAGCCAGGGATACATTTCTGCTGTCATTCATGCTGGTGAAAATCCAGAATATGTTCATGGACTTTAACAGATTAATTCTGAATTTTTATCTGTGTAAATGGATATTTATGGTCAATGTTGATTAAAACAATCACATTTCCTGGGTCATCCATTCCAAGTGGAAATTTCCAGATGAAAGGCATGCCTCAATTACAGAAGGTGTCAATATGTTTTTCTTCCATTTTAATCAGATTAACTATAAATGATCATCTTTGGGTGAAAAATCCTGAACATTTTATGAAATGAGCTAAATCGATTCTGTCCTTGATCTGCATTGTGTGAGGTGGAATCAATTTTACTGACAATTTCTGTGTACAAAGTTGAAGTTTAAAATATATACTTTGAGTTTTCAGAAAATGAGCTTAATAACACTTCACAATTATTATTTTCTGATTGTTACTTTCTCAATATATGTATATATTTAGAATGGCAAAACTTTTTTTTTTAACCATAGAATTAGAAAATAACTTTAAAATAACTTCTTCCAACAAGTGATAATTCTACTTTTCAGCATCTTGCTCTTAAGGAGCCAGCTGAGAGAAAATATTGTTTTAATTCTTTACACACTTTTGGATAAGATATTTTTCTTCTAACCTGACACCATGATGTAGGTTACATCTGAAACTTGCTTTACAAATTTGCACTGAGTCAAAGCAATGCAATCTGTCGACAAAAAAAAAAAAAATCTTCCATGAATATCTACTTTAAGATCACATTAACTCCTTTATTTTGCAGCTATGTCACATTGCATGTAGCATTTGTCAGCAAATTCATTATAATTCCTACTGTGTAAGGGGAAATTTGATCTTAGGGAGAATCATAAGGGATAATTAAAATACTAAAGAAATGTTTGGATATCTGTTGTCTTTAAAAAGGATTTTTTTTTTTTGGTCTCAATTTTTCTGTTGGAAATAATATTGAAACAGCACACTTCCACCTTAAGACAATGATATTGGGATTGTTTTGCACTGCTCACCGCTCTGACATTTGAAGCAATTTAATTCTGTCACAAGATTAGGACAGAGTTTAGACCTTGCTAACTAATTTGGAGGTCTAACACAAGCGTTTAAGAACCTTAAGAATATACTTTCTGTTTCTCAGTGCTTCAGGGACCAAAATGGGTAGGCATCTGCCTGAGATATTTCTTAAAGCCCTGCCCTTGTCTATGCATGTATTTACCTAAGTCTTGGTGACGCCTAACATCTAAATGACCAGTTTAATGCCTAAACTCTTGTCACCTCAGAGTAACCTGTGGCCTCATGACTAAGACTGGAGACTCCTTTGAAATGATGTGTTGTTCATGTACTGCTAATTCTAATTTCAGTTGACTCAGGGTGGTGGGTCTTAATAAGAGGTGAGGTGCCTGGAAGATATGACCTGCATTTCTCCACATTGCCTGAGTCCTTGTGTGAGTCTAGCCAAAGGCTAGATGAATCGTTTCCTGGAGCTAAAACCCTCCTTTTTTTTTTATTTTCCCTCTAGGAGAGTTTAAATGCATTATTTTCTGAACAAAATTATTTAAATTGCACTATTAATATTCAATAATTTTAAGGCAAAAAGCATGATATTGCCACACACACAAAACCATCAGGTTTTGTTATGACAAAAAATAAACAAATGTCAAAAATTCCAAAAGTTCCCCAAATACCCTAATTTATAATATCAATGGCTATTCTGAGGGGAAAATGACAGGGTAAAACTTTTTGACACCACAGCATAAAATACCAAGAGTATTAGTTGTAACTTATGGCTGCCCTTTTTTCCCAGCTGTAATATACGTTTGTAAGATATATGGTGAGGGCTAAGAAACTACAAAAGACAGAAGAGTGACTGACGAGGTAAATGCTGTGGCTCTCAGACGTGAACTAAACATCCTGGCACCTATGACAGCCACAGGCATTCAGGGGATTTGACAAATAGGTAGTCACTTTAAAATAGTCCATGTCAATGAATAATACCATATGATCATAGAGCATGAGCTTTTGAGGCTAATAAAAGCTGGGCACTGCTAAAAATACAGACTGGGAACACATTCCAAAAAGTAACTGAAGAGACCTCAGGACATATGTTCCCTTAAGTGCATGCAGGGATTAAGCTGCTATGTGAGCTTGCATACTGTGGTTCCTGTGAAGATCCAGAGCTCAGATACGCTCTGAAGTCAGGGAGATGCTTTGAGACATCCCCATACACTCAGAAGAAATCCACACAAAGAGCCTTTCACAAGGTGACTTCAGGATCCAGGCCTGTCTTCAGTATTTCCTTCTCCAGCTCCACACAATCCTGTAAATCCTGTATTACACTTTTCAAGTGCTCTCAAACTTTCTGTTGCTTTTCTTCTCCTCCTCTTTCAGATAAACAATGCAATACAGTGTATTCAGATGTTAATAGGACTGTCTGTGTATTTCTTAAAATAGGAACAGACAGCTAGAAAAGTTTTTACTTTTATATATAGATAGGCATATGGAGATATTTATACCTTTGTTATGTTTTTCCCTTCCTTTTGTATTGTCTTGTAAACATGTTATGATCATGATCCTTCATTTCTGAAAACAATAGGAGCTGGATGCCGACTTCAGTGGAAGCAAATGAAAGACCCATCTCTCTATTGTTGCAGTTTTCTTCAAACAAAAAATAAAAAAAAAGAAAAACAACAAACAAACAAAAGTTAAAGCATTCCAAAACATTCTTTGAAATAAATATGCATGTTAAAAAAAAAAAAAAGGAGCAAGGAGCATAAAAAAAAAGGGCATATTTCAATGTCCAAACTGTAACTGTTATTCCATACACTCACAGTCAGGGCAAAGTCAGGAAGCAGGGAAGCAGATATAAAAGAAAACCCATCTGAGTGTGGAAACAGAAAGATGTGTGAGAGATTCAAAGCTTGTAACCTGACTCTACCCCCACCTCACCATTATCTTGTCTGTAGATGCTCCTTGGCAAATCAGCTGGCACTATCCTGCTGTGTGTTTGGGCACTGAATGGCTCACAGGTTTTCTGAAGTAGGAAATTGGTCCTCATGCTACAGAGACTGGGCAAACTATTTCTGTCAGTTTACACTCTTTTTTTTTTTTTTGTGTTCTCTCAAGAGACCCAAAACCAGTCAGTTCGAAGCTAAGAACTGTTCAAATTGTCATTCACTTTTAGAGGAGACATGAAAATGAATGTGTGCCAGAATTTTGGTTGATGAATTTAACTCATTTTGACAAAGAGATCCTCCCCCTAAACTTCTTCAACATGCTCAGACTTGGTAATATGGGAAAAACACAGCTGAGGGGGGTAGAATTATTAGTCTATCATCTTAACTATGGACTTTTGAAAATACATGCTTGTTCACAGGAAAGGGATTCTCTCACATGAGATTTTGTCTCAGAAAATGTACAAAAGTCTGTTATAACAGAACAGTATATAAACAATAATGTTTTAAGATGTGTAATATGCATATTAATTATACAATATTGTTAAATCATCATTCTGAAGTAAAGAAAATAATTTTCAACAGACAAGCAATCAGGTGACAGAAAGAGATGGGTGCTATAGTGATGTCTAATTAAAACCATCTGAAACTAGTGTACAGGTATACATCTGTGTGGATGCACATATATCTATGTTGCAACTAAAACCATATTCCTCTTTATATAAACACCAAGTATAATTTCATATAATTCTACCTAATTAAAATACCATTCAGACTAAACAATTTTCTGTTAACTCTGCTACAGCAGCAAACACTTTTTTTTTTCTATGTTTTTCAGAGCCGAGATTGTGCAAAATTAAACATGCCAAATCAGCTGCATTGCAAATGCCCGGTTTGTATGACCTGTAGAGGCCAAAAACACACAAACTTTGGTTTCATCTGGTGAAAATCCGATGCAATGAAAGTAAAAAAGAGCAGCCTTGCTATGATGGGACAAAGAAAACAGTGAGCTTGCTATTACAGTCCCACCATACAAATAACTGAATGATTTCAGCCAAAATAATTTAAACAAACAACCCAAGATCAAACCTCTCACTCCGGAACAGGTATTTATTACAAGGAATGTCAGAAACATGTCAGATAAAGCATAGAAAAACAAGGGATTTTTTTGGAATGCTTTCACAAGCAGATATATCTGTTAACTTTAATGAATTATAATACCATCTATTCATTTCTTTTTTGTTTGTTCAATTTTGATGCTCCTACAACAACCCCCCCAAATTCACAATACAAGTAGCTTTAAAAATTATATTGCATTTATCTAAGCATTTTGCCTGTATATTTGCACTTTTTAAACAGTACCATTTGCTTGCTAAATTCCTTAACTGCTATGAGTGTGACAATTAAAAAAAAAAAGACTCTATGACAAAATGATCCACTTTTCCATTAAAAATTAAAAAAAAAGAAAAAGATTTTTAGTAACCTCTAATAATGAAGTCTCAGTGGCACAAATATTAATGAACAATGAATGATATAATTTTTATAATGAGTGAAACTATTGAAGAATACTTATAGATATTTTTTGCATTTTTCTACAATAATATCAACTCTTCAATACTTTCTTACTTCATAGATAAGATTTATAATTTGTCCTGTACTTTGCAGTTCCAAAAGAAGACACAAGGCAAAACAAGCTCAAAATTCAAAGAAAAGAGAAAGCATGTTTTCTTTACTGTATCAAGAAAGGATGAATAACTGTTGTGTACCTAATATGCAGACATCTTAGTATAACAAGATACAGCTTAACTCCTAGAGTCCTTGCTATTTAATCCATTTAGTTCTGCCCAGGGATCACATGAATTTATGGAAACCCCCTGCTACCCTCTTTGTTGACTTCCATCCCTGCTGGGAGATCCCCATCTGCTGGGAAGTGAAACTCTGTCCTGAACTTTACCTCATTTCACAGAGTGCCACATGTAAATCCAACTTCTTCATTTATTACTTTGACAGAGCAGATGGCAATGGGCTTTTAAAACACTGTAATGTTGCTTAAAACCAGCTATATTTGTAAGATATAATAGTTTTAGCTGCTTGGATTCTAGTGTCTGATTTTTAGGAAAAGACTCTGACACAGGCAATTAAATTTTTGAGCCATCAGTACTTAGTGATGCATCATAATTTAGCTGTTTTCAGAAAATCATATTGTGACCAAATAATCATTCATTAAGACAGAAAATACTTTTTTTAATGGAAATTTGAGACTCATGTTTGGTGGCTGATATGAGTGACTAGTTTTCTAATAGCCTTAATCACTGGAGTATTTCTTTACTTGTTCATTTAAGCTCATTAATGAAAACGTATGATGTTAAGCCTAATATCTGCTAACCCTTGATGACTGGTTTGACTTCCAGCATTGTCCTATCAATAACTGTGAATGATATGCACTGAAAATCAAAGAGTGTTATTTCACTGTGATTAAAGAGAACAGGTTTACCCAAGACTTCCTTTTTATCCAGTAAGACCACAGAGAAATTCTTTATTAGCTTGAGTCAGATGTAATATACTTCAAAATGTCTCATCCTTAGACATGTTACCCTAAATGCATAATGCAGTTTTAAAGTATAACCTGAAAATTCAAATTCAGCCAGTAAGTTTGCTTATGGAAGGCACATAATGGGATAGGGAACATCATGCACAATCACAGCATCCTGGGTTTGAAGACCATAAACACTGTAAACTGCTTGTCCTCAAGATCCAGTCTAATGGCTTCTTTGTATGTTTGTTTATATTCAGTGATGTCCAAAAGGAGTTTTAGCCCTGAAGAAGGAAAGTAAACCTTCCATTGCCAGTGCTGACTGTGCTTTTACAAATTGAAGTATCAGCTAATATGATGCTCAGTAAAATTCAAAGAGCTTGTGTTTAACTGATATAACTGGGATCTTTGCTTATGTTCATCTTGACCATGAACCTTCTGATCATATTATAAGTATTATGGCCAAAGGGCACTGGTTCTTGGCATGGCACTTTGGTGCTCTGTCATGCAATCATGTCATCCTGTATGGCGGCTTCAGGGTGAGACCTCATATGAAGTAGACAATCTGTGTTCTCTGGTTAAGCAAATACCTCTAATATGCATTTTCATAGTTTAAATCAGGCATTTTAAGGTATTTCAAGCCTATGCATATGCATACACTAATGGCAGATACTGTGTTTCATAATATGTCTTTGCCTCTCTGATGATAAATAACACCATGTTTAGAAACAGGGACATCTGTCCCCAAAGGGCTTTTATTATGAACTGTGCAGGTTTCCTCTGTAACTTTACAGGTAAAAATTATATGACACCATACCCTCATTTCATTGATCGTACGGATAACGTTATACCAATAGGGTTTTATCTCTCAGTGTAATTTCTTGTATTATGCATTGTATTATATTTTCAATTTTAGTGCATATGTTAGAACTTAAGATTTAACCTCAGACTGATTTTCCTACATTGTTTTCAGATAATTTTTAAGATTCTTGAATTAGAAATTAAAACCTAAGGGCCAACTCCTGCATGAAAACCATAGCAAGATAATCCTGTTGGCAAATTCCTTTTGCAAAAATTTCTTGCAATATGACATGCAGAAAAGTGATGCACTCTCCCTGCAGAATGAAATCCAGAGAGCCTCTGTTCTTATCTAATAAATTCCCAAAGGAAAATGTAATGAAGATCCTAATCTGACTTGGCTGTTCCTACTTTGACTATAACCTCAACAACACACCTCGCCCTTACCAATGATGAAATGGCACCAGCAATGTTCTCCTGTCCTACTGTTGCTGACCTACAGAGGTGATAGGAAATCAGCGGATAATTAGTGAGCATGTATAACATGATCCTGTGGAGAGGCAGCTGAGTCCTGTTGGTGCAAGGTGTGTTGATTTCCACACGTGTGTATGGTCTAACGCTCGGTCTAACCCTGGGTGTTTTATGACATGACAAAAGTTTTATTGACTTTTTTTTTTTTTATTTGAGAGTCTACAATTAAATTTTAGTAGGGGAAAGGTTATTACCGAGCATGAAGAAAAATGTTAGAATCAGGATGTTAATATTACTATTTTAAGATGTCTATGATTAGAATTGTATTTTTCTTTGTAATTTAAACTTAAAACAAATGTAAAAAATGCAGTTTATGCTATCTTAGTACAGACAGAAAGGTAATTACTAATTAAATTTAATACCACACAGAATTTAAAGAAAAAGAAAACAACAACAACAACAAAAAAACCAATGTGATTGCACAAGGTTTTAAAAAAATCCCCACAAATGTAAACTGGTCACTTCCTTTTTTTCAATAGTTGTGTGCAGGCAGTTTATGGTATTTCGGTAGTTATGACCTTTCTTTAACTACATGGCTATATGCCAATAAAATGAGAAGTTCAAACAAGCAGTGATCATTCTGTGCATAGCTAGTTAAAATTCATGGCTCACAGGGAACAGATTGCCATAGGAAAACCCTCAGCCTGTCCATCTACTGGTACCATACCACCAGCAGAGCTCCTTTTATTCAAGCTTCTCCCTGTAGTTGCCTCTAATTCTTTTGCAAATCTTCCTTTCCCGTCACAAATTTATAGCCCATTGACTACTTTCTGTGGGTGGCTGGAAACATCTGGGTAGCAATCCTCCAGTGTATGTCCTGCACCCTGCTTGGAAACAATGGCAACAAAGGCCAAGAAGAGCACAGCAGTGCCCAAATGCAAAACCAGGAAAGAAGAATGGAGCTGTTTAACATGTATATTCATTACTCACACTCAATTAAGGGTGAGTGAAGGTGGAGGAGCTCAAGGCCCTACTTTGTCAGCCTCAGAAAAAAAGTTCTTGTGATTGTTACATCATGTTTCATTAGACTAATTCAGTTTAGGCAATGCTAGTTTTGTCCTTGATGTCAGCCCTATCACTATCAGCTGCCACTTTTACAGGAAGTTTTGCAGTAGACTTGTCTAAGCTAAAGCCGAGCTAGTTGAGCTCACATATCCCAGGGCCTTCACAATGACAGAGGGAAATGTCTTGAAAGAGTACATAGAATTCATTTACAGGAATCTTAAATTTAAATTAGTGTAATGGATTTTAATAGCAGAGGACAACTTTTCCCCAGAGCTTTAAAAGCATTAGATAGATGAGATAAAATTCTCTAATGAACTCTAAACTTAAATATTTTGAACTAAATGTCTATGCATTTAGAGATCTATCTGAAAATCTATTTCTTTTAATAGAGACTATTTTTAGGATAACCAGGCAACGTGAGAGAAGAAAGGGTGGAAGAAAACTTTTCCTGATTTTTCTTCATAGCATAATTATACTAGGAGATTAAATTAGGAGGTTTAGACATGTAATAAATAGTCTCCTCCCTCCCTTCCCCTTTCCTCCTTACTGATATATGCACATCTGAGAGTGTTTAGTGAAAGGCAGAGGAAGAGATAGCATACTCTTCCTTTGAATTTGTTCTTCAGTGTGTAACAGTGCTCTTAAATGACAAAAGCTAAGTCAGTTGCTCAGTTACCTTTACTGAGATCTGTCAGACCAGACGGTTACTTGTTTAACTCTCTTCTTGTTGGACCAACCAAGTACTGAATATTATGTTCATCACTGGGAACTCAATGCAGGAGGCATCACAGCTTACAGATCCTCGTAAATTCTGGGCAAAATTTTGCTCCAGTCTAGACTGAACGTCCCATTTTAGTATCTCAGAATTAGGTACTTAAATTCCATAAATTATGTTGTTTTTCTTGTCATTATGTTCTATTATACAGCTGTACCATTAATTTTTGCAACTATGGGCAAAGATAAAAAGGAAAAGCAAAAAGCAGCACCTCCCACTGTAACCCAGACTGTATCATCTTTTGCTGAACTTACTTCCCAGCTTAATATCACATCTGCATCAAGTAACCTGCTTTGTCCTGTTGTTCTGGGACAACAGATCTGTGATCTCAAAGGATGTGCTTCAAATCCACCCACGTGGCCAAGCAGCTGTAAGATGACATGCCAGTCTATTGTTACCTGCAGAACAGTAAAAATGCCAGGCAATGAGGCCAACTGAAAATTGGTATTGATGGGACACAAACCTGTGCGATAACAGATGAACACGACTGGCCTGTTAAGCTCTAACTGTGTTTCTTCAGCGTGTGCTGAAGAACAATGATGGCTATCAGTTTGTTTTTACAGAGAGAGGACTACTGGCAGGTGCTGTAAGTCTCTCCAGAGAGCTTTGGTACAAAAATGATTAACTGCCTGAGTCAGGACTTGGAGCACATACACAATGACTCTGTGTGATAGTAGAAAAGACAGTGTATGTAATATTAGGTGGGATGGGAAACTGCTTGCATATCAGGTAACAGATACCTAGAGCAAATCATTAACATTCAGTCCACAGTACAGGAAAATGTTTCTTTGGGAAAGAATATTTGGTTTGCAGTTCTTGGTTTGCAGTTCTTAAAATAGAAAAACTTGCTAAATTTATGGAGAATTCTTTTTGTCTGTCTCTAAAGAAAGTGTACATATACAACTGCTAAGCCATGCATTACTTATTAGAGAAGGGGATGAGACTATCATTGAAGAAAACATAATTCGTATTTCAAAACATGATAGAAATTCTGACTTTAAAAAATACTTGTGGAAATGTACTTTCATACTTTGATATTCTTATTATTTTTCAAAAACAAATGTCAAGTATTTAAACTAGAATAATAAAAATCATTTTTTTTTTTAGCCAAAACAACCCTTGTAAAAACATACAAGCCACATATTACATTATATTTTTAGTTTACTTAAATTTTAGTATATTTTTAACAGTATATTTATTAACTAATAAAATATTTTTCAATGAAATTAATTGGTTTAAAAACATCTATGACTTACATATGAATGGTTTCATGTCTGAGGAGAAAGCAAAGGTGTGTATTTTAGTCACTTATTGAAATCCTTCAATAAATTCCTGCAGGCTACATATACCATTGATTGGCATCTGTATACACTTAAAACAAACGGAAAAGAATTCCCACTGGCACAACCCCTGGGGACTGGGGAATTTCTTTCTTTTATCTATTGTGGGTGTAAACACTTCATCTCACCCTTCCAAACCAAAGCTTTTGCTCCTGAAATTAGATATACTTCGCGCTTCTTGTCACATCCCAGCTCTCTGTGCAGAGAGGTCCTCTAAGGAGCTTCTGCTTATCTTGTTTTACTTTGAAACCTGTTCAAAGGAAAGAAGAAAGTTCCCACTTAGCCTAGTTAGCCTGAGACTAGATCATTTGGTTTGCTTATGGAAAGGCTTCCCTTTAAAGATAAGAGGCCTTAGAATGTATCAGATAATTTGAGCTAAACTTTTGGGTTGTATGTCTTACTGTTGGTTTAAGTACTTCCGCAGCTGTCTGCTCTAGCATGTGAGCACATCACATCACATTACAGCATCCCAGTGAGATAAGAAAATGTCTTTATTTTTTGCCTGCGGAGCTGAATCACAGGGTAGGTGAAGAATCTCGCATGAAGTTAAATGGAAACTGTGGGAAGCTCTGTGGTTGATCCAAGGTACTCAGACTAGATCTCATGCCCCAGAGCAATGCCATGTCCACAAAAGCAACTTTTCTTCTAATTTTGTCATCTGTGATAACAGCTAGAAAATGCTTTTTGTTGTGAATCTTGTCCAAATCATGCACAGAGCTGAACTGGTGGCAGTGCTGCTTAAGTAGATGTACAGCATTTTAAGATGCTATTCACACCATGCACAGATACATTTTTGTAGGATGTTGAGTGCTGTGCATTCTTTCCTGATATAAATAAACATTAAGGACTTAGCCATATAAACAGATTTTTGTGGCTTCCATGGCAAAATAAATGAATGTGTTCAAATGCACTTTAAAGTTCAGAGAAAATAATTAAGTGAACTTGTTTTTGTCAGATTTTTAGGATAAGAATACATAATGATTTACTATGATTCAGCTGATTCATCTATTCCAAATTGCAATATGAAGACCATTTTTATCCCCAAATTTGCACTGTTATAATACAGACATTCTGTGACCAAAATGAAACCATGTCCTTCAATGGTGATCCTCCTCTGCCCTCAAAAGTGTGCATTAACTTGATTCTGGATTAACTTTTCCTGTATGTTTAGCAAGAGGTAGTTAGAAATAGGATTGATTCTTCAATGGTGCATTTTTTTTCCCCAGTTTAAGTAGGATTTAGGTATCATCTAAGTCAATTTATGAAACCAGTTAAGGAAAGGTATCTGAAACAAGTTATTTTGTCTTCTTGTGTGCTCTATCTACCAGTAACAATGAAAAAGGGAATGACGGCACTTGGACTGAGGTGGATTAGACAGCACAGCATCATCTGGTGCAGAAACTCATCCCTGTGTAGTGTTTGCCTCACAGTCGCTGTCTCTGTTGTCTGTGTGAGTGACATGGGGAAGGGAAAGGTGCATCTTCCAGGCTGCAGCTATAGCAGTTACTAATGTCTCTGGTACTCAGTGATTGCTTGTGACAGCTGCTGCTATCTGTGCATGTAACAATTTTCACTGAAAGTCTGTATGGTGGAATACAGAAAGTGCTACCAAAAAGTCCAGACATCCCCACGAAAGTGTCATGACATTAGAGGAGAGACTTAGAAGCAAAATTAAGTATTGGCATATTTCTGTTCCAGGTTAAGTAAGAGTTTGAAATCTCCACCATCAATACTAGTTGTGCAAGTTGATAGGAATAGTAATAGGTAAGAGATACTAGCTGAAGTATGCTTATATTTTGATATTTATGTACATACACACTTATATGTATCTCTATAAATATATATGTGTAACTGAACATTTTTTTTCTTAGACTGTTCTTCCACTCTTAGAAGGATAGATGTCAAATTGATAGAAAATCACATTCTCCTAGACTGCCTTTGGAGTCTCACTTATTCAGGTAGTTAGAAAAAAGTTGTTTTAAATGTAAGTGAAGTATCATACACCATTGTCTTTCTTCTATTACTTTTTTTTTTTTCTGTCATAAGCACCTTGTTTTGTGCTACTAGATGTTTCACTTGTTTTAATATTCAACTTTTGGTGATCATTAGCTCTTAAGCCAACAATGACAAGAACATTGTAAATTTTTATTCAATGAAAGATTTCTTTGCAATTTTATTTGCCTAATATTAGACACTGGACTGAGTAGTGAAGTTGTATTTTTTCTATCCTTGCCTGACTGCCTGGCAAATGTGTTGGTTTTAGGATTTCAGTGCCCAGTGTCTCCTGTCTCTTTCATAATGGCTCTTGTTCACTTCCATAATCTTTCTGGGATGGTTTAGATGACACAAACTAATTTTATTAACATGCTTCTTGGACTGGACTTGGACTTGGACTAACCATAATCTTGTAAGCAATCCAGATACTGCGCATGCAAAGCAGAATTGTTATGACTGTTGCCTCAATGAGCTTTAACTTTTGATATTGCTATATTTTCCTTCATAATATCACTCAGAGCCTTCAAAAGCGCTGCTGGCTTCAGAAGTTTGTAGTTGCATCATCATTTTTCATAATACAATGCTTCCCGGGTGAATGAACTTATCCAGTATAGATGATGAACACTTGTAACTGACTTAGTAAAATCAAATGCTTTGAGTACAGCAGTAAGATAATGCAATAGTTCTGTGCATCCTCAGGCCTCAGTTCTCAATTACAGTATATATATTTTTTTCAAGTTACATATTGACTCTGTTGGCTGCCAGATTTTTGGTAGTGTGTAGAAATTTATGGTGATGTTGGTGAACAGAGATGATTCTTATAATCTTTAAATAAGAGATATTTGTGTTAGGCTTCAAGTTTGTGGAACTACTCTTATGGCCTTTTTCCTCTACCTCCCTACAGTCAAAATAGATACTGGACTGTATTTTCTATTCTGGCATGATAAATTACACATGAAAATGTGATTAAAATATGTTAATTTTACATTAGTTAAGGATCTGATTCAGCAAATAAAGTAGAAAAGTTAATCTAGAGGTAATACCCAGAATGATATCACTCTGCAGAGATCTTTTCAACTGGATTTATTTAGCCTATTTTTTGCATGTAGACTTTGCATACAGATTCAAAATTCAGGGAAGCTGGAAGAGAGGAATCAGAAGGGAGGTTTACATATCATAAAAACAAAATGCCGTAAGAATTCCTCCAGCTCAACCATTAGATACCAGAACCTGTCATGCAATAGTGATTTAGCATGGGAAATAAAAAGAAAGGTTGTGTGTGTAAATCAGGGTGTTAGCAGAGTTGTGACTCAACTTCAAAGACTTAACACTTCTTTTCCTCTATTTTACTTTTTTTCTGTGGCTTCTTTTCGCAATGAAAACTGCCTTCATCTGTATGTAACTCAAGGTCTGCCTTCCTGGGTACTTAAAACACCTCTCATTGTAGCAGGAGTTTTGACCTTTTGCTTTAGAGTTATTGTAACTATCAGAGTGCTGCTTGGGAATGTTATAGATGCTCTGCAACAGTGGCCTGAGAAGTACTGAACTGCTTTCAGAGGGCAAGCTTCTTGTTGCTCTGAAACAACCAAGGGTCATGTGGTAGGGTAGCCATTAAAAAAAACAACCAACCAAAACCAACCAACCAAACAAAACCCCCACAAAACAAAACAAAAACAAACAAACAAACAACAAAAAAAACCCACTTAAAAACCAGCCCAAATAAATAGCATATTTTCATGTGGTCCCTGATACCCTACTGTCTTTGTCTTTGCAGATGGACTTGGCAGGATGCCTGAGTAATAATTACCAATAAGATTTTCTAACTTTTCTGAAGTTAAATGAGCCAACTACTGAAAGAAATTTGTTCACTTGTTGTAGAACAACACTAGAATATTAAAGTGGGTAATATCATAATAAACAAACACTTAATGATTTTTTATTTCTTTACCACTTAAACTTCAGTGACTTCAAGGTTAGCCTAGGATTTTCCTCTAGTGGAAGAGGGAGGGACGTCTGAGGAAGACAGAAGGCCCACTGGAGATGGATGAGTGTTTTCTGTCTTTTACCAGTGATTTTTAGCAAAGGACAAGCTAATGAGTGTGTAAGTATGCAACCATGACAACAGCGCAGGAAGAAAGAGCCTCATTACCCACAAAATTGCTGAAATTACTGTTCTCATAGGTTTCCACTGAAGAGTTTTCCGTAGACTGCTTTTCTGTTATTTGTTCAGACTGTGGACTTTTTATAACTTTTGTAAACTTTTCATCTCTCTAATAAATTCTTGCCCAAACAGCTATGCCCATCTCGAAATCCAAAAATGTGATTGCAAGATGTAAAAACATAACCAAGAAATAACCCTATGTGCTTGCTAAAGTTGGGTGTCAGCAGCATCTGCAAAACTTTCCCAGGACCCTACACCAACTTGGAATCCATGTTGATGTTGGTCCATATTTATTACTTGTCAATCTAACTTGTTTAGAACTGTTTCGGGTAAGCCTGCATGAACGGTGACATCATTTTTGAGTTCCAGTGTATACTATAATTTAAGTTTTGCCTGTTTACTTACCACTTCCTTTTGGTACGTATTTGGTGCTCAATACTGACTGTAGATACCAACATTTTAGAAAAAGCCCATGATTTGGGGGGCTATCTGCATATCTGAAGATATGTGTCCTTGCATACTAAAGGAACCAAAGCAACTTGACCCGCGGGAACGGTGTTAAGCTGAGGCAGGGGAAGTTTAGGCTAGACATCAGGAAGAGGTTCTTCACCAAAAGGGTGGTCGCACACTGGAACAGGCTCCCCAGTGAAGTAGTCACTGCACCAAGCCTGTCTGAATTTAAGAAGAGATTGGACTGTGCACTTAGTCACATGGTCTAAACTTTTGGGCAGACCTGTGCAGTGGCAGGAGTTGGACTTGATGATCCTTATGGGTCCCTTCCAACTTGAGATATTCTATGATTCTATGAACTTTTCATTTGCTTTTGCAAGGTAGAGGAGAGTTATGGTTGATCTTTTATCTGTGCACTTTTGCATTCAGTTAAAACTTTTGCAAAGCAGTTGTTTTAGTATGCCAGAGAGGAGTGCATGGAGTGGGCTTTTTAAAGATCCTAATTTTGTTGATCCTGTTTTGTTCCTCCCTATGACAGAGTATATTGATTTAATTAATGTGGCTCCTAACTGGGGACAGAATCATAACAATATTGAAGGGACGCTGAACCATTAAAATGAAATGACTTGTTCAGAACAACACAGCCAGGAGGAAGCCACAGATGGGGCAAAACAGAGAATATTGGCTCTTCATTTTCCTGTTTTTTTTTTTTTTTTCTCTTTTCTTTTTTAATGCCATTCTAGTCTAATAGTTCTCAAGCTGACTGTATGTTACATATGTGAGCTGAATTAAGCATGTCACCTTCCAGATCATAATTTAAAACCTTAAGTGATACTTGGTATAATAGCCATTCCTGCAGTAAACCACTGGCCAGCTCTCTACAAGTTATTAGACTGTCACTTACCGCTAGGTTTTGTTTACTCTACTTGCTTGCTCCTCACTTCTACCATAAAGATCCTATAGTTCAGGCACTAAACTGTCAGTAATGAGAGTTAAGACATTTAGCTCATTGCTGGTCAGCTCAGTACCTTCATGTCCTTCCTGGAAATGGTTGACAAAAGAAAAGGTTAAGAGTTACACAGTAATAAGGTCATAAGACATAGCAGGACAGCAATACAAGGGGGAGGAGAACAATGGCAAGGACAGCTGGGAGAGCTGAAATAGTAAAAGTTTGCTTGAGAGAATAACATCAAGAGGAAATGGAAACAGTCGTGAGAAGAGAAAAGCAGATCATTAGAAGAGAAATAAAGTGTTGAGTATAGAAAGAATCCAGTATCATGTTCAATTAAACCTGTATTAAATATCTAGTCGTGACACCCATTCAGAGATTAAAAAGAGAAGAAAATTGATTGACCATTTAATAACTGACTTTTTATTTCAGTTAAAATAAGAACCAAAAAGAAGGATGCAGAAAATCTCTTTTATTGCTTATTTGCCTTATAAATTCTGAATTACCAAGGTTCAACAGGTTTCAAGTGGAACAATACTTCTTTATCTTACCACACGTCTGAACTGGGGGTGTGATTGCTTAATAAAGATAATCTAATATTATAAACTGCATTAAAGATATTGTGGGATAGTCATTTAAGGAGAAGTTTGTGTAATGTCACTAGTCACTGTATTCTGCACTATTAAAGAAGAGGCTTATTTTGAATTATTTTGCCATAGTTCTCTCTTAGGATGTAAATCAGCTGAAGTTTCAGTTCAAGGAAATCTTCTTCAAAACTTCTAAGGTCTTTTCTCTTCCTCCCATGTGCCTCCCAATTAAAATTGCATTCTTGATTACCCTCCAAAATCCATTCATTAATGCTGATTGTTAAATATCCACTCCCCATTTCTACTAACTACATAATTATCAGACTTACCACAGCAAGAGCATTCATCGTGTCCTTTACCGTGCACTCATATTAACATCCCTATCCTTTTCTCTGACCACTGACCTTCACCTTCTCCATTGACTCCACTGTCTTTTCTACTGTCAAAGCTCCTTCCCTCTATTTCTACCTGATCTAATTTTGAATGGATTTTGCTAAACATTTGATAGGTCTCAAGTAATGAACAGTGAGCCTGAAGATTTTATGATAGTGAATCTTCAAAAGTTTTTTTCATCCTTCTGAAGTGTATTTTAAGGTGAGAATATAGTTTTGAAACAGAAAAAAAAAAGTTGTATCTTTTATTTTAATATGTTTTGCAGATTATTTTAACATCATTTGGAACATGAATTATTAAGAGGGAAAAAAGTAAAAAAGTCATGGGAAAATGTGGTAAATATTTTGAAGTAAAGAAGAGAAAGCAGAAGGCCTTTAATTTAGTTGAACACATTTATTAGTTTTCTCTTATTTTTCTACCTTATCTTCTTTCTCCATCTTCTCTCAATCTCCCACACATTTCTTTTTTCCCTGCCACTGAAAAATGAAGTGATGTATCACTGTTTGGTAGGTTATGTGGTTGGCAGAATCCAGATCTTGTCTGGTTGCAACTGCATTGAGCCACTGCCAGAACTGAACAATAAAGTTCTTCCTACCATAAAGTTACAGTAAAGTTTTTTTTTTTGAGATCTCTGTGGGATGTGATGATCAACTTTCTTTTCCAAATAACTATATGAAGGATCCTAATTCTTGAAACTTTAATGTTTTGTTTAAGAACAAAAATTTAGAACAGATTTTTTTTTCTCATTTTATTTTTTTTTCTTTTTTATTTTTTTTTCTTCCTTTTATTTGTCTCTGAACAGAAAGCAGAAGGAACAAATTTCTCTCCACACAGGGCTTCACAGAATCACTATGAACCTCTAACATGACAGGATGTGTTATAGGCCTGTCTGAAGGAGAAGGGTGTTGCCTTCTTTGGCTTTCAGGGCTGGAGTGGGGAATGGGATGGTGCAGGGGAAGCAGCTGTGCCACCCTTCATAATAAAAATGGAAAAGGAAGAACTTTTCTCAGTCCTTTCACCTTAATAGGAACTGACAGCAGTTTTGCTTTGTATTTTTAGATGCTTGCCAATGCATGAGAGTCCCTTTGCTTCCCCGTTCTGTTTAAATCAAAAAGCCAGACAAAGGTCACTGGTTTTATGAACTGTGTCATGTGGAGGGGGCATGCCTCTTAGGTGGAAAAAAATGATTGAAAATGAACAGGTGAATATAATCAAGATTTAAATCCCCTCTTAACATGGTAAATTCTGTGGGGCAAGTTAGCACGGCCGTGAAACAGGCAGGCACGGAAGCTCACATTTCCCCAGGGTGTGACTAACGTAGCTCTAAAACAACATACGTAATCCAAAAGTATTAAAGCATTCATAAAAGAACACTCCTCTAAGTCCAACGAATATTGTGTGAAGTGTGTGTCTGCTTTATATGATGGTGTTCCTTAGTCACACTGCCTCAGCGTGGGATATCCTGGTGCACCTCTCTCTTTCTCTTCCTCTGTTTTATAGTGGAAACTTACCAATGTTAGTTGAGTATCCACTAGCATTTCTAGATATACAGGACAATTTTTTTTCCTAGGCAATAATATAAAGGTTATCTAAGCACTCCCTGTCTGAGGCTGTCTAGGTGCTTATGCTTCAGCTATGTACTACACAATATAAAACTTTGTGACGGGAGCCTGTGGTACTTTTTTCCATTTCTAGATAGGTAGTCGTTATTTAATTGCTATGTTATTTCACAACATTTTGTAATTACCAGCCAGATTTGCTTCTGACCCATGCACCGATGTTCCAAGTTTTTCTTTCAGGTACACTGGAGTGGTGTCTTTGAATTAAACAGGATTGGCAGTGTGTGCATTATAAACAAACACTCCTTCATGTTTGAACATCTTAGAGAGAGCATAGGTTGGTGGGAATTTTATGTATAAAAAAACAAAACAAAACAAGAACAACAACAACAACAAAACAAAACAAAACAAAACAAAAACAGAGCCTGGCCTTTCTGCATAAAATTCTACATCAAAAAAGAAAACTCAGAAAGTAAGTAGTTTGTTACAATCAAGCGGAAAGTCGACAGAGACTCTTGAACTTTTCCTGTTTTTGTTGTGTCTAATATCCAGCAATTGGTTAAGACTAATCGCCAGTTTCTCAGGGTTACATTAATACTTCAAAGAATTTGCCCAGGCCACGATTGAAAAATGGTTCTTCCTTTTCAAAATGTTGATGGTAAGTTTGATTAAAATCTTTTATCCCCATAAACAACTTGTGCAGTTAAATAATCTTTTTATTGTAGGCTTGTTTAATTTATTAAAGTTTCATCTCATCTGTTTGCTTAGTAAAACCATTTATTTGTGAAGGTTGACAAATAGGGAGTCTGAGATTCCTAAGTGCAAATAAATATCTGTAGATGAAAACTTCTACATCTACTTGAGAACAAATTATTATTTTGAGCAGAACCCTTACAAGATGTTTAAAGAAAAGAGAGGATTCCTCTGTCCCAGTCTATAACATAGCTGTGGAAATACTGAAACTGGAGATTATTCTCACTTAATGAATGAAAAGGGGTTTACTACTCTTAGCATGATGTCTTCTCTGGGGAAGACTGGGATTTTTAGCCCTGCCTTTGGACATCCTTATCCATGCTTTAGCTCCTAACTGCTTTAGTATGAGAATATGAGACCACAATACTCATACACGCATTAAGGTTTTTCTTCAGACAGGCTTTAGCAGCTGAAATGCAGACTGTGATGGAAATAATTTTGAAAAATGCTTGTAAAGTTGAATACCACAGTACTAAATCATTCTATTTCTTGTCATTTGCACTATTCCAGAAACACAGGGGTGAAGAAAACCACCTAATCGTCTTCAGAGAGAATTTCCAGGTTTCCAGCAAACACTGAGCTTGTCTCTAATCAATGGCTTATCTCCAAACCAGCAGATTTCATGTTGGATTAGTCATTTGTTGGCACCATGCATATAGGATTGCTCCACATTCATGAAAGAAGTTTGATCTGCACTCCCCAGCTGCTCATCCACACTTCTACACCCTCCTTTATTTAATGAAGAGCATTAGGGAGACACGTAGGAGAAAACTAGTACAGCTGAAAGGAAGGAAGGATGGAAGGACGGAAGGAAGGAAGGAAGGAAGGAAAAGAAAGAAAGAAAAAAGAAAGAAAGAAGAAAGAAAGAAAAAAGAAAGAAAGAAAGAAAGAAAGAAAGGAAAAAAAGAAAGAAAGAAAGAAAAAGAAAAAAGAGAAAAAGAGAGAGAGAAAGGAAGATAGGAAGATAGGAAGATGATAGGAAGAGAGGAAGAGAGGAAGAGAGGAAGAGAGGAAGAGAGGAAGAGGAAAGGAAGAAAAGGAAGGAAGGAAGGAAGGAAGGAAGGAAGGAAGGAAGGAAGGAAGGAAGATGATAGGAAGATAGGAAGAAAGATAGGAAGAAAGATAGGAAGATAGGAAGATGATGGGAAGAGAGGAAGAGAGGAAGATAGGAAGATGGAAGGAAGGAAGGAAGGAAGGAAGGAAGGAAAAGAAAGAAAGAAAAAAGAAAGAAAGAAAGAAAGAAAGAAAGAAAGAAAGAAAGAAAAGAAAAAAAGAAAAAGAAAGAAAGAAAGAAAGAAAGAAAGAAAGAAAGAAAGAAAGAAAAAAGAGAAAAAGAGAGAGAAAGGAAGATAGGAAGATAGGAAGATGATAGGAAGAGAGGAAGAGAGGAAGAGAGGAAGAGGAAAGGAAGAAAAGGAAGGAAGGAAGGAAGGAAAGAAGGAAGGAAGGAAGGAAGAAAGATGATAGGAAGATAGGAAGAAAGATAGGAAGAAAGATAGGAAGAGAGGAAGATGATAGGAAGAGAGGAAGAGAGGAAGATAGATAGGAAGATGGAAGGAAGGAAGGAAGGAAGGAAGAAAAAGAAAGAAAGAAAGAAAAAGAAAGAAAGAAAGAAAAAGAAAGAAAGAAAGAAAGAAAGAAAAGAAAGAAAGAAAAGAAAAAGAGAGAGAGGAAGAGAGGAAGAGAGGAAGAGAGGAAGAGGAAAGGAAGAAAAGGATGGAAGGAAGGAAGGAAGGAAGGAAGGAAGGAAGGAAGGAAGGAAGGAAGGAAGGAAAGAAAGAAAGAAAGAAAGAAAGGAAAAAAGAAAGAAAGAAAGAAAAAGAAAAAAGAGAAAAAGAGAGAGAGAAAGGAAGATAGGAAGATAGGAAGATGATAGGAAGAGAGGAAGAGAGGAAGAGAGGAAGAGAGGAAGAGAGGAAGAGGAAAGGAAGAAAAGGAAGGAAGGAAGGAAGGAAGGAAGGAAGGAAGGAAGGAAGGAAGGAAGATGATAGGAAGATAGGAAGAAAGATAGGAAGAAAGATAGGAAGATAGGAAGATGATGGGAAGAGAGGAAGAGAGGAAGATAGGAAGATGGAAGGAAGGAAGGAAGGAAGGAAGGAAGGAAAAGAAAGAAAGAAAAAAGAAAGAAAGAAAGAAAGAAAGAAAGAAAGAAAGAAAGAAAAGAAAAAAAAGAAAAAGAAAGAAAGAAAGAAAGAAAGAAAGAAAGAAAGAAAGAAAGAAAAAGAGAAAAAGAGAGAGAAAGGAAGATAGGAAGATAGGAAGATGATAGGAAGAGAGGAAGAGAGGAAGAGAGGAAGAGGAAAGGAAGAAAAGGAAGGAAGGAAGGAAGGAAAGAAGGAAGGAAGGAAGGAAGAAAGATGATAGGAAGATAGGAAGAAAGATAGGAAGAAAGATAGGAAGAGAGGAAGATGATAGGAAGAGAGGAAGAGAGGAAGATAGATAGGAAGATGGAAGGAAGGAAGGAAGGAAGGAAGAAAAAGAAAGAAAGAAAGAAAAAGAAAGAAAGAAAGAAAAAGAAAGAAAGAAAGAAAGAAAGAAAAGAAAGAAAGAAAAGAAAAAGAGAGAGAGGAAGAGAGGAAGAGAGGAAGAGAGGAAGAGGAAAGGAAGAAAAGGATGGAAGGAAGGAAGGAAGGAAGGAAGGAAGGAAGGAAGGAAGGAAGGAAGGAAGGAAGGAAAGAAAGAAAGAAAGAAAGAAAGAAAGAAAGAGAAAAAGAAGGAAGGAAGGAAGGAAGGAAGGAAGAGAGAGAGAAAGAAAGAGAAAGAAAGAGAGAAAGAAAGAGAGAAAGAGAGAAAGAGAGAAAGAGAGAAAGAGAGAAAGAGAGAAAGAGAGAAAGAGAGAAAGAGAGAAAGAGAGAAAGAAAGAAAGAAAGAAAGAAAGAAAGAAAGAAAGAAAGAAAGAAAGAAAGAAAGAAAAAGGCTAACTTTACCTGGGATCTATGTGCACTGGGTGTCTCAATAAACACAGTGTCACCATAAGGAAGAAAACAATGTGGGAGTGAGAAGTGGTGGCTGTGGTGATGGGAAGGCAGGACTATGTTATTTTGGGGAAATGTTAGCTAAAAGAAATAGCTGAGCTACAATGAAGCTTTATGCTGGCTTGAATATTGGCTGTCCTTCCACAATCACTGTAAATCTGGTATAATAAAACTCCCTATCAACATATGTTAGCTAATTTAACAGAACTGCGGTCATATAGCCACTCCTGATCTAGGCAAACTTAAACAGTATGTGACCTGGCAATGCACAGGGCTGATACAGGTGATTTTGCAGCCTGTCTCATTTTGTAACCAGCTTGCTCAGAGATCAGGAGCTACAACCATCCATCCAGCAGTGATCTCCTTCCCACTGCATGAAATCAGCATTGGCAGAGCTAGGCATCCAGCCTGCAGTTCTGTCTATGCAAGTCATGCTGTTACTATACAGCCCTTACAACACAGCTATCGTGTTAATGACATCTGCTATGTAGATTCAGTACAGAACATAGATATTCAAAAGTGGCCATATGCAATTTCAGTTTGCATATGCAAATTGTGGTCAAAAAGTCATTTCTCAGACAGATCATTTGGATTTTGTTCCTAAAGTATAATAACAAAACATGTTCGTACTGAAATAGTATATAGTTGTGTTTATTTCAAATGTTAATTTCTTCTTTAAGATCTCATCAAAGTAATCATTTGAGTAATTTACAGTGTGTAAAGAAAAAAATATAAAATCAAATATGAACATCCTATAATAACAGAGCCGACAGAATGATTAGTTTGTGAAGTCAAGCATTCATCCTGACCTTCCTAGACACACCAATGACTCTGCCTAAAATTTTCTTTCTCCTTGTGCCAATACACAGTTTCTGCAATGTTGGCAAAAAAAGCCAATTTTTACTGAAAAGCAAACCCTTTAGATTTCTCATACCTTATGAAATGGATGTAAATATATGTCCAGTGGCCAACAGCTTTGGGGTATTTAAATCACATTTGCTGCTCAAATTTAAAAACATTCTAGTGATCTAGCACTCTGCTGACCTCTGGATAGAAAATAACTCTGCCTGAATATGTATTATTCTCAATACTGTGAACAATCACTTAGCTGTTTCTTGCAATTTTGCTTTCACCAAGTTTCTCTACTTTGATTTCCACCTATTTTTCATCCTGACATACACACACAGTAATGGTTCTTAATATCCTTTCTAGAAACTGAGTCCTGGTTACATTGCTCTTCAGGTAATAGCTAGGGCTAGGCAGGCAAGGGACCATAAAAATACAATATTTAATCTTAAGGACTTCCTGTTCAGGAAGGAGTAAGTGCAGACCAAATGGCACCAAGTGAACAATGTGACCTGTGCTGACTTTTAATGTGAATAAACATGTCTGATTAAGAGTTATTCACTGCTAGATATTCTCAGCAATTCTGAAAGAAAAATAGTAGCTCTGATGAAACTGAAATTTTGGTTGTTTCTACCACTGGCGAATTGGCATGTTGGATTACCTTTCCTCAGTTAAAGAAGCAGATGCATTCGCACTCCACAACACTTGCACCTCATGATCTCTCTTTCTCTCTCACAGCTACAGACATGCAATCGGCAGCATGTTCCTTTCTATTTCTGTTATTAGCTTTACTCATAGAAGTTGAGCACTGCAGTAGCTACCTTTGGAGGACCCTCCTTTGTAAGATTCTCTTCCACAGTTCACATTTGAAGAATGGAATTTACAGGCTTAAAGCTTTTGAATTCCTGAGCTTTACTGCATATAATGCTAGCCTTTTTGCTTGGAAACTGGCTGAAGTCAAGCTAGCTCTGGTTCCCCGTGTTCTGTTGAGATGATGGGCACCAAGCTTTAGGCATATCTGAGTATTTTCTTCCTGCATACAGGAATGTACAGGATTTTTTTTTTTTTTTGGTAAACCACCAGTTAAAACATTTGTTTGCTCAGAGTTGAGTGAAAACATCCAGATATAGTTTTGTTATTCACATTGTCTGTTATGTGGGATTTCATGTTTCCTTTACTCATCTCTTTTTAGCTAGTGTCTCCTGACAACTTGGCATATTACAGAAGGATGATGTAGCTTTTTCTTTCTTTTTAATACAGATTGATCGGATTCCCACTCCTACCCTCTCCTTTTTTTTTTTTTTTCCCCTCTTTATTTTTAGTTACAGTGTTTATCAGTGCAAAGCTTGGAGCAAAGAATTTCTGAGCTTCGTCTATGCAAGTAAACTCTATGTACTCTAGTATTAGTAGCAATAAATACTGTACAAGACTTAAGTAAAATCTGTGACTGCATTTCACAGGTTTTAAATATTCCCAGGCTTACTAGATACTTTCAGATCCGATTAATATCTCAGTGAGATACAATGATGTTAAAGAAGAAAAGGATGAGAAATGCTTAGCGTAGCTTTCAAAATTAGGTTCCCACCACGATTATTTAAGCTATTTTTTTTCTGTCTGCTTAACCTTAGACAAAACCAGCTTTTTACTAAAATAGACTGTCCTTGTTCAAGTGTCCCTTGATACACTGAAAGCAGCTTCCTTTCAATTTGGGAAAGCCAAATCTACACTTATCAGAAAAAGTAAGGTTTGTGTTTTCCTGTTTTGTTTTTTTTTTTTTGTTTTTTTTTTTTTCTTTTTCTTTATATAGATAGCTTGTTGCTGACAAGAGGTAACTACTGTAACGCTTCTGATTTGGTAACAGGTATTCACTGGGCAGGAAAGATTTGTCTAAATTTAACAGGCTGCACAGTAGTTTTAAAACTTTGAAATGAACTTAGTGGGTGAGTTTTATTTTGTGTAACCAGAAGAAAACTCTCCCATGAAAATCACTGTCCTGATACTTTAGAGAACCAGGAAACAATTTTCACAGCTCATTCACACAGCCAATGAAATGTGAAATAGGTTCCATGGTTAGGTGAGACTGTGGGATGTTCTCTGTATCTCTGGTTAAAGCAATCCTCTTTCCAGAACATAAGGGTAAGGAGATAAACAGAGCAAAAAATATTTATTAAGACCAATGAATAATAGAGGGAAGATGAAGCCCAATGCTTTATATTCTTGCTTATATCCAAGAGACATTACTGAACATTTGAACTGATGAACAAAATAGGTGTTTTGTTTCATCTAGACTGGACAAGTTTAATGTAAAATCAATGGATAAGGATATAGCAAATCAGATTATAACAGGTATCATCCTCTCTATAGGTTGTCAAGGATGTCAGAAGACTAAATCTTCATGCAAAAGCAGAGATAGCTGTCAGTGCTGCTACAGTAAGCGAAAAAAGGAGTTCAGGTAGAAAGATGTATCTCCCCTCCTCCGCAGAATTTCATTGACTTAAATGAGGCAAACTGAACCATGCAAATGCATAGAAGGATCACAGGACGAAAGCTAATTAAATTTTTAAAATAGTCCCCACCACCCCTCCGCCCTTATAGTCAACTTGATTGACACTTAATAGTTAATGCCAGTCCATTTGTTTCTTAAGAGTGAAGTTCCCACAGCAAAAAAAATACAGCACAATAGTCTGTGCTGGAGTCTTGCGGGCAAGTGCAGCAAGCATGGAGAAGCTCTGATGAGTCTATTGAAAAAGCAGCTGTTTCTGCCTTCACTTCTGACCTGGTAGTGCACTCCAGTATAGCTGTGTTCAAAACCCTTTCACTCTTTACTCAGTGCTGCTTGCATTCAGTGGGACAGAAGCAAGATCTTTACATTAGTTTTAAACTACTTCAAGAAGCAGATGCTGCAATTACCTTTAAAAGCAATAGCGAGATGGACCCTGAATGGTGGCCTGTTTTTATTATTGCTGTCTGTCCAGGGAGCACTTTTATTGCTAGCAATCAATGTTAGATCTTCAATAGCAGTTGATCATTTTTGCTTCAGGCTTTTGTGTGTCCATATGTCTGTGCATGGAGAATGCAAAGAACAAACTTTACTACTAGATTAGCAGTTCTTGTCTTGCTTTTTAATTTCACATTATGCTCTATTGTGTGCATACTGCAAAATGAGGGAGCAAATGATTAAGCCATAAAAGATAGTGAAAGTGAAGGAATGTATGTCTCAATCAAAAACCACATCTCTGGGCTCAAAAATTATTAACATGGTAATTATAGAAGGTGTACAGAATTACTGACACAGATGGCTTGGAAAATAATGTATACTTAGCAAAGTATAAAATATTCCCCAGAAGTTAGCCAAAGGGTGGTACTGATTTCTTCACATGACAAATTTGTAATATACAATTGGTAGAGTTCAAAATGATAGGGTTGGAAAAAGCAGAACAGGTATTAATAAATGCACAACCTTTTTATTTGAGCAATATAACTATTACACACTTTCGTGTTGTCAAGTATTCTCTAACAATATAACACATTCATCTTAAGTGATGATTTATTTTCAAAGACTTCATGGATAAATTTGCCATGCCTATGGCCCATGTGTCTCGGATTCAAACACAGACATTTTGTCTGTTTGCTAGCTTTGAAAATGACAGTGAGCAACTAAAGACTGAAAGATTCAGTCATAACTGATATTACAGACTGAATAAATTCTGCATTAATTGAGATCCATGTAATTTCATTAATTTATATAGGATTTCTTAGATGTACCAAAGACTAGATGTGCTGTACTATAATTAACTCTGTCAATGCTTATTGGTAAGAACCTTGATAAATCTTTTTATTTTAACAGGAAAGGTTAGTAGCATTTTATAGACTTTTAATGTAAAAGACAGTCATTTTCTGTTGGGGTATTATGCAAGGTTTTATCTGCTAAAGTAGTTTGAACAGTCTATTTATAATCAAAGCTAACATCTCTTTTTTATTCCTCTGGAATTCCAGAAAAAATATAATTAAAAAACAACAGCAACAACAACAACAACAAATACCTTTTATTCTAGACTTCTATTTTGTGACTCATCTCACAAACCACAACTCATAAAATACCTGCTCTGAAGAACCAATATTATCATCATCTAAATTTTATTGCTTTCCTCATTTGCTCTCAGCTGCAATCTAAAAGACAAGTGACCTATGCTATAGCAGTGATAAATAAGGAGTAACTAGAATTCTGTAATAGCTTATTTATCAGTATTGAAACAATAATGTCAAATGGTTATTTGTGGAAATAGATTACATTGCAGTTATTCAAACTGACCATAGTCATCTTGAGTTACCTGTGACTATGGATGAAGTCTATCTGTAAACAGAAAAAAAAAATCTTTCAGGAAATGGCAGTTTGGGGAATTAACTTCTCAGAGAATAGCTTACTGAGGAACAGGTGGGATCACCAGAGTTACACACAATAACTTTATATATACACTACGAATTGCAGATAACTGTACTCCTTCAGAAGTGCTGCTCTTTGTATTGAAATCTTCACGTCACCCTACTCAGCTGAAACAGTGGCATGAAAAGTTACTGGGAGACAGCTTTGAAGATTCAGAGTCTGCAAAACTTTTGGAGGAAAATAGACTTGTGGGGTACATTTCTCCATGCAGAGGTGTAACAAGCACTTGTGGCTGAATCAAGGTATCTTTACAAATTACCCACAGTTTCCAAATGCTACTATAAGGTAGCTGATTTTGCAGTAAGGAGATAGACACATAATTTGATAGTGGTCCATGTACTGCAAGTATTTAAAGAAAATGAACCAGAGACACCAGTCTGTACTGTCTCTCAGTGTTCTACAAATTTGAGATGGGACTTAAGATTTAAAGCCAATGTCTGCTCTTTTAGTCACCTTTGAATTACATGTGTCACAGAGGTCTTGAGTCCATGGGACTAGGCTACTCTGAAAGAAATCCCCCAGGTATATGGAGATGCCTCAGCAACAACGGGTTCAATCTACTGATCTGTTCTTATTTCATCAAATTACTTACTAACAGGCGTACTTTTAATCAGCATTAAATCAACAAATTTGCCGCACTAATATTTGATGTAGTACAATCACTGGAAGAATATGTGAAGAGTGAAGGAACATTATCTAGGGTTTTAATGGTTTGGTGATGAAGCATTGCCTTTGAGTTTGTGGCAGTTGGATTTCCAAATATTTTTCACCTGTAAATTGCAGCCAGTTTCTAAGATTTTGAAAAAATTTTTAGGAGCTAATGCCAAGCAGTAAGCTTTCACCGGTTTATTTGTTTTGATGAGTACATTTCTCTATTTTGTAGTGAAAGATTAGACTTGGGCTCTCTATCTAAATAACTGCTTGGGAAGGAGAGGAGGTTGGAAGTTGATACAAACTTTTCTCAAAATTTACCTGTTTAAAAAAAAAAAAAAAAAAGAGGAAGCAATTGTTGATAAAGCCATGATTTTCAGTGTTTTGAAAATCTGGTTTGCCAGATAAAACAGTTGCTGAGATGGTAGAAATAGGTGAGGATATACTTTTTAATTAAGCTGTATTTAATCAGCTAAAAATCTGGTCTGTGGTTTTTTTTTTTTTAATATATATATATTGCTGTAATATACTGCAGTTGTGTGAGAACAACAAAACAATTGGTTATATAATGTTTCTGTCTTACAAATCTGTACATCTAGATAAACAGAGAAAGATTTAAAAAATACAAAAAGCGAGCATCTGGATTTTACACCCAACAGAGAACAGGCTGTGGCTTTGCTAAGAAAATGAAATTTCCATCATAAAAAGGTAATCTCTGAAACTAATAAATAAGATTATTATATATAGATATATATATATATTTATCAGAGGTTACTCTCAATGGCATATTAATTTCTCTGTAACATGCAGCTCCACTTCTTTCCTCCTAGAAATGGCAGGGGCAAGACGACCCTTTCCTTTCCTGTAGAGTTTGACTGACAGGGTGCTGCCAAGGAGGGAAAATGATTTTCAAAGTCTGACCTAAGAAAAACCATTTCTTGTGCTCTCACTGGACTTTTGTTGCTTCAGGTGTTACGGGAAAAACAAATCTCTTGACTGCTCTGGTTCTTAATAAGAGTATTATTAAGATCCCCAAGCATAGCTGATACTACTCTTCCAAACAGACCGAGGAACTCCATTCATTTATTGATGCACTCTCCATGAAGGGATTATGTTTCACTTTGAAGGACCTGAGAGCCCTTATTATTTTTGTTTGCAGAAACACTGTGGTGCACATGAAAGAGACACAAAGAAAAAAAGCTTTATTTTTGGTGGGGGAGAATGGCTGGCAGTTGATTGCCTCTTTTTTTTTTTTTTTTTTTTTTCTTTTTCATTTGAAAAAGCTTCTTGGATGATTGATTTCTGATTTAGATTACCACATCCTCCCTGTTATTCACTGTCCTCTTTACTGAAATTTTTAGCTGCCATGTTCAGCTGACATTCAGGATATTGGTAAGGTTAAAGGTAATGACTGAGTTGCTTTAGATGCCAGGTAGATCTTCATGTCTACCTTATTTTCACAAAGACTTTCCTCGCAGCCATCCACTAGAGACAAAGATTGGTTTAGGATTAAAAATAACAAAAACAAACAAACAAACAAATAAACAACAACAACAAACAGGAAAAAAAAAGAAAAAAGAGCCAAGAAAAAGAAAAACTCTCTCATTTAGATTCTATCTTAAATTCATATACAACAGTACTCATCATGGTGGAATGACCATGAGTGTTCATGAAGTGTCCTGGGCATGGGGCAGAGAACCCACAAGCCAGCCATCAGCTATGTCTCTGCTGGCAGATTTGCAGCTCCTGGGAGGTGGCAAATTTGGGCAGCCACTGTACTTAGGTCATGTGGCTCTGTCAGGGCTGCTCAGGTCCACAACCCTGTTGGCATCCAAATACTGTATGAAAGCCACTGGAAAAAGGTGAGGAAAGGCTGACAGGGTAGTATGGGATCTGGGAGATCACAGTATATCTCCAGATTAGACCCACTCCACTTTCAGCAAGCCTGGTTAAATTATTAAGCCTGAAAAACTGTCTTTAACATATCTTTATAAATATGCCATATTTCTTTTTTTTTTCACCCCATTTGGAAAGTAACCAAATAGAATGTTTATGGCCTAATCCCATTTTCTGCACTTAAGTCTTGAAAAATCCCAGTTGGCGGCTCCATTTATTTGGGACTGTCAGAAAACCATTATAATAAGGAGGATGTTTTCCATAGTAGTACTGCTGAGGTACAGTATTTTGACTCATCTTTCTTATACCTAGATTAAATCATAATTGCTCTTGCATTTTCACTTATCCTGCTTTCCTTCTCAGTGTGTCAGCCTTGGACAAACAGTCAATGAGAGCTGAGCAGGATTTAATGTAACTGGTGGACAGCATGTGTAGCACAAGAAATTACATCCCTTCCACTGTTCCACCTTTGTGTCTAGCATAAAGGGAGCTTTACATTTTTTTTTTTTCTGCTTACCAGCAAGTGCAATGGCTACTGACAACTGGGAAAGGCCAGGATGCTCCTGCATCCTGATTGTATGTCCTCTTCAGATATCTCCATAATCTACATCTGCTTGTGGATAGTTCTGTGGGTACCTCCATGCTTACTTTGTGCATTGGTAGTGAATGGTGTAATTTACTTCTTCATGAAAAACAATTTGCAAAGTTGTTACACATTTGCATAGTAAAGCAGATACTGACACTTTGATAAGTAAAGGAGACATTCATTTTTTCATTTGTACTAGATCCCCTACTGGAAATATGAGATGTGTAAAACTTGCAGTCTCTGTCACATACCACTAGTGACAAATTAAAACAACAAGTAATAGATTTTCTTTTCCCTAACAGATGAAAATAACTTGACACAGCTTCTAAGTCTTTACTGAAAAAAAAAATAATAACAAAAAAAAAAGTGCACACCACTTTATTAATAATGCAAAATGAAACACATTAAAATATTACTTAGTTTATACTGGGCCTATTTTTTCACTTATATATTGCATGTTTTAACGGACATAGTTTCATAGATTTTGAGAGATTTCTCCTGGATTTCCAGGATGTAATGCAGGGCCATGTCTTTTACTGTAAAGAGTGTATTTGCATTTAAAGGAAGTCCTTATAGACAACTATTAAGCTAAAGGTTAGAGAAAGAAGTACAAACTTCTGTTTAAGCTATAATAGGACTACAGCAAAGTGGAAGAGGAAAGATATTTTTAGGCTGTGAACTGCTGGCTTTTTTCCTGTGTCGTAATTCCTGCTGCTCAGACCTGATGTTTTAGACTGACAACAAGTTTTGTGTTTTTTTACTCCCAGTATTAAACGTTTCTGCAAGATAAAGTCAACTTATTCCTGCAGTTATCTATTTTGATAGCAATGTAAAGAAAAACAGTAAGATATTGGACCATCATAACCTCACTGAGATTTCTGAAGATTCTTATAAACAAAAACAGGAGAATTTGTTCTTCTTTGTGCTTCATACTTGTTACAAAGATAAACCCAAAATCACACTGTGCTGCCGTTGCCAGTTTGGAAAGAGTCGAGGTAGATTTGGTTTCATCAGAATGATAATAAAAATAATGATACTCAACAAAATACTCAACAGAGTGGCAAAGTTTATGCACTTCAGTTCAGATTCTGCAGGGCAGAGTTTGCCTCAGAAAATGTTTAAAGTTTCCGAATTCTTATTGTCTAGAAATGGGGTTTAAGGTGCTCAGGAAAGCTCTGTCCTTTATGCCTTCAAAGGCAATTGTAAAATGAAACTGATTTGAAAGTGCTGAAGTGCTAACTTTCTGCTCAAGATCTTTATTCTCAATGGTAGCAAAAGTCTCAGGGAGATTCAGGGAGAATTACAAAAAACAAACAAACAAACAAACAAAAAACCTATGAAGTGGAACATATGTAAAAATTTTGATGAAAATTACCAACCTTCTCAGGTAGATATATGGCTCAATCTCGTCTTCGAAGCTGTAAAAATCATCTCAGATTCTCTCATACCAATAGTATGAGGCTGATATGCACCAGCTGAGAACCTCTCATGGAATATATGTATATAAACTGTAAAATTAAGTTTTTCACAGAACAATGTTTAAAATGTTTAATGATAAAACACTTTGTGTGAATCATATTCTGCCTTTTGATAGATAATATGCTGTGCAAATTAACTTCCATATTGATTAGCACTTAAATGAAGATTTTCATTACTTGGGCAAAAATGAATCCTTTTTTGATTTCTCTCTCTCTTTTCCCAAGGCCAGTTGTGTTCAAACTTTATTTTGCAGAAATAATTCATTTGATTTGGTTGGTATACCATACAGCAGAATTTAACATAGCTATAATTAAAGAAAAACAATTGAATTTTGGGCCCCTACATAATAAACAACTTACATCTAAATGTTCCAACTGATGTAGTTATCCATGGTTTTGTGTTCACCCAGTATTGATCGTTCATTGCATGAAGTTTAACTTCCATGGCTTTAGTTTAGTTTAGTTTTGTTTTACTTAGCCTTAACAGAAAGAAATCATTCACTATGAACTCACAAAATAAAAGGTATTTAAAGGTAGAAAAGTCCTAGAAATTATGACCATGTTAGAATAAGCATATATAGCTTATTATCAATGATATAAACCATATATTCACTATAATAATAAATATATATAATAATACAATAAATAATGCTCATATTTTAATAAATATACAAACTATTTTAAAAAGCAGCCATGATTTTTCATGTAGTTAATGAAGATATTTTGAATAGAAATATTTATAGGTATATTGCAGGTAATGTTGGAGATAACACTGTAAGGAATTATTCTGCCTTAGCAACAAATGGATCTAGATATTGAATATGATGGAGACATCCATTCATGAAAGGATATATGGCACATTGCCTTCAGTAGTTACAAACTGTTTCCGTGGGTGTCACCTCTTTTCTTTTGAAATAGTATTAGATCAGCTGATTAAAGTTCTACTGCAATTGTGTCTTCATATAGAGAATTCTGTTTATTATTATGCTGTTTCATGATAAACATGTATAACCACTTTAATGTGTTTCACCTCAAACCCTCTCAAGCAGTTAATCATAGAATCCACTAGGTTGGAAAAGACCATCAGATTATCAAGTCCAGCCATTAATTATACGAGGTATCTGTGTCCTTCTACTTCTTCATTATTCTCTACCACTCTTCCCTTCTCTGCCATACTGAGCAGTTTTTTCCTTCTTCTTCCTCCAGAGCCACTGCATTCCTGTGCCCGTGACAAGCAGCACGCTGAATGGCAGATGTGCACAGCAGCCAACTGCTCTGTCAGGAATGGCCCTCACAGACTGGCACTGCAAAATATCAGTTTCCTTTGTGCCTCATAACAAGCAAAGAGATGAGAAACTCTTAGATGAACAGAGATGAACCCTCTGGACAGGAGGACTGATTGCTTTCTCTACTTTTGGTCATTAAACTGCCTTTTCCTACCACTTTTCCTCTTGCAAATCCTAGGACAGTTCAACCAACAGATTTGTAAATTCAATCAGTGTTTAATGTCTAACCATTAAATTGCTTTGGGGTCTCACTTTCTGGGATGGAAGAGCCCTTCCCTGGAGGGAAGATCACGCTCACAGAAATCATTTGATTAAGTTGTAAAGATTAGAAACATGCCCCTAGTCTATTTGGTATAGAGTTGAAGAAAGGGTCTCGTCTCAGGACCAGCAAGTTAGGTTTGCATTGCACATGGTGATGACAGGATTGCCCCCTGGTGTGGCTCTGCTCTGTGTTATGTGCTGTGCCCACTGACTTTGAGAGCCCCTTAAAGAGCAGAATAGTCCTAAAGACAACTTTTGTAATGAAAACTATTGTAATGAGCAAAAAATCTAGCACTATTATTTGTAGTATTTTCATTTAAAATACAACTGCTCTTTTCTATGTAAGCCCTGTAATAAGGCATGATTTTAGATACTGTGTGTCTTAGATGGGCACTCAGAATATTAGTCTCCTGCAGAGGGTTAGTCCTCTTAGGAAGAAAGTCTGATAACTTTTCACATCACAAAACAAAATAAAACAAAACATAAAAACAACTCTCATGATTCTTGTTTAGGACTGGGATGTATCTTAACAAGAAGTCAGGGGCCGGTATTGGTGCAGTGTTGTTGCAGAAAGCAAGGAACACAGTCAGAGGAGATTCCTCTCTTTATACGTCAAAGCAAGGCTGCAAAAGGAAAACAGTCCTCTTCCCTTCATGCAGCAAACAGTTTCTAAATCAGCTGTGGTCATTGTATTTTCACCCTCTTTGCTGCAATTCTTTTCCTTAGCTGCACATAGGAAAACCAGTCTGGAGCCTTCCTAAATTAGACAGAAGATAGTCTGACCCCATGCATAGAAGCACAACATAAACTAACAGCAAAGTAATGGATAAGACTCAGAAACAGTAAGTCCCCTCACATTTTGCATTTACAACCAGTACAACACACTGTCAGAAACAAAGAACTGTGTTAAACAGATCACTGGTTTGATCCAGAATCTTACCAGTAACTTGCAATCTGACTCTAAAATAGTAATATCGTAACATCTGGTCTGGTTAAATTCACCTATTGTTGGCATGGCATTAAACCTGCATGTCCTTCCAAATTACTTCCATTATGATGACTTTAAATAAGATTGATAACTAGCATGAGTCATAAAATAATAAACACTGATTCTAGAAAATATTTTCCAAATATATATCCGATGTATCTTATATAGGTCTGATGAGTATTTCTGTAGGGATCAGAGAACCTGAAGGCATGGGGAAAAACAAACAAACAAATAAATAAACAAAACACAACAACATCAGCAAAAACACCGTAAGGCAGAAACTGGGAGAATTTGGATGACTTTGGTCAGAAACTTGGACAGGACCAGGTCAACCAGGGCCTAGTGCTGGGAGAATATTGTCACTCTAGATCAGAAGACTAAAATCATGTGTGATGTGGTGGCAAAAAAAGAAAATTCTTTAGAGGTGTACAAAATCTGAGTAATTCTCCCCAAAATTATGAAAAAAAATATTTTACATCAAAAAATTGTTTTTCTTTCCTAACAACTTTATGTCTGTTCTTTTCTCTCTAGCCATTCAGGGGAAAAGCTAGAGCAGGCTGAAGGTGAAATTAAACATTTAAAAATTACAATCTCTATGTTTTTGACTCACAGTGTTTATTACATTTCTATATTTTTCCGTGGTATGCCTGCCCAGAGGAGAAACAGTAAGCTGCCTGCTTCATGACAACTGCACTCTAAACATTGCAATGGACCATTTCATTACCAATTGCGTGCACATAGAAGGAAGAGTTCTTTTGTGATGGTTCTGAATTTACAGCCTGTCCCTCTCCAGATGAATCTGTGATGGGAGGTAGTAAGTGCTGTAGAGTGTGCCTTTGCTGGCCAACACAGGCACAAATAACACAAGCAGCCCCTTAGCCACCCACCTGGCCAACTTAAATGTCTTCTCGCAGAAAATATCTGATGAAAGTATTTCTGTGAGAAAAACAAAAAACGGTCAATAGAACTGAGATGAATTTGCTTCCTTTTGAAAGAGTATATAAAAGAAATCCACTCTTGTCCAAATTCAAGAAAAAAATGACTTCTCTCTTGAAGGGTTTATCTATTCATTTGATTGTCTCTTCTAAGTGAGCTGTAATTAGAGCTAGTCCTCTTCTAACCCTTGTGCTAATGAGGCTTTGCTCACTTCTATTAGTGACAGCAGATTATATTTTAATAAGGATCCCCTGGTATGGCATGGCAGGACCTGCAGATAAGGGGAAGGAAAGCAAAAGGAAATGTAAAGAAGTGGAATCAGCAGGGGGTCCCCTTCTTGCTACACGGCTCTACAGGAAGGCACTGGCTAACTTTGTCTTAGAACTGTCATTTGTATTAACTTCTAACCCATCACCTTCCCTGGTAGGCTAGCTTTACTCAATGAAGCGGGATAGATCCTTGGCTTGGCCTCTCTATCCCCTATTTCAGTAAACTGAATACAACACAAAAAGTTCACAGGGAAGCATTTAGGGAGATGGTGTTAAGGATAGGGTCAAAAAGAGCTTTTAACTAATCTTAACATTACTGTCCTTTTCCATTTCAACTCTGCCCATCACGGCTTTTGGTTTGCTCAGTCATCCATTGCTAACAAAAAAAAAAAAAAACAACAACAAAACAAAACAAAAACACAAAAATCAAAACAAAACACAAAAAGCTTCCAAATAGAAATTGTATGTTTTGTGAATCCACCAATTTACTCTATACCTACACACTTTTTTTTTTTTTTTTTTTTCTGCTGTTTGAATCTTGGTTGGATGAGAAGTCTTTGGCTGATTCAGCCTTAGTAAATGCTGATGCAAATTGGGGGTAATTTCTCTGCCATTCAGTAGAGTTAGCAGGTAAAAGAGAATCAAGCCTTTTGTATCTTTTGTGTAACAGTCTTATATCTCAGCCAGAAAAACTCTTTATGATGAAGTCTAGTCTTAGAGATAGTGGAGGCTGTGACAGATAAACAGCTCCCTGTATGCCAGAAAGTATAAAAGCTTTTTTTTTTTAAAGTTCCTATCAATGACTTCCCGAAAGCCATAAGCAAAATATATTTCATACGGTTAGCACTTTCAGAGACTACCTTGGGATCTTTCAGACCTCTAGGGACATGATTCTGCTCTGCCTCAAATTACACAGGATTGTTTATATGTCAGTGAAGTGAATGCAAAACTTTACGATTTTCACTCAGTTTGCTACCTTCCTCCCCTTTTATGCACATCTGTAAATATCTTTACCAAAATGTCATGCATCGAGGAATCAAGCCAACGGCTTTGCATGAAATACTGAAACATATTTAAAGGTGTTATTTTCCCCTTTGAATATCATGGTATACTTGGTCAGCTTCTTTTCTAGGAGGTCATGTGTTACTGGCCATCTTCCTGGAGGAGATGTTGTCTGGTGACAGAGGTGTTCAATAGACAGTATGGCAACTGTTCAGTCCATTATTGATACCGTAGACAATTGGGATTCATAGGGGTATGAGTTTGTTTATGTTAGCTCATACTCTAGTTCACACTCAGATCATTGGCTGTCCATATTGCCTGCGTACTGGCAAGCACATGAGCACAATTTTGATGAAAATTAACTGTCTCCTCTGCTAAGAGAAACTCATTTTGGGAGGGAGTGGAAAGAGAGCTGATATTAAAGTTTTGCCTCTACCTTGTGTGGACCCAAGAGGGATAAGACTTCTTTTCAGGTGACATGATCACAGGTTTCTAGGTATTCTAGTAAGCTTCATGAGTTCTATAAAATTATACCTGTTTTATCTGTCCTGTCTTTGGCTGTCTCACTACAGAAAACTGTGTTCACTTTAGAAACTAGCTCGTTTCTTTCTGGATGATTCTTCTAGGCATGATTTCAAATGGCTGGGGCAAAGCTGCCTGAGACACCAAGTAATTGGATGATCTTTCTAAATATCACCTGTCTGCTGGGATCAAAGTCTGTTGCAAATTCTGTTCCTTACCATCAACATATGTTCTTAATCTTAGATGCTTTTCTGTCCCCGGTTGACTAGCAGATCCACCATCACCTAGCCCTACTGTCCACTGCTTTCCCAGCATAGTGTCCTGTCTTGGGCACCAGCAGAAGCCTTCTAAGAGTAGTAGAAGTCTTAGGGTCATGAGATAAGGTAGACAGTCTTAAACTAGAAGTTTTCCAGGGCCACAGATTATATCTTTTATTGGCAAATAAGAACATATTAAAGTACACATTCTGGAGCTTTTGAACTTTTCCTGTTGTCTGTAGCTAGTTCACATGCAGTCTTTTCCTTTTCCTTGGCTGTGCTAGTTACCTGCTGTGCCTATTACCTCAAAATGGTGCTGTGTGTTCTCTCACTTGGTCTGGCTGCAGGATTGTAAGTCCCATAACAGCACTGTTAGCACGTACCATAGATGTGATGCTGCTACATGCAATTCTTCTGTCCCTTCTGCCACCTCATTGTCTCTCACTTCATTCTTCAAATCCATTTCTCTAGACACCACTGACTCTATCCTGGAAGACAACCAATCACAACTCTGACCATACCATGGCCATTCTCCCCATACACAGTTTCTAGAAATAGTAATGACAAAAGTTACTGTATAGATGGCAAAATCATGAACAGCTGGAGAAGAAGATAGTAAAAAAGGGAAAAAATGGGAAACTGCCTGTACTACAATCTACATTTTACCCATGATTGCTATTGAAAATTCCTTTCATGTTTCTGGCATGTGAACAAATTTGATGTGTGAGGTTCTGTTTGTTTGTTTTGTTTTATCTATTTGTCTTTCAGTCGCTTCCACTACTGTATGGACACTGGAGTTACAAGTAATCAGATGCAGTGAAATAACATGGTCACATAATAACAGTGAATCTATGACAATGTTGCAGCCTTCAATAAGGGCTCTGAATATCTCAATATTTTTTACATCCTTACCCTTACAGATTTTTTTTTTTAACATTATCTTCATCTTACAGTTGAGGAACAGATAAGGATTTCCAAAATGATTTAGATGTTGGTCTAATGGCAGAACAAAGTTTAACCTCCCATAACTACCTAGTGGAATTATCAGACCTCACTTATCTGGTCAAGTTGGTCACGTGAGCATATGTCTATCAAGTAAAAGCGGATAAGTAAGCACCTAAGAAAAAGTCAGAATTAGCTATCTGAGCACAGATTTAAATGGAGGACATAATCAATACTGAAGCAATCAATCAACTATTGATTCAAAAGGTAATTTAGTACATTTACTTCAGTCACATGCAAGAAAAAAGATCTGATGCAATAGCAGATACAGTGACACCTTGACTTTTGTTGAAAATTTGGTAGATAAATAAGTTAAAAAGCAAATATATATATACACATACATACATATAATTATACAGCTTTAGCAACCGATCTTCTCAACAGGCTAGTAATATGTTCCTACTTCCCTTCCCCCACCCCATTCTACAGGGCTCCTGAACTATGAACTTACTGCTGAAGCTGAAGACATATCAGCCATTTGTCTCTTTGTTATCTGCCTTACAGCATATCTTTGTACTCTGGTGAGTTATTTAAAGAGCTTGATATAGTTCAGTTTACTACCTTTGTGTTTAGAGATCATATCAACATTAATGTCCATGCCTGGTGTCTCATTTACTGATGGGCTGAAAGCACAGTTCAGGCAATTTATTCAGCTGTTCCAGAAAAAGGGAATTTCTATCACTATGAGAAACAGTACAGTCATATTCAGGCTATAGTCCTCACTCATCATCATCTGTTCTGGTCCCAAAGATGAGGATTCATGAGCTGAGGGGATGAAGACTACCTGCATCGTTGGTATATGGGTGTCATAAGAAGGCGTCGCTTCTTGCTATATTAGAGAAATTCCTGCCAGTGAGTGTGACATGATTTTTTCCATAAAGAGAGTGATGTAAACTACAACTCTTTGTTAAGAAAAAATTGTTCCAACTTCTGACAAGAGAAAATGTCCCAACCACTTACACAGAAGCAAGGTCAATACTGATATTTCTTTCCTTACATTTCAATACATACTTCAATGCTGGCATTGTTCTAAATATTATAAAACATCCTCCTTAGATTTTAAGTTCTTAAAATAATCGTTTTTATGTTGTAGAAGATGAAATCATACCTTATAATTACAAAGTTTACTTTGATACCTGTGTATTCAAAAGAGATACCAAAGAATATACATGTCCGTATATGTGATAGTTACTGTCTAACTTGAAAAGAAAGTTACTCAAATATATATATTTAGTTCAAGAATAACCAATGTACCATTTATTCTTTTGAATTCCTTTACACTTTTCCAGCTTTCTTAAAAAATCAGAGATTTCGGTCTCCAAATCTTATGTTATATGAGTCAGTGAAGTCTCAGTCTTTTATTTTGTACAGGATAAAAAATATTTTTGGAAAATAATACTCTAATGCTTTATTGGAAAAGAACAAAAATCTATTTTTAGACTAATATCTCTTTTAAACTTTTTCTCAATTAGTGTCACAAATGTAATTTTGTATTTTGGTCTGTGTAACATGTTCTTTCTGATGATTCTTTAAAGACTTTATATAGAATTTAAAGTATTATAGAAGAATCCCTAATAACATGATCATAGGAAATTTTAATTATATCATTTTTAGCCTTTACTTTTACTTTAGAATTCCTCTTCATAGTAACTAATAAATGCTGTAAAATAATATATTTATTTACTACATTTTCATTTGGGTGAATCAATAAAACCTGAATCTGCTAAATGTATAATTTTCAAATTCTGAAAAGTTATCATTATATTTTGTATTCAGTTGTAGAAATAACCAAGAAGATTACTGTTGTTGAGTTGAAAATTTGACAAGCAAACCGGAAAGTCCTTACCATCAAAGACTTCTTGCCCTTAGGTCAAAGTTGTGTGCTTTCTTAAGTATGTTTTTTGTAACACTTGTTCTTTTCCAGAAAGAAAAAAAGAAGGTAACAAGGAAGATCTTTTAAAAATCATTTATCAGGCTACAAGACCCCTGGCGTGTTGAACAAGGAAGAAATCATGGAGGTAACTTCTGCCCCAATGGATCCCTGATCCAAAATCTTCTTTGTAAACATAGGCTTTCATTTACTACAACTGGATCATAAAGTGACAAGTTTTCCCCTAGAATTTAGCCTAAAGCCTCTTCTGATCAGATTAACTCTGTTGTATTCAGTGGCAGACCTGGATTAACCCCTAAGAAACACTGTATTGTTTCTCTTCATTGCATATATCCCCATGTCTCCTATTATCTCCTCTTTACTTCAGACAAAGTGATACAAAGTTTAATCCATGATAAGCATTTTTTTTTTTTTTTAGTTTTGGGTATCTGTTAAGAAGACTTCTTTGACAGTTGTTTCCACTTTTAACGCAAACAGCCCATCCAAATAGAAAACCTTGTCAATAGAAACTGTTTATCTGAAACACTGAAGGGACAGCAGGAGAAGTGCTATTATTTGATGGGTTGCAGGGACAAAATTGCCAGTGCTAAATCCGTTGTCCCTTTTTGTAAGCAAATTGAACTCTTGTAACCAAATTGAAAACATTCATGTATGTATCAAATGCATAGTTCTTGTGATAGACCTACTACTATATTGTATTTTGCAGTGAAAGTATTTACTGTGAAGTTTTTCCAACACAAAAGAACTTTTTAAAATAATTAATTTATTTATTTATTCAGTAAAAGCTTTTCTAAAGCTTTTTCTTAAAAAAATGCTTTGTCAGCAATTGTTTTTGATACAAGTGACAGGAAACCTAAAGAATGCAATTATAAAAGTGGATACTGGAAGGGAAGGGAATGGCATTACTTATGTACCTGCCTAACTACCTACTTACTAGAAATAATAGACTTAGAAATAACATAACATGGGGCACATTTATGGTTTGGATAACACAGCTGTATTTGGTCAGTGATGATTTATATGAAAATAATATAGGACTTGTTCCATCATTGCTACCAATACATGTTGATGTAATATAACTTAATAGCAAGCCCAGCTCTTTTTCAGCAAACACCTAAGATCCAAGGAAGCTTCACTGGCCTCATCACATGAGTTTTGCTAAGGTCTCTTCAAATAAGTGTTCTTTGTGGGGTAGAGTTAGGGCTAAACAGAGATAATCCTGTCAAGACTTTAAGATGTTTTCAGAAACTCAAATCAGGACACAGTACAGCAGATTATCCCATGGCCTTTCACCTCCAAGGCAAGCACACGTGGTATTGAGAGATGAGACATAGCTTTTAAAATGTGTACATTAGAAGTTTCTGAACTGACTGGTATTAACTATATTCCCACAAATGTTTCCTGCAGCCTTTGGATGGCAGTGTTATACACCTGGCACAGATTGACTGAATTTCCACAGTCTTTCTGATGCCCTCCGATAACTTCATAAAAGAGAGACTTATTTTTTCTGTTTAGATTTTTTTTTTTCCCAATAAAACATCTTCATATTTTCCCTTAAAACAACAACAACAAGAAACAAACAGAAACTTATTGTTGCTTTCAGGTTTAATTTCTAGAACTGGAAATAAAATGTTTGGGAGCATGGTGAGGCTGTAATCTCCGTTTTTTCAAAACTTTATTTTTGACAAAAAATATTTTGACAGAGTTTTTTAAACTACCAGTAACTCTTAGTTTGAGTATACTAACAGACTTTATAAAGAGTATCTCTAGAGATCTAGTACAGGAAAATTCTTCTGAAGCTCAAAATGCAAGATAGCAATGTCTCTTGTTCGTATCATTTCAAGATCTTTATTGTCATTTGATCACTCCTACTATTTCTATACCACTTACAAAAATTCTGGAAGTAGATGATGCAGATATTTGATTACACAACTTACACAGGGAGGGCTGGGTAAAATTAAAACAAAATACATATTTTGTACCAGAATTGTGAATTCTGTCTTGATTCATCCTCCAGCATAGTGCACTCCCTCAACCAATTCTGTTCAGGGACATCAGAAGACTTTTGGGCCTTTGGTAAGTGTTTGAACATGGAGAACTCTGGCTGTGAAACATATTTCTGCCTGAGCTTTGGAGGGGTCATATTTCCTGAAGAACAATGAATGTAAACTGGACTTATTCAGAAAACAGGGTAGAAACAAGATGAAGTTGTTATCATTGGCAGAGTGGTGGAGAAAAATGAATGATTTCATAAAATGAAAATAGATAAGCATGAAGAGGTAAAATTGTACAAACTTTTGATATTGCAGTGAAACAGTGTCAGTACAGCATAGTGAAAAGAAGAAAAACACATCACACTTCCAGGGTGAAAGCTGATTAGCTGATAAGCTGATCTCAGTTTGCAGGGACTGAGTAGAGAAATAACTACCCTAGGGTCATGGTGCTGTAGACATCAAGGTATGACATAATGATGGGTTGGACTGCAAATGGCAAAGTGAAAGAAACCATTATAGGGATGCTGAGAAAAAGGGTGGGTAACTGGATTTGGATACTATATGTAATCCTTTAAGGTGTGATGTTCTCATTACAAAATGTGTGAAAATCCTCTCCTTCATTGAAAGATTTTGTTTGTTTGTCTGTTTGGCAACCATCCCTTCTGTCTCTTTCATGTTAGCTACAAAGGAATTAAATAACCATGCAAATTTATGAAGATGCCTCAAAGGAATGTCTCTACACTGCAGCTTGTATCTCCATGCAGAAATTATAGTACTCCTGTACTTCACTTTTCTTCAAGAGTCATGCTATTCAGCTTGTTAATAGGGTTTTCTTGAATTGTGCTGTTGCTAATATCAGTTCATGTGTCAAAAGAGAATACATTAAAATTAATAAAAATAAATTTATGAAAAAAATCCATGAAAGGCTACTAGACCCAAACTTATAGAAACCCTGCTGCACAAAATTCCTAACACTAAGATTACTAGAAATTAAGATGGAATATCAGAGTAAATAATGTATTATCCTAAACACGGTATTATCTATTAGTGGCCATTATGTTAGCTTAGGCCATTGGTTTGATCCAGTCTGGCATCTCTTATTTTCTTAGTCAAAAAGCACATCATTAAATATATATTATAATCCATTCAGCTGGTCTGGTCACTTAGAGAAGTATAGGTATTGACTGAATTTATTTTGTGATAGGTCTCTTTTTACTACAGTCTCTTGCTATTGATCACTGTATTTGTGGAATGATTATGTGGAGCTGTAAAATTAACGGTGATTTGCTACTAATTACTACTCAGTTATTAAATTGATTTTCCAGTGTGTCCAGCACTCTTGACCTGACCTGATACATGTTGATTAGTGCTTAACATGAAAGATATACAAGTTACATTGTTTTTACATAATACAGATTTTGAAGATCTTAAAGTTCTTTGGGGACTTATTTTGCTGGACCAGCAGCCTAGATTTTCTGTTTGGAAATTAAATTTTGTTGTTATTATTAAGCATTTTGTTGGTTTAGTGGCCAGAATGCACCTATTTTACTATATCAGTCTTTCAGTTACCATGGTAAGTATGGTACACAAACTTTCAAAAACAGCTGTCTGAAAGATATCAGTATTCCTAAGCTTGTTACGAACACCACCAAATATCCACATCTTTCTGAATTTCAACATTCTGAAACATACATCTGGAACAACATTCAAAAATATCCCCTGGGGCTAAAAATACTGTTTTGGGAATTGACTTCCTATCAGTAAGTCAGTCTACCTAAAATTGGAAGTCCTGTATATGTGAGTTGGAGAGAAGTTATGAAAAAATGTTGGAAACGTATATTCATCCTCCACAGTGAATTAATGCTTCTGAGCATTTCTTCTGAGACACTGAGAGTACTGAGTTCCCATTGTAGGTTTTGAAGGAGAAACAACTTTAACCAGTATTGAATGAAATCATATTTGAAATGAATACATTGTGGAGGCCTTTGAAGATCCTGTGTAAAAGTGTGAAAAACAGTCATAACAGTTACACAGTAAAAAGTCATATAGAGGTACCAATGACTTTTCTCATTAATCTTATTGAAATATGAAACATATTGCTCATATCAATGGACCTTACCAGTGCAGGTTCTTTTTTTACAAGAAGCTTCTCTTAATGGTATTTAAAACTATACAGTTTCCAAATGATACTCCTCTAAGCAGTTAAGAATTTGCCTATAAAGTGGAATTTTTCTCCCAATCCAATTGCATTTTTTTCTCATTTTTATTCCTATTTATGTATAGCTTTCTTTAGCCCTTTGTAAATTTCCTAATTAATTACATGAAAAAAAAAAACAAAAAAAAAACAGAAACAATATACTTAGCCTTATCTGCTGTTCATCTTGCCTTTCACCCTCTTCCTTCCCTTTCACCCAGAAAAGTGACTTCAGAAAGAAAGCTACAGTTGTCTTTATACCATCAGTAACTATACTTATAATCAGATGAAAAATAATGTACTTCAGGAAGAAGTGTAGATGTTTCCACCTAAGCAACAAATTACTCTCATGACCTATAAAGGACTGAAGAGCATATTTCTGTTAGATCTCATCATTTACTAGTTCAATAGACATTAGCAGGGAGTTGTCCTGCTGGATGCATTCTACCCAGGCAGTAGACATTAATCTGTAGCAGGCACTCCTGATCTTTACAGTAGTTACTACTTCATAGATTTATGGTAAACATAAATAACAGACCCTAAATAAATGTGAAAGGCTTCTTATTCAATTTAATGATGGACGTTAAAGGCACAAGACTTTGACATCTCACGTCCATCTGATAACAGAAGATGAATGCTAAGATCAGTGAGAGAATAGCAAATTTGAATTATTTTAGTTTTACAGAAAGACTTGCTGTCTGTCACAGTCTCTGAATTGGTAGTTTGAAATACTTAAAACTCATTCAAAAAATCTCACAATAGTTGAGAAAAATACCCACTATTTTCGGTAGTAGAAATGATTCACACAGAGGACATTACTCTTGATTATAAAAATTATACAGCAACATCTTCCTTATCTGTAAACCAGTATAGAAGTGTAAAATCATATGAACATTGAAATGTCATACTGTTATCCTACATTTCAGTGAAATCAGTCACATACATATGGGATTTCCAGAGGCATTCACTGATGTGCAGTCTGTGTATCTGTAGCTAGGTGGGTTCAGGAAAGGAATCAGGAAATATCCGTATTTATGGAAATCATGTATCAATACATTCTACACATTAGTAAAAGTGTACAGTTTTTAAAATAGTACACTGCAGCGATAAAAGTTTTCTGATAAGCAAAATGATGAGCTTTGATTTTACAGCCTTAGCTGAGACAAAATTTGCTTTAATTGCAGGATGATATACATACATTTTATACTAGTATTATTACTGGGGATATGACTTTGTATTGCTACGAATGTAGCAGTACAAATGTGATTATAATGTATGTGCATATATTTGTCTACTACACTGTGCCTTCACCATTCTACAGAAGAAACTTGGTGTCCAGACTAGTTGACTCTTGGGGTTCCCTGTGCATGATCCAGTGTTAAGTCAGAGTTGAAGAGGAACTTAACCATGCAGAAGTCAATTTTGTGGGACAATGTAGAAGTGTAGCACAGGCTGTTGTTATCAGACTAAATATTTTTATATCAGTATAGATTGATGAATGAAATATCTTCTTTCTTTCCTTCCCTCCCCAGGCCCTCTTCCCCTCCCCCATCCAAAAAAATAAAATTCTAAGAAGCAGACTTATTCCATTCTGGGGATGACCTAAAGTAAAATGGCTCACTCATGGATTACAACCTGTTGTTTGCTGAACAAAGTGACAGGAAAAATGCACTTATAAAGGGAAATATTTCTTAAAAGACATTTTGTTTTGTCCTTTTATCTGGTATAGCAATGCTCCACATTTAGGATTTATCTCATAGTGAGTTTGGTTTTTCTTCCCTTTTCTTTGTCCAAAAGACTAAACCTATACACTTGCCTGCCCAAAGAGAGTGCTATTACATATCTTATGTGCAGTCTAGTTATCACCTCCAACTCAGCCTTATTTTCAGAACACACCCCAGCACGTTAGATTATTATATAATTTTCTACTGTCCCATTCCTTCTGCTTTTGAATAAATTTGGTCTAGGTGGAAGTTTAGCACTGAATTACTCTTTACCCCTTTAATACATGAGTGTTTCCTTGGGAGTGATGCTTATCACCATATGTTATCTGTCTCTGACCATATGCTACAGAGATAGTAGAGAGTGTTGATGAATGCATAGGACAAGGGGTGGTTGGGAAAGTGAAGAACTCAGGTTTCACAGGCAGGATCTGAAAGAATGGAAGGGGAAAAGAAGCCATTCAGAAAAAAAAAAAAAAGAAAAGAAAAAAAAGAAGAAAAAAATAAAAAAATTGGGGGAATGGAAAATTAGAAGATGGGAAAAAAGTCAGTCTGTCTCTGCCCAGCCTCTTTCCAGCTCTGAGCAAATCTCCCTCGAGCCTCTGGATAAAACCTGACAGATCTGTATATCTGCCAAGACAGATGGAAATTATTGGATGCATAATTAAAAAAATAAAAAGTTAAAAACGATGTAAGTAAAATGCAAAAATAAGCACAGATAAGCATGAATGCTACTACTTTGGGCCCTATAACTTTGTATTTTTGTATCTATGCACACCATGAATAGACCCTTTGACATTTATGGAACTAATATCAGTCATTCAGATCCCTTGCTTGCAGGGTCATGGTCTTACATTGCACATAGAGTAGAGATCAATCTTTCAAAACCATAAGCTGGTATGGATTCTATTTTCATTTCAGTGGAACATCCAAACTGTAAGTAATTTTACAGAAAATTCAGCTTCAGTGCTTCTTTGGTATGATTAATTCTAATACGATATGTATACATTTTTTCAGCAGGACACTTACCCAGGAGTCATGTGCACAGAATCATTGTATTTCAAAGAAAAAAACTGATACATTTTTGCATGTGTAATAGCAATCCTATAGGTTGCTTAGAGAAGGGATGTGAATTAGTGTCATACTTATAATCATACAATACTGCTAATGGTTTGGATATCTGTTGGTATGTATGTTCAACCTCTCTTCAAGCTGTTTTCCCCTTCCCTGGATAAATGAAGTAATCATGAGGATAATACACAAAAAGTACCACAACCATGTGAACTTAATGCTATATGAATAAGCCCATACCTACATTGTAAGGTTGCTTGTAAGGTTGCTTTGCAGGTGCCCCTTTGTACATTTGTGATTATTATTATTATTATTATTTTTGATTGGCAGCATTAGGGACTTTGTGAAACAAAACTGAGAAGTAAATTTTATGTACAGCTGAACATTTTAGGTGTGCATTTGAACGAAGGTGTTTGATCTACTACTGTATGAGATGGGAATTAGGAATGCTTTAGGTGGGCTTACTACTGTCCTCTATGTCATCGGGAGTTTCTGGTGGCAAACAGATGAATAGATCCCTGCTTCCTGAAAAAGGTTAAATAATTCCTGGTATGATACATTCTTTGATGATATGCATGTTCTAATTAAGTTAGGGTTGTTAAAAAAAAAAACACAACAAACAACAAACAAAACAACACAAAAATTTGCATCCAGAAGAAGTAGTTTTTTGTAGTCATGAACACTGGCTGAACATGACTCGTAGAAAAAGGTAATATACTCTATTACATAAAATGGTATAGTTGGAAAGATTAGGTAAGATTTCAGGTAAAAACACTCCTTCAGGTCTAAACAACTTCAAAAAGTAAGACTACAAAGCTAGGAACAGAATTCTATTCATCATATCTCCCCTGTATGTTATTGCACTTACTGTATTTATAATAATTGTATTTAGCTCCACTCATATACTTTGTCCTGCCTGGAGGGAGAAGAATCAGCCAAATTTAGGTCGGTTTTATTCACCACTGAAACATTAGTTAAATGAGAGGAAGTGCACCAACATGGTTAGTGATGTCAAGCTGATCCATTATTAGAGGAGATAATTTGAGGGTAAAGTGCCAGCAATCCTAAGGTGAGTACTTATTAAGCTGTGGTTTAGCAAAGCACTAATGACATATGCAAACTTTCTAAATACTACCTTGGCTGTAACATCCACTCCTTTTGTGATTTAAACATAAGTTTGTGCAGGCACGAGTCTAAGAATATTCTGCAATGTTCAAATTTCTTAGACATGTTTGGGTGGGGTAAAGGTGTTGGTGGCTTCACTTAATCATACCAGTTATTAAGGTTGGTGATTTTAGATTATTAGTTGTCTTGCATAGCCATACCATAAAACCTGAACAATAGAATCAGGTAGAAATGGATGCAGTCATTCTGTTCTTTCACTAATCCCAAGAGCTTCCTAAATTTATTTCCATTTGTCATAAATGGGTCTACCCTATTTTGAAATATATTGTATACACCAATTTTGAAAAATCCTTCAGTTTCTTTTGGCCAGCAAACCCCAAAATTAAATTAAGTAGAGTTATGAATGTATATTTCATTTAAAGTATCTTCATGTAACAATTAAGAAATCCACTTTTTTTCTTCTTTTTTTTTTTCTTCTCATAAATCCCTATGTTTTCATGGAGATTTCTTTCTTTACTCAGTAGTGTATTGAAAGGAATGAAAACTGGGCCATAAAGTCTACTTAGAAGTTTACGTATATATTGTTTATATAGTTATATATAAATGATATATGATTTATTTATAATTATATATGTACACATAAAGTTTACTTAGATTATACATACCTAGACTATATTTAACGTATTCTGATCAAAGAATCACAGCCACTCTCAAATTATTAAGCTAAACTTAACCAGTCCTTTAGAGGCACCAAATTTGCTATGTAAGCTTCTACAGACTGAGATAGGTCTGAACCTTCTTGTCCTGGTTTCGTCTAGGATGAAGTTAATTTTCCTCCTAGTAGCTGGTATGGTGCTGTGTTTGGGATTTAAGATGAGAATAATGTTGGTACCATGCTAATGTTTTAGCTGTTGCAGAGCAGTGCTTACACTAAGCCAAGGACTTTTCAGCTTCTCGCTCTGCCCTGCCAGCAGGCAGGCTGGGGGCGCAGCAGGAACTGGGAGGGGACAGGACCGGGACAGCTGACCCAGACTGGCCAAAGGGGTATTCCATACCATCTGACGTCATGCTGAGCAATTAATATGGGGGGACTGGCTGGGGTGGGGGGACTGGCTGCTTGGGAATAGGCTGGGCATCTGTCAGCGGGTTGTGAGCGGGTGGGTTAAACCACAACACTTCTTGACTGGATCTAGCCCTTTCCCTTATGGACAAGAGACTTATTTTCACATTGGGGCACTATAATAAATCATGTGACTTCTACAGCTGTTGAATATATGAAACCCCCCACTGAGTTCAATGGTTCAGTCACCTCAAGATCCCAACCTAAAGACTAGAGAAGTTAAAGCTTTGCATTAATTTCAGAAAGATTTGGCTCATCCTCAAATAACACAAAACTAACCACTTGAAACTGAGTGCTGTAGCCTGGAAATATTTTCTTTTTATATTAACAAACTTTTGAAATTAACTGTTGAAATGAAGATCAAGATCCTTTCTGAAAGAAACAGAAACCTTTGATCCCCATTAGCCTTCTGACTAGATTATCTCATTCTTTATATTTTAACTATCACTCTTTCATTTTCACTTTATTCTTCCAGGGACTTTTTTTATCTATTTTGCAGATTAGTATTATTTCTTCCTCTCATGCCCATCTGTCCACCCATCTGCTTATTTTAGCTACATTTCCTTTCACCCTGCTGGCTCTTGTATGTCTACACCACACCCCAGGCATGTATACTTCAACAAAATTTATAACGTGAATCATTTTGAATACTTTCAAAATAGTGGTATAAGAAAATTGGATTCCTACCTTTTGGTGAGTAAATATAAAATTATTTATTTATAAGGTTAAAAATGAATGTTGTTGCCCTAAGGAAGGTTTTAGTCTTCAGGTAAGATTTCATAGAATAAAACCACAAATACTGATTATATCTAGAAGCTTAAGGACCAGCCAAAGCTGTCGTCTCCCCTCTTCCTTGGCTGATGGCAAGAAAGGGAGCCTGTACATCTGGGCCAGATGGGTCCTGGGGGCACCATGATACACACCTGAAAGTGTGACCATAACCTGGGAGCATGCCCGGATATCACCCACAGGGTAAGTGAAAGCACATTTACAAGTGCAGCAAACTTCTATGTGGACTGTATTAACAGACCCTGTAAGTTGATTCTCAGGGGGAAAAAAATCAAAGAGCATTTTCCAACTGTAATATCTTACTGAATGTGCACAGTAGTGGAGGTCAGTATAAAAACTAGGGAAGTGTCAGAATGGAAGAGAGTACAATCTGACCTTTGTCTCCTCCCTTACATTAATTTTATCTTTGTTTGTGTTAACTTAGCAGAACAGTGAGGGAGAGCCATAATAATATTTTGCTGTTTGCCTATTGCTTAGCTTAGAGTTCTTCTAGAGGAATGGCATTTGGCGTGGCACCTGTCTTAGGAAATACCATGTAGGTGGAAGACCGCACCAGCTGAGAGGGCTGCACTCCTCAGTTCCCCATGCTCCTATTTGGCTTGGTTTAGTTCATTTGAACTTTTTTGACAGCCTCACTGGGACAATAACATCCAATTTGCTGATGCTGAGGAGCCTCTTGTTGTCCCTTCTTCCAGAGCTCAGAAGGAGAGCAGCAGAGGTACCACTGTGCCACATGCTCAGGGAGGGCTGGCCAGCATGGAAGTATGGCACAAAGCCAGGCAAAGAGCAATATGAAGATGCTGAAGGAGGAGGAAAAGTCATGCTGAAGCTCCAGATTATGAGATTTTTACTACATACACCTGGTACTCTCTTCCCAGTGCACATTTGCATGATGTGTAGCACTGTCTACTGGGTCTGCAACAAAAGATGCTGGGGGAAGGTCTCCAGGCTTCCCTTTGAGGCAGTGGGCTCCATCCCATATATCTAGCATGTGGAAGTAACTGGGTGCCACTGTTTCTACTTTCAAGCTTCATACAACAGTCTATTCTTTTGTCCCATTAGCTGTTTTCAGAAAGTGTTGATGTTATGAGCGTATGGAAAGTTAATTATACAGGAAATACAGGAGATCTTCTGTGTTGTAGATATATGTGAATTTTTCTCTCTGCCCAAGAAAGAAGTATATTAATTTTGTTATATAGCAAGATAGCTGTGTCTTTATTTCTCCACAATTGCTGATAAAGCTTTGTTCATTTACATATATAATTTGCTTTTAAAATATATGATTTAATTAAGTAGTTTAACTTACAGTATTGATCTGTATCAGTAAGAAACAAGTAATCATATCTCCTTCTGGTAAAAAGAAAGAAATCTTAGCTTTGTTTTGTTAGCAGACTGTCTACCTATGTCTAAACGCTTTGAGTAGACTCTAAAATTGAAAAGCATAACTCCAAAAAATTGAATGACGACACATCTATTTTATGTGCTGAGGAAAATGGAAATTAACTTAAAACAGCTGAAATCTCTTCTAACAAGGAATTTTTGACAACTATTTAAGCAGTAAGAGTTTTTTGTATAACAGTATGTGATGTAATTGACTTGTATTTTAAAAACTGCTATTATTTTCACAAAGATGATTTTGTTTCCTCCCTTTAGTAAAAAAGTTATTTTATTAAAGTTTATTGACCTGACTCATATTAAATCACCACAATCTCCATAGACTCAGTCATAGTCTCATTTAGCAACATTACGTTCTTTTTTTCACACAATTGAAAGTGCCTATAACCTATTTTGGAACAGGCTTCAGTCCAGAAATATGTTTTACTTTATTATTTAATCTTCTCTCTGGGGATGCCTTCACAAAATGGTAAAGCCCAAAGACTTCCTGAAGGCTAATCCCTTTCTGGGTCATATGATTCTTTTCAGATTCCGTCTTGAGAGAGTTTTCTTATAACAATAGGTTCTGCTGTCTGTGAACTGGAGAAAATCCTGTTGCTTTAGTGTTAACAATGAGTGGAATTTTAGCACAGGAGGAGTGTTTGCTTAATACAATAGAAGCTGGTACAGGCTGGACTCACAAGTGTCAAGTAAACAGTGTGGGAAAATCTATACTGCAACTGAGTCAACAAGGTGCCGAATGCCTAAATGTGACTTAACTGTAACTGCAATAACTATCTGGTTGACTTCATCCCTTCCCTCCAGGATAGGACTTGACACATGTCTTATTGAGAAGGGGTTAAACAAGAAAACAGGCTGCTAACAGGGAAAAGATGAACAAAGCAAGTATTCAGTCACACATTAGAAACTCCACACAAAGTGCAATCACAGCAACTTTTTCAGGATCAGAGACGACTGACTTAATAAGCAAATACGATGGAAGATGACATTTTAGCCTCTGTCATAATTACATAAATTCACCCAGAAATGTTAAGCAAACAGTGCCTAACTCACAAAAGTGTAGCTAATTGATTTTCAAATATGTATATATATATTTTAAATAGTAACACTCCTCAGATTGATAACAATGCAGATAAGCCGGGAAAATTTGAGTTCACTTGGCAGTAACAGGAACTACAGTATCCTATTCAAGTTAAGACTGAGAACACAAATTGACTGAACCCTTACCAGAGGCAAGACAAATGAGACAACATACACTTATATTCAATAAAACAATTAGAAAAAGTAATATAAATTTATCAGAGTCAGAAGCCACCATCCAATTTTAGTTTTCAATGCAAAAATATTTTTCTGTATAGTTTTAGTTGAGATTTTTTTTTAAAAATAGTTTTATATACTTGTCTCTTCAAGAGTAGGAGGTTTTAAAAGTATTTTGTCCATAATTTTCCTTTATGATTTATATTTATTTACACTGGTTTGCAGCCTCATTTTTAAAAAAAAAAAACAAAAACATTTATTCAGGTGATGCCTATAATTTCGACTTATGCCTAAGACTCCATTCAGCCAGAATAGTCATGAAATTCCTATTGTAAGATAAAGATAAAAGAAACAAAACAAAACAAACAAACAAACAAACATGAAACAAAGGTCAATTGCTGTCTTTCAAACTTCTTCAGATTAGGTACGAAGCTGGAGAGATGTGGCATAGCTCCTACCTACCTAGCCTACAAATATGCCCATACGAGAAGCACTCCTTGGAACACTACAACTTCCCTCCACTTGAATCAGTGGTGAAATGCTTCAGCATTACCAGTGTTGATTTAACCACTAAAACCAGAACTTTTATGAGAACTAGGCTTCTGACCCATATAGAAATGCCTGTAGACTACAGTACTTCCATAAGTAATGGTGAGCATCCATGCACAATTAGTGCAGGACTGGAAAACTGCAGCTGGCTCATGAGAGCTACGCCTATGTTAGGAGTTCCTGTGACTCATAGTCAGCTCAGCCTAGGAAAATCATGCAATAAAGCCACTGCCCTCTTTCTCACACCCAAGCTAGTATCCCTGCACAGCTTTGCTTACCAACACTATGCTGTGTGCCAGCCTTGCTGGTATATATGTACATTGTGGTGTTTTGTCCCATGCATAGCTGCTCTATAATCAGAACTGATTCAATTTTCTGTAACTGATACATATACATGTATAGATTTTTATTTTTTTTGAAAAAAAAATCATGATCTCTAGACACATGCACACGTACATCTACTTATACCCATCTATCTACATCTACATCTGCATCTACATTCGCATATATATCTTTATCTACATCTCTATATAATCTCTGTATCTCATTTCTCTATATCATATATTTCTATATTCATATAGAGAGAGCTATATATATAATCATATATTTATAGATAGATGTATGGACACATACATACAACAACCCAATATGAAGTATTTTCACTAATGAAACTGTTCCCCTTATTGCCTGATGCAAGGAGAAGAAGGGAGAAAGAAAATGAAAGAGGGGCTCTTATTTTTATTTTGGAATATTTAGGAAACAGTCAGATGGCAGGGGCAGAGCAGATAAAGATAAGTGGTGCCTTGCAGCACCAGAAGTGTTTGTTATTTGTGTGCAGATTTGTGAGTCAGTGTATATAGGCTTGGGCTTCTCTTACTTTTAGGCGTGATTCTAGATATGTCTGTAATTCATGAAGCTTATTGTTCGGTGTTTCCTGAGAAAATGTCAGGAATATAAAAAAGGAAAAGACTGTGTCATTCAACAAATGCTCTGTAGGGCACATAATAATGCCTCCTTACTTTGTAAGAAGATATATGACTGCTGTTTCTCAATGTACCAGCCTTCCTTGAGCTCTTCAGAGTCCAAGGCAACATGCACGCTGCTCTGCTCTTTGCATCTGGCAAGCTGAGAGGATAATGCTGTGTTCCATTCTGCTTCCCAGTGCTCCTTGTCTAGCTCAAAATGAATTAAAGGCTTTAGGTTACGTAGCTGATGGAGATGAGACAATGTGTGGACCTAAGCACAGAGGAATTGTTTTCCTGTCTTGTTTGCTCCGTAGACCCAGTTATATACACAAGAAAGAATCAGAGATAAACTTGTTTTTAAGAAATTAAGGGCCACTGATGGCAAATGAATGTGTTTAGAGCAGCAGGCTTTTTCTGTAAATCTCATTATAGACTCTCCTCTGCCCTTTCTTCTTAGAATGATTTGTAAACAACTGAACAGCCCTATGCTTGGTAAAGCTTAAGAGTAATATATAGAGGATGCTTTCTATGTATCCTGTAGGGCTTCAAGTGACCTTGAAGGGGATTGTAAACCAAATCACTTTATTCTGATATTACAAATTATAGGAGTTTGGTTATCAGCCAATTCAAACATCTGCCAACATGCCATAAGTATTTTTAAGTGCCATCACAGAAGTAGAATTAAGTCTCAGAAATCTAGATTACTGCAGGAGACATATCAATACTTTCGTTATACAATAGTAACAGTTTTCACTTCTTTCTGGGTGCAAAAATAAAAGGCTCTTTCTGAGATGTGCTGAGGCAAATTGGTTTCTCTCTTTCTTTTTTTTTTTTTTTTTCCTTTAATATATGTATATTATATACATATATAAAGAGAGAGAAGGGGAATTTCTGGTATGCAAAGACATAAGCATGTAACTATACTTAAAGAAACCTTTCCATACATTAGAAAAAGTAAGATAGCAGACAGAAACTTATGGAAGATCATGTAGATTAAAATAAACAGCAGATAGCCCTCAAGAGAACCCGAATAAATTTATTTCTCCTGCTCAAGTGCCCTCCTCTACCCTCCAGAATTGGCTAGGAGAACATATTTTATTAAAAATATTTTTTATTTGTTTGTGTTCTCCTAAGTCTGCCAGACAACCAACTGAAAATTAAAAACTAATATTTTCTGTTTGTGTCAAGGACCAAGCAGAAAGGAAATAAATAAATAAATAAATTTATCAAACTTCAGATGGGCCAACCCTCCATTTTGCAGAAAATATTGACATACTTCTGCGTAAATGAATGGAGAATTTGGCACTATAGCCTTTCCTTGTTTGCCAGGAGCTTAAGACATTTCAGAGACTTTTCTGTAGAATATGCTTTGAAACATATTCTAATCACAAAAAATAGTTTCTAATGTTGAGAGCTTTGCTATTCATATTTAATATTACCAGTATTATTCATATTTTACACTGCCTGGTCTCATAGGTTTCATAAAGCATTTTACAAAATAACATCCTATTTGCATTAGTCTCTATAAGGACACACCATAACGAGTAACAATTCTGTCTCTTTTAAGCCACTGCATTTTGATATCTGCACTACAGCTTGTCTCATGAATAGGTGAATTGCCACATCCTATCAAATACTATCCTATATGCTCTATATTCACTGCAGGTGCAGGACCACACAGTTTTGTCACAGGAGTATAGTTTCAGTGCACCTATGTTGCACTCCTGTTCCCTTTATTATAGCATTCTGGTGAAAACTGAGTATAAGATTTCTGCAGTTAGAACAGAATAGCAATTTTGAATCATTTTCCCTTTGAAAGTCTACTCTGTCCTCAGACCTCTAATTCTATTATTTGAAAAGAAGATCAAAAGGACTATCACTGTCTTGTGGTAAACATTTCAAATTCTTAGAAATGGTTTCTAATATAAGCGGTTTTGAGAATGCCATAATTTTATTTAGTTTGAATACAATCATACTCAAATATATTTCCATATTTTGAATTCCCCATATTTCGCCTCAATTCTAAGGATAACATGTGGTGAACTTCATCCACCTAAATGATTTAAATCTCATCTCTGACAGGGTGGTACATGTTTGTCTCCTACAGGTTTATTCTGTTATTCTTCCCTTCTTCATCTCTGTGCAGTTGCTGGTAGCAAGACAATTGATCAATGAGTTTGCATTTGTTTTAGCTTTCAGGGCAAGGATGGATAGCAACAATTATGAAATAAAATGAAGATTTGGAAAGGGAGAGAAAAGTCTGGAAATGATAAAGTAGTAACTGCGTAGTTGTATTTTAATAATGAGTTAAATCATGAAAATGAAAGTTTAAGCAAAGGTCTTTGCTTTCCTCATCAGGAAGGGTGGAAAGAATGACTAATTAGATTATGCAAACCAACAGATAGTCCAATTACTCTTGATAGGCCAGATGTAATCCAGGGGACACTTACACTTGGAGGAAACAGGGAATGGTTGCTTGATCAGCAAACACAGTGTAACAAGCTGAATACCTCTGTGCCTGCCAAGTTGTGGAAGGAGATGTTATTTCAGCTCCAGGAAGATGAGCAGATCAAGACTGGGAGGCAGGTGTTCTCCAGGGTCTGTCCACTCCCAGTAAGAGCCCATCTGATGGACTGAAAGGCCCTGGCCAAAGTCAAGGTATCACTTAGACATGAGGGGGACCCAGCTGGTGCCTTTTGTCATAATGTAGAAAGTACTGTTCTTTATTCTGTGTTTTGGGAAACTTCCTGATTACTTAACCATAATCATAGGCCTGCACTGTAAAGCCTGGGAAAAGAGCCTGATGTCAAATTTTGAGTTGAGGGCCTGGCCATGTTCTGATGTTATGTTAGGGTGACATGTACGGGCTAAAATACAGCAGTTAATATCCAACATCTTGTTGACTTTTTTTACAGACAGCTATGGACCAGAAATTATGTGCTTGTCTAAGAAAGATCTTTTTTTTTTTTTTTTTTTTTTTTTTTGTATAGGAGGAATGATTTTGGAAACTACTATTTCAACAAAGATTTTCATGATTTTTTTTTGATTTCTTTAACAGTTTAAAGAATTCTGCATAAATCTGAGTTTAATTTTCTTCAAACTCAGTTATGCTGATTTCATAAATACAAAACTCTTCCCACTTTGTGAACCTGTGTAGGAACTCATGCATCAGCTCATGTTAAAATTTAGCATTTATCTAAAAAAGTAACTCAGAGTTTCTGCAGAGTAGAGATGGGTTCATGTATCACAATGTGGTTACAGTTACTCTGTCTTTCTTTCCAAAAGAAAGAAGAAAGAAGTGAAAAAGGCTAGCATATTCGTATATAGCACATGCTTAAGACAAAGAAGCTTAAGATTTAATTTTTTTTCTTCAGTATAAATGTGTTACATTTAAACATGTCTTACAAGCTCCTTTTTTTTATTTATTTTTTTTTAGATTGTACTGAGTATTATACTTCATGTGTTTATGACTCATCCTCAATGAGTATGTTGCTCGTGGAATAAGCAGGCTCAACCATATGTTTCGTTTGCATATGCTAGTTTGGAGAACTCATTCCCTCTCTTTCTTGTCTTCTTTCTCCCTACCAGATTTTCTTCTCCTCTCTTTTTTTTTTTTTTTTCTTTTCAATTTAAAAAAGGAAATTTTAGCAAACTGGCAGAGCTGGTAAGATGGAAAGCAAGACATGTGTCTGTGTAAATGTAAATCTTACAATACAATTCAGTTTTTTTGTCAACAAGTTATGTTCTTCCACGGCTTAATCTAGTAACAGTCACAGTGACTGTTTTTCCAGTCACAGTCTGAAAATTTACCTCTGCTGTTAACATGATTAATCACTGTGTAGTGAGAAAGTCCTACTTTTATAAAATAATTAATTGTGTTCGTGTTATTTTTTTTCCCCTTAGGAACAAAACAGAGCATTCTTTTGTTTATCTTTGTTTTTGTCTGCCACATATATCAACACGTACATTGAAGCTATTAAACTGCGGAGAGGGAGAATGATACAATATTCAAACTCTGAAAGAGTGGAGAGCTGAGGAAAAAAAAAAAAACAGGTGTTACTGATACGCAACATACAGATAGCCTAAACTGAAGATGGCTAATTTGCTAAAAGCTCTGTGCCATAGACACACTGTGTTTTACAGTGCCTTAGATATCACACATTCTCTTTCAGCTGGCAGTCTTACAGGGGTAACAGCTTCAAAAGAATGCTTGCTCTTGACTTTTTTTCTTAGTTTTGGCACAAAAGTAGCTTCTGTCAGCAGTCAACATGCCTGGTATTTTCCTCCCACCATCATTATTCCTTGGAAATTCACATTCCTTGCACCAACACACAGAAACCCACATTCTCCAGCTGTGTTTGAATTCCCTTTTCTTAAGCTTGTGTCAGACCCTGACAGTTATGGTCCAAAACCCACACCTGGGCTGAGAACGATAATCCTCAGAAGACTCAAAGCTCAGTGAGTATTCATGTGACCAGTTACACAAAACTATGCTGCTTCTTCCTTCTTTGGCAGGAAGTTAAGGTGCTTAGATGTGTCCAGGGACTTTGGTGGTACAGAGTTATGACACCACCATTTGAGGGTTTATAAAAATTAAGGAAAGTGGAGGATGTAGTTCTGAATCAGACTGTAACAAACTCATGAGTGGAGAGAGGGTAGATGCTTCCATACTTCTGCTATGCAAATTAATGCCTACAGAACTAGAAATGTAATTATAATATATTATTCATACATGAATTCTTCATGCATAAATAGTTGCATTTGCTCCAATAGTTACTCATATGCAGCAGAGCAAAGATACTTTTGCTATGGATAGTCAGCTAAGCAGCCCTGGTGGCAGAGCAGAAAAGCTCTAATTTTTGATGTAATTTGCCTCACGCATTAGCAGCTGTTTCAAAAATACTACTTCATGAATTTAATACATCTACAATGTCTATCTGCACAAAAATATTACATTATAAATATATGATCTGAAAATTAACTAAAGTTGAAGTTCTTCCTGAGGAATGGGTACTTGATTTGTGTGAAATTTATCCTATAAATATAAATATCCTATATAAGAGCACTTAAAACAAACAAACACACACAAAACCAAACCAAAACAAAAAACACTAAATGGAAGCAACCTGAGAAGCTACATATATTTGTATTTTAGAGATTCTGAAACAATTCTTGTCCTCTGAATGATAGTTGTCTCTATCCAGATAAAATTCAATTTAGATATAAAATCTAATCCAAAATTCCATTCCAAGTTTGAGTTGCACCTATATTTAACCTTTTAATTTATCATGACTGAAACTTCTTATTGATACTTCATAGGGTTTTTTTCACTTCCAAGCTACAAGCAGTGCTGAAAAAAAGATATATATAAATTTCTCTGGAAAGGTAGTTTTCAGAAGTATTTTGATTCAATCGGAAGAAATAAATGAAGTCAGGTCCTACAGGTATTTTGATTAATGAGTTCAAGAGGTTCAGATAAAACTGATATGTATCCTACTGAATGAATCTTTTCACTATTATTCATATTTAATACTTGTATTTGGATGGAATCCAGAGACTTTGAACTCCGTTGTGCTAATGAATGTAGAGATCAGACCTTATCCATTAATTCTCCAGTATTCTTCTATTATTGCATTGCAGCATTTCACTTTTAAAATGCTTCTGACTATTTTGAGTTTCTTCGTTTAAAATCCTAGTAGCAATAAGAGTTTGATCATTGTTAGCTAAGGTTAATGTTATGTTTCTGGCATAGGACTTATTATCCTTCACAAGACTAGCTCAAACTAATGACTGTGGTGTCAAGCTCCAGTTTTTGCCAGCACGGACATAGTTATAGAAGATGTTCCCCTTATTCATGCTCCATTGTCAACAAAGAGAAATTAAAATGGACTACCTCATAAGTGTGAAAAAGCACCTGCTTAGTAGTGCATACAAACTGAAATGGAAATATTCATGAAATGTTTGTAGTTCTTGTCATGGAAAGATAATAATTAGAGCTGGAAAGAGATAACCTATAATTATTTTTAAAGAATATTGTTTAGATTTTGTTTTTCAGGTTTTTCTCTCTGTTACAGAGAGTTTTACTTTCAGTTGTGTTCCTTAATTTTGTTTCAGAATTAAAATAAATAAATAAATAAATAAACGAATGAATTACTTTCTTGGATAGAATGATTATAATACGTCGTTTTCTATTTCAATTAAACATGTAAACAATGAGTAATGTAAATAGCTGAAAATGCAGTCAAGTTTGACATATTGTGCAATATCTATTCTGACAGTAGAGCACTGTAACTAGTTACTCATTTGTTTTTTCAGCTGATGGAAATGTGTGCTTAGCAGTGTTAGTAGCATATTTAACACTTTGTAATAAAAGTTGAGAGATGACAAAATGGAAGAGACATTTAAAAAGATGTTTGAGCTGTGAAAGTACAAACAGTGTCCAATGAAAATGCATGAGATCCTACAGTACTGTGTTTGAAACAGCTTTGTGACTGGAGGCTAACTTCCAATATGTAGTGCATATTACAACAGGAGTTGGTCCTGCTTGATGTCATTACAAGTACCATAAGAAGTGTGGTAAATTTAAATTGGTAAATGATAAGTAAGCTTAAAGAAAATAAGTCATTATTTTTATAGGCATCTGTGGACCTTATAATCGAAGGGAAAAAAAATCTCTTCAAACATCAATGTCTGTTCAAGCTTTAACCAGTAAATATTTGCAGAACTCTGAGGAGCTTTGCTTTAAAAAAGGAGGCTAAAAATAATCCTCAGCAGACTATGGTGTGTTATGAGGCAGGATCTCCCAGGGGTTTCAAAATATCTGTAAGAATTTACACCTTTATTGAGAACAGAAGAAAGTATAATTTCAGCCTTCAAGTTGTGCACACTCTTCATTACAGAATTCAACATAGCTAGAGGCTAAGGAAAGTTCAACTTGATCTTTTGTGGCATCAAACAAAATAGGATCATGTTCCTGACGCCTAGTAGCAGCAGCAGCTTTCAGTTAGTGTGAAAACAGAAATAAAGAAGCAAATTAAGGCTTAACACTACATTTGCGTGCAGTTAACCATTTGTTTTTACAACTCTATGGATACCTCATAGTCCTTGACTGTCTTTGTCATTCTTGTAAAAAATAAAAGGGAATTAAAGTTATTTTCTTCTCTGTGTTTAATACAGGAGAGATGATAAAAATTCCCTACTGCTCTAGCTTCTTCGGTTTATTCCCTCCATCACCATTCCCCAGGTTGAAGGTTACCTGTTAGGGAAAAAGAAATACAAAGTTTAAAATGCCTTTACCCTGTCCCTTTGATTTAATTTCTTTGAGAGTTATACCCTGTTAGCATGTTAATTGAATGATAGAGAATGTGCAAACAGTTAATTTTTTTTTTTAGATGCTTCCTACCTCCTTCCTTTGAGTACCTTTGAAGAAAATCGTGGTGGCCTGCTTCATTATTTAAAAAAAAAAAAAAAAAGCCATTGGATTTCATAGACATTCTTCATTATGTTGTATATAACATATTTGGGTTTGCATCCTTTGATTACAAGGTAGTAGTATTTCTCTGAAGGGAAGAACTTTGCAGTTGCAATTACAGATAATAGGGTTGTTTTCTAAACCCCAGTGTGGTGTAAACATCAAAGTACTTTGGATTATAATAATCCAAACAAAAAACCTTCTGTAAACTCATAAGAAAGAAGAAGCTGGATGTTTTCATTAAGAGAAGACAATTCATTTAACAGTCAGTTGTTGCCTGTTTCTGTGTGGTGAAAAGTCTGTTAATTTGCATAAGAAAATAACTACCAAAGAAATGTAAATGATTGAACTAGGATCTCATTAGCAAAACCTCTCTAGCTACCTGAAGGACCTACCTCTGCTGGCAGTAGATCGAGTTTCAGGTACCTTCTTACCTTTTAAAAAACCATTATCCTCAGGCATTTCTATCGGTTAAGGCAGGGGGAAGGGAACACTGTAGTGTTCCACTGTTCTTGGGAACAGATCTTGTAATTTAATGAAAGGATTCTCCAAAATAGGCATTTGAAGAACTTCTCTTTTTTGACATTTATTGAATATGTATCCTTTAAATAACTACCTGTAAAACACACCTATTTTTCACGGTGGCAAGGTAAGATTATGTAATTTTCTGGAAAAACAACAACAAATTCCAACCAAAATGTTCTAATTTGGATGAAGAGGTAGATGATTGCTTAAGTTTTTCAGTCACTAACATGGCAAAAATGTCTATATAGGGAAAAAGAAATGTTTGCTAAATTATTTAAGTGGGTGAAGAGGCAATGATTTTTCCACAGTGATGCTGCTGACAGATACAGGACCTTAATTCTCATAACGTATGCAACAAAAAATATGAATATCTTGATGTAAATTGATTCAGTTCTACTGGAGCCAGATGTATACCCGCAGGTGTCAAATGACTATAGGGTTCACAACCCGGTACACGTAGCCTATAGGTGTTTTACAAATGTACAGTTGCTAGGAGTCAGATACTTAAGAGGATAAACAAAGTGACATTTTGCCCCTGGAGTCCTGAGTTTAGCTGGCGCTGATCAGGTTACAGGCAGCAGGACTTTAGTGAACTCAGCTTGTCTGCTAATGGAAGTTTTGGTTTACAAGAGTCTTTCTTTTCTGACTTCTGTCTCCTGTCTCAGGCAAGAGTTTTATAGGGGCTTGGAAAACAAGCTGAAAATATGACAGTTAGGGATAGATTTTTGGGCAAAGGTGTGCTGCCAGATTAATAAATACTTCCAGGGTCATTGACTACAGCACAATTGTGAGGCCATAAGCAAGGATTTGCCTGACTGAACACGAGCAGGTGGGGAAGAGAATAGGCGGGGCCTTACCTTGAGTGTGGTGTGTTAATTATAAGACTGTATAGCTTTCCAAAAAGTCTCTACTTAGCAAAGTGATTTTTCTCCTACATCAAGCTAAATTTCTCCTGAAACCTTTACACGAGTTTAAGGTTGAGGTCCCTCATCCTTTTTTGTCTGCCGCTGCTCATCTTGAAGACATTATCCTCCTCTCCATTGTCTTTCACCATTTCCTCATATTATGCAACTTCCCAGTAAGCTCAGATAATTCTGTTCATGTCACTGGCTCCTGCCTCAGTGCAGTCAAGATAACCTGAATTATGAAAAGCAAACAAAAACAAAAACAAACAAAAAACAAACAAACAAACAAAAAACCAACAACAAAACTGCATTTCAAAAGATAAGAGAACCCACATTGCTTTTATAGAATGAGTAAGATAAGTGAGCTGTATTATGGCAATTATGCAAGTAGACAGCAAAATACAGGTGTTGTCAGAGGGTGAACTAGCACCACACTTACACTGCATCATCTGTTCTACAGTAACTGTACATGTTCAGGTTTTTCTCAATCATACAATTTCACTGAGGGGCAAAGTGCAGGAAGACAGACAGAAAGATAGGTACAAACTCAGTATATTGTGTGGTCACACCCTTGCTTGTCCTGTGGTAATTTTTTTCCTTCGCTACTGATAATTTTCTAGGCCAGTATTGTTAAATTGTTATCAAACACATTCAAATTAACCTTTCATTAAGCAAGATATCTTTGGCAGATGGTGACTGTGAGTAGATAAAGAAGATGCAGAACCTGTGAAGATGGCTGTCAGGCAAGGGAGTCTCTGTACCCCAAACAATAATATTTGTTTCAAATTAACAGCAGTGAAAATGTAATTACAAACTAGAGCCTTTACTACAAACTAACTACAAAATTACTGAGTAAGGAAGGATCTCTCTGCCATGCTTTCTTATGATCATCAGTGTCCATTTCAGTTCTGTATAAATATTTTCTTTCAGACTATTTGACCACAAGTTAGAATTATTGGGGTGTGGTTTTGGAGCATTTTTTTTTCATACCCCATTCAGCCTTCTGTTCCCAAAACACATATCAGTCTTCCCTTTGACCTCAGTTACATGAAATTGTTGGATATTTCATTCTTTATCTATAGAATAATGATGCAGAAGTCATTAAGCAGACATTGCTTCAGAGCACTGTACTGAAGTAGAATGTACTTGGAAGATACCAAAGTGAGACTGGGTATTTCAGTGTTGGCCCAGCTCCATCTGTTGTTACCCATTCATCAGTGGAATTTTAATCTTCTGTAAAATTATAAATGAGTCATGTGAAGATAAAGAATTATTTTTAGAAGTTTATCTCTTCTGAAAGAAAGATCAGTACATAATAGGTCAAAAACATTGTAACAGAGACTAGACATAAAATGGAACTTTGGTCAAAGGCCAAAATAATGTTTGAAAGCAAAATATTACTATTATTTAGAGGTACTTGCATTAAATATGGTGAAAATGAACTGTTTATAGAAGATGCTGGATTCCCTCCAAGCAGACTTTGGCTGCACCAGTTCAGTCTCTGTTTTTCAGAGACGAGGAATTTCTTTTCTAGCAGTCATAAATAAGAAAAAAAAAAGGGGGGGACTCATAATGAAAAGTGTAGTCCAAAGCAGGGGCTCTGATGGCTGCTGCCCAGATTACTGAGTGGTTTAATGGCTGGGGGTGAGGTCTGGGAGGTGAGATTATGTTTTGCCAGCAGACGGGCATGCAGAATTACACAATACAACCGTCTGCATGCACTGGTCAGCATCCTCCTGCATGTCATTTGTGCATTCCAGCATCACACTACAGCAACACACCAGGCTGAGAGGGAGAATGTGGGAGAGCTATCTGTCTCCTCTGGAAGACCAGACATTTGTGTGCTCTGGGTAGTGGGGGAAGGCATATTAAAAAAATGCCTTTACTGTCCGTACGCAGCTTTCAATATTCCTCAATACGGCACTCCAGTTCTTCAGTACAACCCACGCTTCGGGGGAAGGTGGAGTTAATATTCTGCCAGTTTAGCTCCGTGATCCAGCTCACCACGAGCTCAGATAAATGCCAGAGCCTATTCAAGATCAAGAAGAGGGCCATGAGAGTGAGGTTTCCTTCCCTTTAGCAGCAGCTGGCAAGAGCTAGCACAGCTGTATTGCTTATCCTCACCTTCAGATTCCCCACTGAGCACTGAACCCCTCTTCTGATCACACTAGTGCATCTTTAGGGATTTCATTACTTGACTCCCAATATTACCCATGACTAAATCAGAGAGCAACACCTGTTCCTCTTTACAGGTTTTACTGCTGACTTTAAAATCCATGCAAACTTTTAATGTTCCGAGTTGCTTTTTCATTTTCAGTATGTTGCCTGTCATTCCCCCCCCCCCATTCTGCCCCTCTGATTTCAAGCCTCATATGATCTAAAAGACTTCAATAAGTTCATTTAGCAAGTCAATATCTTGCCATTACTCTTAATTTACTTTAAATTTCTTCCTGTTCCTCCTTGTAAGTCTAGAAAGAAGGAGAAAAAAATAGTTTTAACATGTGGCCTTAAATACTTCCCAGCTGAAAAAATACAGTTAACCAGCATGAGGCTAACGGGCTGATGTACAAACTGATGATCCACACCAGTTCCCCTGCAGCCAAATAACATCCTCTGGCCTGTATACACAGCAGCTGATTTCACCCTGAATGCTCTAGTTTCTCTTTTCCCTGCATTTCCGATCTCTCAGTACAGAGCTCTAATGTTAATTCTGATTCTCTCAGCCCATTAACTGAATGATGCAGCATCAGGCTCCCTGGCTTGTGGGATCCTGCTTTTTTTTGTTATTTCTCTGCAGCTGATAGTCAGCAACTCATTATTTACCTTGCCCTTTCCTTAATGACGTGCTTGTCCGTGAACATCATTCAAAACAGACAATATAATGATTTAAACTACTTCTGTAGATTGAGTAGTTGGTACTTTTGTTGTTGTTGCTACTTTTCTTTTATCTAAATAACCCTTTTATCAAAATGTATTTGAAATTCTGTCTTTTGAAAGATCTTTCACTCAGAAAAGCTGCTTAAAAATGAAAGCTAATAACTCATATTATCTGTACACCACCAGTAATATGACATTGGCTATGTCTTCCATTGGTATTGTTTTCATCTTATGTTTTTGGCTTGTTTTTCTGCTTCACATTCATATTGAAAATATCCATATTTTGCCATCAAATGTAAGAAAGAGAAGAAAAGCAAGTGTGTGTTTTTAAAGTACAAATGACCCAACTCTACTCTCAGATTAAAACTAACTGGCATCAATGCCATTTAACCAACATAAAAGTGGGAGGAAAAGGTAATTCTTTGGTGATTCTAAAGGTTTAAGTCAGTACAGGATAGTAAGATAATAACCAATACAGGATAGTCTTTCCATATATTTTTACAGCTATGTGGAGTACAAAACCCCCTTGGATCTGTAAGGCAGTTCTAAAAAGTCTGTGAAAAGTAACTCAGAGAAGCAAACATATTTCAGTAGCCTAAATTCATACGGACCTACACATCTAAAAGGGTTGGAAATCATCACAAAGTGTTAGGTACTATTTCCCACTTCCACCTATCAACAACAGAAAATTTCCAGCTTCCCCCTTAGCTGAACTGCTCAATTTCAAATCAGAGCTATGTACTGAATCTTAATCAACTTGAGAAGTAGAATACTTAAGAGGAAGTCATTTGAACCTAGAGCTGAGTCTCCTAGGGTTTTTTCAAGGCTTTTCTTTTTGCGGTGATGCCCTAATTGTCAGAGTTTAAATGCTCTAGAGGCTCAATATCTGTGATATTTATTAACTAAGCGGTTATGATCAGAACTTTGTCACTCAAACTTGCTTAGTATCAGCTGACATATGGTATCATGTTTGAAGTACCACCCAGTAAATCACTGATAATGTCAGTATAATTGCCAAAAGCTAACACAGGGTATAATTCTTTTCCCATTGAAGTTCATGGCAAAAATTCTATTGATGGCAGTGGTGTAGGGTAGAATTGACTAACCAGAAAAGTATTTTATTTTTCCTAATTGCACAGAAAGGCTCAATAATCTTCTAAAAAAATCAGCCCTTGAAAAAGAGCTTACATTTACAAATGGTAGCATGTTAAAATTTTCACAATTTACCTTTTTTTTTGGTAGATAGTGCTCCTATGACTATTTCAATATGTTTTATTTGTGAGTCAGATGCTAATATATTCATAAGTAGATGAATATATAAATGTAAGAGCTCTGCATATATCTCTGTTCCATCTGTTATTCCTTTTTGCCCTAAATTTAAATACTCTGTGTTCAGTGTTAACATTGGTATTAACATTTCATCAAACTTTGCCATATATTAATTAGGTGGTATCCATGGAATAATTTTATTCTGCCTTTTGAGATTTAATTTTTAACTGGTTATTTTCTCATCTGAAAATGCTAGATTACCAGAAAGAAAACCTTCTGGTAAAAATACTTCCCACCTTCCTCCCCAGAATTTCAATGACAAGGATTTCCTATGTTCTGGGCTGATTGTTTGGTGGAATGACACTGCCACCACCAAGAAGTGTCATTCAGAGTCATCTCTCTGTTCTCTACAGGAGACTTAAATCTGGTCCTCCCACATCCAAGAAAAGCATCCTTAAGTCGTGGGCTGCAGAATCAGGCTCTCTCTCTGCCCTAAAATGTGATGAGTCTGTTCAGTTATCAGCTATTTTTGCAAGGCTGTCTGATGTGTGGTTGCCTAGAAGGCCTTATATCATTCTACTGCTGGGCAAAATTTGAAATCCCAAGAGTTCAGTGAAATAAGAACAATCACTTTAATTATAATTTTTTTTTCAGCCTCTGTAAGCAGGTGTTAACTGTGAGTTGAAGATTTTGCAGGTATGCTTCAGAACTACCATTTTCATTACTGTTCACCATATTTGGATACATTTGGATTTCTTAATAAAGTATTATTATTAGACAGCGTTTAAATTTGAATTTTACAAACTGATTTATCTGAAATATTTTTATATATGACAACTAGTTTGAAAATTTCAGATGTTTTCATGCACCTGAAGACCTTCATAAAATTAATACTTGCCTACTACACTCAGTCCAGAATAAGTACCGACATTTTTGACAAGTATGAAAACAAATTTCATCTGAAAAAGATTTTATAAGCTGAGTAGACAGTGCACACATAAAGTATAGAGAAAGTGGAGGGGTAACCAGCAAAACAACAGTATGGTTTGATTGCATCAAATATCTTGTCTTGTTTTGTCCATTCCATGGTTTCTTTTGCAGATTTTTTTTTCCAACTCCAAATTGTCTATCTGATTATCACATCTACTTTTCTTACTCTGATACAGGAAATATTTATTTTTTTCTATTTTAAGACAAGTGGCTGCATTAGGAGGGAATTCTGTCAGCAAATGTATTGTCAGTTAAAAAGCAAGAATTTCTGTCATTTCAGTCAAAGGTTAGTGCAAAAAGCTCTGCAGATAAAATATAGATATCCTTTGGAGTTTTATTTTTCATTTTCTCTGAAGGCTGTCCAGATAATATGTATATGGAGTTGTTCATAGCAGGGTTATTACTACGTTTGCCTGCTACTTTTGAACTTCCATGTGGCATTTGACACTTTTGACCATCAGCTATAACTGTACTCTTTTTCCTACCTTGTAAAATTTATTGCTTTGATCTCCTGTGTCTTCGGTGTCACCTGGTAGCCCTCAGGGACGTCTTCTGGGATCTATAGTATTACTTTGTTTTATGTATGTTGGTTGGAATTACTTGTGTTCACAGTACAAACTGTCAGACAAATAGCTCTTGTCTGTATTTATCACTCCTTGAAGACCTTGTAATGCATCTACTGGTGCTGTATGATTGTTTTTCCATTATCAAGGTTTAGATGGTGCTAATTTTCTTAAGTGTAATGCTGAAAGGATGGTATGTAAGTTGAATAATTTCAGCTGGAAGTGGAGCCTCTTAGGGGTCTTTTATCTTCCTTGGGTTTTAACTTTTCCTCTTTCCAGACTTCGCAGTCTCATATTCACAAGAGTGTCTCAGCTTTGGCTGAGATTCAAGGCCATTTTGAACAGCTGATGTGATCTAAAGAAAAAGGACACCTGGCTTAAATTTCCAGCTGAGTGTTCATTTCTCTTAAACAGTGATAGAGAATGGGTATTTCTTACTCTGAATCATTCTCTTCTGAATCCCCAGACTATTTTCCTTGTGATCCCAAGTTCAGGATCCTAAGATCTGTCACATCTAGATAGAGTGTCCACAGGATCCTGACCCTTAATGGTAACCAACCATCAGAAAAAAATGTTAGTACTCATTAAAACTCAGAGCAAGGCATATTTTGGAGGAGAAGGGGAAGGAAGTGTGTGTAATGCTTCCTCAACCTTTTCTTTAGCTAAATGCTAGCTCAAACAAAAATTTTTGAAGGTACTATGAAGGTCTCCACATCATCTGCTCAAACACTCACAGGATGAACAGGACTCCTCTTTTTTTCAGGTAGTGACTGGGTAGATAGTCTAGATCTAGCTTTACTCACAGGCAGTGGCTGAAATGGGCAGGTGGGCTGTGCTTGAGGCAATTCCTTGAGGTCTGAAGGGTGGAGGGAGGCTAGCTCACTCCTGGTGTAAAGCCACCATACCACAGCAGGTTTACCATCTTGTTTGAGGAACATCTTCATACCCATGTTGACTATATACACTGTCCCTGGCATCTCTCCACATGAACTCTAAATTTCTTCAGTGTAGACTTTTTCTCCAAAAACCAGTGGTTCCCATATTACTTGGATCAACAGATTTCTGCTAGTTGTCAACACTTCACAAAAACTGGTGTAGTACTTTAAGCAAACTTTTAATTGTCAGTGCTGTGCATTTATTATTTAACAAGGTTCTACAGATTAACTAAATGTCCCACAAGAGAATTTGGATCACTGCAGAGCAGTGCTGTAAGAGGAAAGTGGGTGGCAGAGTATGTGTAGCTGTCCATGCCTTACAAAAATAAATATGTATAATAAATAAATCACATAGTGCCTCATATTACATTTCCATGATTTTTTTTCCATTTGTTTGTTTTGGTTTTGTTTTGTTTTGTCTTGTTTGTTTGGAATAGGGATGGTATTCTTTGCGCTGTGTTTTGAAATGTGGTTCTGGTTCATGACAAAGCCTTCTAGCTGAGGTATTATTGAAAATAATAAGTATATATATATATTTTTCTGCATGTTTCTATGGTTTCTGAGAATAACTAAATTCACAAAAAATAAGTGGTCAGCCTGAGATCACTTTCATATTGTAATGCTTGGAAATATTTATGTTAAGCACTTTCAGTGCATGCTTATGCATGTATGTGTATAGAACATAACACAACAATAGAAGAATGATGTTTAGGATACAGGGCTCCAAAATTTTGTTTACAAATAATGCTGTCTTAAATCCTTTTTTTTTACTTAGGATTTTAGGAGGCAAAGAAAAATATTATAAATGGAAAGCTGCAAATGACTGATTACCAGCCAGATGGAGTGGGAAGAAAAGAGTTGAAGGCCATAGGACACAGACTGTGTTCTGAGCCAAAAGCATTACAGATGATAAAACAAAAGGTAGGCAGAAATCAGGCCCAGACAGTCAAAGGAAATATATACAAAATGAGATGGCAGGAGGATACAGCCACTGAAGTAAGGTTTTAGTCCAGTTACAAGGGAGGACATTTTCCAGCTTTTGTGTCTTCAGTCTGTGAAAAGACTTGAAGGAACAAAAGGCAGGATGACATAAAACAATTACAACTGTTCTAGACCATCTTCAAATAAACATAGTTTTAAATTCGTTTCTGCTTTTTTTTTTCCTTGTCATTTTACCCCAAAAAATAAAATTTCATATTTTACTCCAGTCAATCCTGCCTAAGATACAGTTACCTAAAGCTTAATATCAGGAAGAGGGTAAGGGGGAAGGCTGAGGATGGAAAGGAAGGTGACTTGGGAAGCTATAAAGTATGTGCTGCAATCCTTGAAATGTAAACATAAGCTGCAATGCCAGGTGAGGTCACCTTGAAAATAAATAATTAAATAAAAAACAAGCACAGGATGACCATGATAGAGGCTGGGGAGATGCTTAGATGTTTTGATGAAGGGCTGGTAACAACTTCCTGTGGTTTCAAATTTACTGAGTATCCCAAGAAAGAGAAATCAGCATGCATTGAGTCTTAACGATTTCTCTCTCCGCCTCTTACAGAATCTTTTTTTTTTTTTCTTTTTTTTTCCTGGACCATTTCGTTCTGGAGTTATTCCTAGTCTATGCTGCCCTCTACTGCTCTCTCTCATAGCCACAGTGATACGCTTGTATTTGCAGTTGGTACTGCAAATGTACGGTATTGTTTTTGCGTAGTAGAATTTAAAATAGGAAGCATTTAGACATGCACGAACTATTTATGATAATGATTAATATGAACGTGTTATGCAACTCAGAAGCTTTTCAGAATAGTTGTTGGACTATTAACATGCCTCTTCCATAACAGATTATTTATAGGTAGTGGAGATTGTTTATGCTAAAAGAAAGAACTCTCAGAAACATTTTATTAAGTTAATTTCGTTACTATTCATAAGGTAAAAGATAAGTGATGTATATTATTTATTCTGATGTTTAGCTGCGTTGAGAGAGAGAGAAATACTAACACATCAAGCTGCTCAAGCTGTGGGTACAGAATGACTACTACATAGTTACTATCATTTTGTCTATTCTAACTTTGAATGTGCTTGCTGACAGCATTTCTATCATTTGTTGTCCCGACATTAATAGAACTTTCTAAAAGGACACTTCAGTATCTTGCAGTTAATCTGGTTATTTCCCTTGTTGCTAAGTTTTCTCTTTCTTTGTTGTTCAAATATTTAGGGGTTGCTATTGTGTTCTACTGCCTTTGCCAAGCTTAGACATGCTTTACTATCTGCTATTTTTTTTTAATCATTCTTTGCATGTTCTTAATATTTTTAATACTTCTTTTAGAATACTCTGCATGTATCAGTGATGAGATACCCAGATCTGAGCATAACATTTCAAATAAGTTTCTAGAGTGAAGAGTTTATTTGCAGTGACAAGCACCATGCAATTACTTTCCCCTCCTATTGAAGGCTGCCTCTTTCTGTGAAACCAATCTTTATCCATCCTCTTACATTATTTCTTGCCACATTTTCTTATAATTTTTGATTTTCCTTGACATAATGAGAATTTCCCCTTCTAGTCATTAATTAAAATGGCCACAGTGTTGAATCCTGGAATGCTTTCTCACAAGAATCTACTCCACAGCCCAGTCATTGCCACCTAGCATTACTTTCTATGGGTTAATTAGCCAGTTTCCATTAAATCTGAAAGTTTTCCTACCTAGAATAAATGAAAATAATTCTTCATTATATACTGTAAAAGGTAGAGCCTCAACTACTGTACTAAGACCTGAGTGTAACATTTTTCTTGTATTCTCTTCAACATTTTATTCTGGAACACTAGAAAACAAATAATCAAGTTCATATTGCAAAATATATATTCTATGTACCTCATTGCTCCTGGTCTTCTATTGTGTAATTCAACCAAAAATAGTAAAAATGAATTAACTCAAGAACAATAGGAGTGTGTTTGTAGGTTCCTGCTTTTTTATTTTTATTCTTAATTTATACTGAAAGAATAATTTTTTACTCCCTTTAAAAATCTGTGGTTGGGTCCTTGGATCTTTCATTGCTGAAGAGCAGAGATCTCTAATATAGGCTAAATTCCGCTGCCCTATCCCAGCTAGGTGTTCCCTACCACAGCTTGGTCCCACAAGGTTCTGAGACTTCTGGAGGCTGTCTGGAGGTGAACTTCACTTTGCCTCAGGTGGCACAGCTCTTCTGAGCTGAAGATAAGCATTTTCATAAGCTCTTTTTGGAGCATGGATATCAAAGGGAGACACTTAAAAAAAAAAAAAAAAAAAAAAGGTGAATACTGCAGTTCCCTCAGCTTGCAAGGTGTTTTAGTGTCTTATTTGAGAAGACCTTTTAGTCCCACTTGTTTCATCTCAAAATGCTTGCTCCTTTGAATTTAATAAAATAGCATAAACACACAAGATTAACAGTACTTAATCCTGTGAGTATTCCAGGTCTTCTTCACTGGACAGCAGATTTCTTCCAAGAGTGTTGCCTCTGTTTTTGTTATATTTTTAAATTTTTCAGAAAGGAGGTCTGCTTATGTTTCAGATGTTTAACACAGGCTGAATGGCAGACATGAATAGATGCAATGGGGTTGCCAGAAGGTGGCTGTTTGTTCAGACTGTGCTGCAGTTTTCAAGACCAAGCAAAGGAATAACTCCAGAGTTTTGTGCAGCTTTCTAAATCACCTCTCCAGCATTCAAAATCTCGGCCAAAGTCCTTCAACAGTGTCTATTTTTTACATGTATCTAGTTAACAGAAAAGGAGCCTTTCAGTGCAGATAAAACTGCCCATTCTTTCAAAACCCAATGTTTTTTGTTATATTTATTCATTTATCAATGCTGTGAATGTTTCATGTGCTCCAGCCATTGATTTCAGGAGCCAATGCTATTTTTCCTGTTTATTACAATTTATTGTCTCATTGTTGCCGGTAGTTTGCACTTAGTTGAATTTCCCACACAATATACAGGAAACTTCTCTATAGCATCAGGCTTCCTCAGATTGATTCTCACAGAGGCTGGGAGGGACAAGTTACTCCTGTATTCTTTGTGATGTGGTTGCAGAGAGTCACGTTAAGCCGCCATTTAGAGACTTCCTTCCTTACACCTACAGTAGCACACATGGTAGCCAAATCATGTCTGCTCCCACTGCACACTCTCACATACAACCTTTCAGAAATTTTTACCTATGTGTTTGCTTTAACAATTGTATCACTTTCTTTTCATGTGTTTAACACATTTATTACCAGTCTCCAGTGAGAATGTGTGTTGCTATTTGTATTATAGCAAAGCTAATGAAACTCTTAAGTTAGGGTATTTAATTTCAATTTACCTTTCTTCACTGTTGTTTAAATGATGACTTGTAAATGTTGACTGATGTATTAAGTTGTCTAGGTGGAGGTGCTGTGGGTAGTAAAGAGGGCCAGTATACTTACGCTCCTTTGAAAACTACTTAAATAATATGCACAAGAGTCTCCTGGGAAAGCTGGGAAATTAAATGAACATTGTCTTCCTCATGAGCAATACTTCCCTACTAACAAAACAAAGAATTCAAGGGTTTAGAACAGACAACTTTATTAGGAGTGGGGGAGCAGTGGAGAGAAAGGTGAGTATGGAATTAACTTCACAAAGTCAGTGATTCATAAATCAAATCTATTAAATGATGTCATCACCCTTTTCTGTTGCCTTCCCTCTTCACTCCCTTCTACAGCTCACCCTCACCTCTCCTCTTCTGTGCCACCTCCTCACCCTCCTGGATGTGCTGCACAATACTTGAGAGCCTGCCCTCTTCCCTTGGTCCTGGGTAGATAATGAGGTATTTAGTCACTGCTGTACCTCACAACACATTGCTCATGGTTTGCTGTTTTTTATTTTAGTTCAAGGATGACTGAATCAGATTTTAGCTTGTTCCAGTTCTTGACCTTAAAAGGTCATACTGACTCTGAAGGCTTTGCCATTTCCCAAGTGCGCTGATTCTAACTCAGATACTGGGAAATATGCCATCGGTAGCCCACCTTGAGCACCCTAAGCTTTGCTTAATACGCTGCAGTTGTTCCGATGCTTTCTTAGGTTTCCCAGGTTTTGGTGAGGAGTACTGTAAGCACATGGTGTACACTGGCCTACAAGAAACTCCATTTAAAACAGGAAAACACTTTTTTTGTTTGTTTGTTTGTTTATTTGTTTGTTTGTTTTTTAAACACAAAGGTGGCAAGGGTTGCCTAGAGAGACTGTGGAATCTCCATCCATGGAGGCATTTGAAACATGATTGGACATGGCCTTGAGCAACTATGAGCAGGTGGGTTAGACTAAATGATCTCCAGAGGTGGTTTCCCACTTCAGTTTTGTTGTGACTCTGTGAAAAGTATGGTGCTTTCAGTTCCCTGACAAGATACCTGAAATAGCAGTTTCAGAGCAACAAATGCTATTTCATACGAGTCAGATAAATATAAAAAAAACAGTAGCAGATCTCTTGAATTCTCAATACAAATAATTTCTGAAATAAAGTTAACTAAACTCTAGCGTTAGCTAATTATTCCCTGCTGCCAAAATCAAACAGAGTACATCTTTCCATTTTCCCCTTTCTGCTTCTTTAGAAGTCAGACTATTGTTTAGTCTAATATGCGACTCCCATGATGGGAACACCACAATACTTAGGTTTCCCTCAATAAAAAGCCAGGTGTTCAGATAGCCTCTGGTCAACCTGAAGAAGACACTGTTTTCTAAGTTCTCACTGTAAAACACAGAAAAGACATGCTGGTTTCAGGCTGCCTCATGTGCCAGTATTAATTTCAATAGATCACACTTGAAAAAGAAATCTAATTGACGAAAGTGTTTTTCCTTTTTCCTCTCCTCTCCTCTCCTCTCCTCTCCTCTCCTCTCCTCTCCTCTCCTCTCCTCTCCTCTCCTCTCCTCTCCTCTCCTCTCCTCTCCTCTCCTCTCCTCTCCTCTCCTCTCCTCTCCTCTCCTCTCCTCTCCTCTCCTTTCTTTCCTTCCCCTTTCTTCCCCTTTCTTCCCCTTTCTTTCTCTTTTTCTTTTTTTTATAATATTTTCTTGTTTATTGGCATATGTTTGTATGTGTCTTAAAACAAAATAAATGCAGTTAATTCCTTGTTTAGAAACCTTTATGAATGGTTGCATTCCTTTTCTGTCCAGAAATGTAGTGAAAAATTATATTATGAGAAGGTTACAATCTCAACAAATAGAAAGCTGGATGATTTTTTTTCCTCCTGGAACCTTCTGTAGATTTACAAATATATTGACATAGGTGCTTGGTGCTCTATCATTACTTTCTGTTTTGGCATCCAGTTTGCTTATTTTATCCACTGGTAATTGTCTCCTGCTCAGAGGTGCTGTTAAGCATCTCTGAGGAATCTATTTATTTTTCTGATCGTCTTCCTCCTTCTTCTTCTGTTGATCTTTGTCTGTTTCCTCTCTTTCCTTTCATCCTCTCTTTCAATATTATAATCTTAGAATTTAATAATTAACTTAATAATTATGTTATAATATTAAATTGTAATATCTCTTGGCTTAGAAAATTGATAATGTGCAAAAGTCACTCTTTTTGTCTGATGCTGATTTCTTTCTTGACTTTCATCCATTCTCTTAGTACAAAACTAATGTATTTAGATCATTACTCTTTTTGGGAGAAAGCTGAAACTACCTGGCTGTGTTTAGCAATGTGGGACCAACCTCATCTCCTTCTACGACCGGGTGACATGACTGGTGGATGAGGGAAAGGCTGTTGATATAGTCTACCTAGACTTCAGCAGGGCCTTTGACACAGTCTCCCATAGTATTCTCCTGGAGAAGCTGGCAGTCCATGGCTTGGACAGGTACATTCTTTGCTGGGTTAAAAACTGGCTGACAGATGGGCCCAGAGTGTAGTGGTGAATGGAGTGAAATCCAGCTGGCGACCGGTCATGAGTGGTGTTCCCCAGGGGTCAGTGTTGAGGCCCATCCTCTTTAATATCTTGATTAATGATTTGGATGAGGGAATTGAGTGCATCCTCAGTAAATTTGCAGATGACACCAAGTTGGGGGGAAGTGTCAATCTGCCGGAGGGTAGGAAGGCCCTGCAGAGGGACCTGGAGAGGATGGGTTGATGGGCAGAGGCCAATGGGACAAAGTTCCACATGGCTAAGTGCCAGGTCCTGCACTTTGGCCACAACAACCCCATGCAATGCTACAGGCTTGGGGGAAAGTGGCTGGAAAGCTGTGCAGAGGACAAAGGATCTGTGGGTGTTGGTTGACGCTTGTCTGAACATGAGCTGGCAGTGTGCCCAGGTGGCCAAGAAGGCCAACAGCATCCTGGCTTGTATCAAGAATAATGTAGTCAGCAGGACCAGGGAGGTGACTGTCCCCCTTTATTCTGTTCTGGTGAGGCTGCACCCCGAGTACTGTATTCAGTTTTGGGCCCCTCACTACAAGGACATTGAGGCCCTAGAGCGTGTACAGAGAAGGACTACGAAGCTGGTGAAGAGCCTGGAACACAAGGATCGGCTGAGGGAGCTGGGATTGTTTAGTCTGGAGAAGAGGAGGCTCAGGGCAGACCTCATTGCTCTCTACAACTACCTGAAGGGAAGGTGTGGGGAGCTGGGGCTTGGCCTCTTCTCACAGATAACTAGTGATAGGACTAGAGGGAATGGCCCCAAGTTGCACCAGGGGAGGTTTAGTTCAGAAATGAGGAGACATTTCTTCTCAGAAAGAGTAGTCAGGCATTGGAATGGGTTGCCCAGGGAGGTGGTGGAGTCACCGTCCCTGAGGGTGTTCAATGAAAGTTTGGACATGGTATTCAGGGCCATGGTTTAGTGGGTGACATTGGTGGTAGGGTGATGGTTGGACCAGTTGGTCTTGAAGGTCTCTTCCAACCTTAATGATTCTATGATTCTATGATCTCCAGCAAATTCATTAGCTATTACTTATCAAAAGGGTAAGGGTAATGACTAGAAAAATATTACTGTGAAGGTTCTATAAGTCTTGAAAATTTATATACAATCTTTAGAATATCTAGTATCTAAACCAATAATTTACACCCTTCTTTTTTTCTTCTTTTTTTTTTCTTTTTCTTTTTTTTTTTTCTTTTTTCTTTTTTTTCCTATGAGCTCTATTAAGTTCACACAATATTTTTCTGTACTTTGCAGAATTGAGGTTAGGGGATGAAATTGCTCAGATGCCTCAGGCAACAGACTGAGTTGACTTGAATGATGATGATTATTCAAATGAGAATTATCCAAATGACCTAGATTTGTTCCTTGCTGCATCTTGACAAATTGCTAGGTAGTGACACCTGTACTGTCTGCATTTCTGTTGGCATACACATTTGGATGCCCATACAAGCAAGCTGCACAGATTCAACAAAGTCAATAAGACAGAAAAAAAGTTAGGTGTCTAAACTACAGTGTCTTTAGTGTAGTTTTCAAGACTACCAGAATTACTCTAACCATGTTGGTTATTTTTTTCTTTTGTACTTCATTGTCTTTATGTTACAAATTCATCTTTGTATTGTGAAAATCAAAATATGCATTTTTTTTGCGGTTAGCTATTACCTGAATTGTTTTATTTTTCCAAAGTGTTTGTCACTTACAGATCAGGCTCACAGTAATAGTTTGTTTAGCTTACAGAGCATGTAGTTGTAGGTTTATTGTTCAGTTGGGATAAAATACAATTTATACCAGAAACCTCCCCAGTGTCATTCCTCTACCTAAGATCTCCCTGATATGGGAAACTTTCCATCTAGGTTGGAGTTTTGTGTTTTATGGTGACTTCTACTAAAAAGATTAGATCTCAAAACCAGCAGTACTATACCAAATAAAATGATAAGTGCTAGAGTTCTTTTTTTTATATATATTTCCAGATCTCAGTATGTTTAGCCTGTCTTTATTTTCTGTGTTTTGCACACCATTCTCTAGCCATCCTTTGGTCTTGCTTGGAATATTTTTCCTTTTTCCTTTCTCTTTTTTTTTCCTTTCTTGTTTCTCCTCTCCTCTCCTCTCCTCTCCTCTCCTCTCCTCTCCTCTCCTCTCCTCTCCTCTCCTCTCCTCTCCTCTCCTTTCCGCATTAGAACGCACTGTTAAACTCTAAAAGAAATGAGCTCCAATATAAACAAGCAAGACCTGGCCTTTCTTTTAATATCTGAAAGAAGAACAGCTTAGGCTGATGCTTGCAAAAATCTGAAGCTTTCAAGAGGAGCATATCAGTGACCTCCCAGCTTTCTAAGTTGGTAGAGTATGGGTTGCAGAATACATTCCAGCCCTTATGGAATTTTGATGAAGCATCAGTTTGCACCAGATATTGTTAACACATTTTTATCCTAACTGATGTACTCAGAATGAAGTGCTATGGACATAAGGAACATGTACATCATTAGTTACTCAAGTCTGCAATTCATTCTGATTTTTCTTCTCCACCTTTGTGGCTTTAAAACTCTTGTTTATCTCAAGCAGTTAAATAACATAAGAAAATTAGAAAGTCTGGTTGGGTCATATACTTCTCAGAATGCAAAACAGTTTGCTAATTTGACCATAATACTGTGTTTCCCAAAGTTTTGAAACTGGCTTGCATCCATCTGTTTAGGAGAAGAAGCAGTGAGAACTGCTATCTATCTCTGTAAAAACCCATTGACTGCTTGGAGTGAATTCCCTGATTTGGACTCCTGTGTTGCTTATCATTCTGTATGCCAGCTGTCTCTAAAAATAATACGTTACAGGATTTTACACTGTTATGAAGATTAGATGAGAAATGAATACATGGAAAACTATATGTAAGATTTAGTTCGTATTAGGATATGAATAAGAAAGAAATATGAATTGAAGAAGTAGGACACAGAGACTCTGTACCAGGTAGCTGTGATACAGTGCTTCTGCAGAGTACTAAGCACCTGCAGATGTCCTGACAACTGCAGAACTTGTCATTGGTGGTTACTTTGGCTTGAACCCTAAGATTGTATGTCTTTGTATCTGTGTATCACAGATGGGAGGGCAGAAATTCTGAAACACAATTTAAAAAATGAGATAAGATACTTTGAAATAAATGTTAAAGATATTTCCATGTGAACCACTCTTGTGGTTTAACCCGGACGGCAGCTAAACACCACACAGCTGTTCGCTCACTCTCCCTCCTCCCTCCCTCTCCGGGATGGGGAAGAGAATTAGAAAGAAATGAAAGGTTGAGATAAAGACAGTTTATTAGGACAGAAAAGAAAGGAAAATAATAATAATGATAATAGTTCTACTACTAATAATGTGTACAAAACAAGTGATGCACAATGCAATTTCTCACCACCCGTTGACCGATGCCCAGCCTATCCCCGAGCAGCCGGTCCCCCCCACCCCAGCCAGCCTCCCCATATAATTATTCAGCATGATGCCATATGCTATGGAATACACTTTTGGCCAATTTGGGTCAGCTGTCCTGGGTCTGTCCCCTCCCAGCTCCTGCTGCACCCCCAGCCTGCCCTTTGGCAGGACAGTGTGAGAAACTGACAGGTCCTTGGCTTGGTGTAAGCACTGCTCTGCAACAATTAAAACATCAGTGTGGTATCAACATTATTCTCATCCTAAATCCAAAACACAGCACCCTACCAGCTACTAGGAGGAAAATTATCTCTATCCTACCCAAAACCAGGACAACCAGTGAACTGGTTTGGAAAATACACTGTCTGTAAGACAGCATACTTCCTTCCACTCCCCTGCCAATAAAGCCTGTATTAACATTGGAATTTCAGGAAACATTAAAACGAAAGACCTCTTATCTCTAAATGATAAATTCCTAAAATAAAAGATGTCTCAGAAGCATCAGAAAAGAAATGGTTGTAGTCACAGAATCTGACTGCAAAGTATCCAGTATGCTGCATAAATGACAATATTGGTTTCAGAATCATTGTCAAATAGCCTGTAACTTTCACCATCCATATAGGATTTCTGTTTATTTTCTATACACTAATGTATCTTTCATAATAAGTTAGTATGTCTATTATTGCAGAAAGAACTCTTCACTTTCAATATTCAAATGAGAGCTATATTTTTTGTTCATATTTTTTTTAGCTTACAATTGCAAAAACTTTGTCCTATATACAGAAAACTACTTTCTTCCTTTGGTACAGTTCAGTGGTAGATAAACTTTTTGCTGGAATTTCTGAAGAGAAGGAAGTCTCCAAAGAGTATGTAAAATCAGTAATCACCTCAAGAAAACTAACTGGCATATAGCAAGTAAAAATAACATCTCATACTGACATAGCTGTCTTAAAACAGATGCTGCACAGATGCTGGCATTTGAATCAGTGGAACAGGAGTACTTGAAGGCTGTTGTTAGGAAGTAATTTCTGGGTTTAGTAGTTAAATGGGAAAGCTAAAAACCCTCTTCCAGCATTAGCTGTGTGTTGTAGGTTAAATTAAGAAAAAGAGAAATATACTTATATATTCTCTTCAGTAAGTGTATATTCTCTTCAGTTCAGTAAGTGGGATTTGTAGTTCCTTAAATAACAGCAACAAAGAGGCTAATCAGGTCTATTATTAGGCACATTGTGTTATGCCTATCTTGGAAGATACTCTTTCCCATCAACATACTAATTGCTAGTCATTCTCCTGGCACAGGCAGGGTAGGTATGCAAGAGGAATGATGAGATACAGGAGAACAAATAGGTCTGTGAAAATGGAGTTATATGATAGAAGAATGGGTGAGGACCTTGGGGTTGAAGACTAGCCTTTAGATCTTCAAACTTGGGATTGGTTTGGAATATCATGAAGAGGAGCTCCATGAATTACCCTTGCATTTAAACTGATTAAGAACTTCATCTCTAAATATTTCTAGTGTCCTTACTTTCTTCAGGGAAGTGTGTACATTACTTTTCCCACCATAAATATGGGAGATTTGCTGAAAATTGAATGCTGTAGATGAAACATCCCAGGTACCTGTTGAAAAATCCTCTTCACAAGGAACAGATGGTTGTATGAGAGAATCTGTATTTGTGCCAACAGAGTCATTCCAAACACCCACATCGTGAAGGTCAGCAAGTGTAGAATTCGCACAGACACCATCTTCGTGATGACTGTTGCCAAGTCCTAGCTGCACCTGGCTGAAACTGAAACATAATCATCCTGGGGTGAGTCATGTTTGGTAACTGTATCCCAAGTAAACCAACCAAACACATATCAAGCTGAAATAAAACATTATTGGTTCATTAAATTACTTTTAAAAAGCAATTTAAAATCTCTGGATCAGTAGCACAAAAAGAGGATAAAGAGTCAAAGACAGGATTCCTGGAATGAACCTGTATGCTGAAATACAGTGTTTAAGTCTTAGGTTCCTTGCCAACTAGAAGAATCACTTACATGAGAAGCTACAAAAAGCAGCTCACTTCTAGCAAGAAGCTATAAATACAAGAAAATATTGGTGGAAAACACTTGCAAGAAAATGTTACTTGGAAAATAGAAGCATTGTTGAAAGTAAATTTACTGGGAATTTGGAACTCTAGAATTTAGTGAAAAAGAAAACAAACTATTTTAATTAAAATATTTAAAAATAAGTTAATTGTGTCCTCCTAATAGTCATATACTTCTCCAGCTATCACATACTTCACATTGCCTTAGAGAAATGTTCAAGATTTCATGCTTTGAGATTAAACATTACTGTGCCTTGGAGTGGGCACTTAGAGCAGAAGTCACATTTTTTTTCCATCACTCTTGGATAGGTAAGGGTTTATTCTGACTTAGACAAGCCTCTCTTAATTTTGGGATAGGACTTTCTACATAAACCTTCATAAGTTTGTTTTGTTTTTAAACTTGTGGATGGATTTTCCAGATTTTTTTTTTTCAGTGAAGCCCATGTTAGCAGTTTTCCAAAAGTAGAATCATAGAATGGTTCAGGTTGGAAGAGACCTTAAAGATCATCTAATTCCAGCCCACCTGCCATGGGCAGGGACAACTTCCACTAGACCAGGTTGCTCAAAGCCCCATCCAACCTGGCCTTAAACACCTCCAGGATGGGGCATCCACAGCTTCTCTGGGCAACCTGCTCCATTGCCTCACCACCCTCTGAGTAAAGAATTTCTTCCTAATATCTAATCTGAATCTCCCTTTTTTCAGTTTTAAACCTTTTGTTCTATCACTACATTCACTGACCAAAAGTCTCTCATCTACTTTTCTGTAGGCCCCCTTTAGGTACTGGAAGGCTGCAAAGAGGTCTCCGTGGAGCCTTATTTTCTCCAGGTTGAACAAACCCAACTTCCTCAGAGTGTCTTCATAGAAGAGGTACACCAGCCCTTTGATCATTTTGATTGCCATCATCTGGACTTGTTCTAAGAGGTCCATGTCCTTGTGCTGGGGGCCCCAGAGATGAATGCAGTACTTCGTGTGGGGTCTCATGAGAGCAGAGAAGAGGGAGGGAATCACCTCCCTCAATCTGCTGGCCACACTTCTTTTGATGCAGCCCACAATACAGTTGGCTTTCTGGGCTGCAAGTGCACATTGCTGACTCAAGTTGAGCTTCTCATCAAACAACACCCCCAGGTTCTTCTCCTCAGGGCTCTTCCCAATACATTTTCTGCCTAGCTTGTCTCAGTGCTTGGGATTTCCTCTGTCTACATGCAGGACCCTGCACTTGGCCTTATCAAACTTCATGAGGTTTTCACATGTCCGCCTCTCAAGCCTGTCCAGGTCTCTCTGGATAGCAACGCTGCCCTCCAGGATGTTGACTGCACCACTAAGTTTGTTGTCATCAGCAAAATTGATCTTCTCCTACCGTGGGTGGTTCTTCATTCTCCTAGTCCCTGCCTTTGCCCTCTGGGTCTTGGGCTATGTGTCTGGAGCTCTTGCTGCTGAAGACTGAGGCAAAAAAGTTATTGAGTACCTCAACCTTCTCCATATCCCAGGTAACCAGGTCTCCGATTTCCTTCTGGAGAGGGCCCCACAATTTCTCTGCTCTTCCTTTTATAACTGATCTACCTATAGAAGCCTTTATTTAATTCTAATAAGGTTTAAGTAAGTTTTTTCCCTCCCCTCCCCCTCCCCTCCCCCTCCCCTCCCCTCCCCTCCCATCCTTTCCCTTCCATTTCTTGGTCCTTATGCCTGGTTCAAGTTGAAAATATTCTCAGAAAGTCAATGATAGCTATACTCCATTAATGCTTTTATCGTGGTAAGGCTAAAGCTTCAGGAACTTGAATTCTCAAGAGAATGAACCTTTGTTAAGCTTCTTTGTATACCCATACCCAGCCTGAGGTCTTTACCAAAGAAACATACAGGTACTGAACAGATCTTTTTCTACACTTTCCCTTTCATTTTGTGGCTCTGACCATGATATTTGTTGACTGCTTTGATTTTCACATAGTTTTCATCTCCATGCTGCAGATTTGCCTGCTTTAGTGTTGAGTTTTTGTCTTTTTCTTTATAAGCAATGTTTACTTGGCTATACTTAATTAAATTATTTCCCTATTTTCTGACATTAGATCTTTTACATAGTTCTGTGTAGTCTGTTTCCTGCTAATTTTATTCTCACAGCTTCCCAGTCTTCCCAAATAATTCCTAAGTCCTTCGCTTGCAGATGGAGCTTCTGTCTTACTCAACTGTTTTCTTCTGCTTATATTCCTATTGCTTAGCTCTGTAACCAATGACTTACATCCTTACATTTATTTTATTTTATTTTATTTTATTTTTTTATTATATTTTTTATTTTATTTTATTTTATTTATTTTTTTCATGTAGCACAATTTGTTTTACTGTAGTCAGTATTATTGTTATGACTTTCTCTGGCAAGTTTTGCTGATGCCATCATCTGCAAAGAAGGAAAACAAGTGTGAAGGACATTTATGTCCAAAAAAGGTTTTGCTTTGGGCCTAATCTGCATGTGCATTCCAGCCAAAGAAGCATTTGTATGTTAAAAATAAAGCTGGTAGAGAATATACAAGTTGCAGCTGGATAGCCTAGAATGCTCTTGTCCTCCATGCCACAATAATCATTGTTATAATCCCTCTTTATTTATTAGATAGCCCAACAAAGAGCTATGTAATTCCTGACATCCCCAAAATGACCTTTGCTCTGTTGAGGTGTACATGCTGCTCTAGTCATCTTGAGAGAGTCTGAAGTCCTCACAGAAGATGAAATAATAAACATTGCTCTCATATTACAGGAATTTTATTCTATACTTAAATCATTAAATTAAGATAATGATGTAATTTAATCATAAAATAAATACATAAAGAAAGCCACATTTCAGAGATTCCTGAAAGTCCTGGTGTCCGCAGAAGTAATATCTAGCAGAAATGATCTGGCCATTTTGCTTAACTGTCTCTCCAGCTCTTTTAGCTTCAGTTACATTTTCTCCTTGTTAAATGAAGTCCTGGTAGTGAAAGGTGCTCAGTACTTGAGGCGCAGTAACCTCTATTTCCATTTGAAGTCAATGGGAAAGTATGATGCTCAGCTTTTTGTGCTACTAATTCTTCCTGTGAAAGAACAGTCGAAGGTCTGTAATATTGGTCTTTCAGTTTATTGAATGTCATCCTCATCAAATTGAAATTCAGGCTCTCTTGACCTCTGACTAATGTTGTTGACTTCATTTAACATCTATCTTGCGGGAAAAAAAAAAAAAGGAAAAAAAATTAAAAAAAAAAAGAAGAAATAATTCAATGCTGTCTCCTTAGAGCTTCATGTGAGCCTACCAAGAGTGAATAGGGGAATGTGGATATGCCAAATGCCTTTCTTTTGATGACTTTTTTCTAGAAGAATCTAATCTTTGTTCAGTCTACTATATTGCCAGTGTTAAATTTCACTCCTAATTCTGACACAGACTTGAAACAAGGAAATCCAGGAGTATATATTCCATGAGTGCTACTGAAACCGCAACTCTTTTCTTCGATATTTGCCATACTAATAACAGCTAGATATGAAATAGAGAGAATGTTAAAGTTTTCAGATTAAATTTAAAGAGGAAGTAAAATAACAATGATTAGGGGCAATTTCAGGCATAAAGGAAACACAGAGAAGAAAGTAGTATCCACAGTTCCCATGGTTATACACTGAGGACAAGTTGCTCCCCACTAATTTGACTTCTCTGGTAGTGAACTGTGTAAATTTCTCTCTATTCAATGGACAGAAATATGCATCTCTGGAAGACAACTCACTCCACTTATTTTAAACACTTATTTTGGACTACAGAGGGAACATAGACAACAAACTTAGACTGAACACACAGAGTACAACTGAGGTATCTAAACAGAGATGTGTGGTGACAGTTTAGGTACTCCAAGGAATTTTCTCTGCAATAGGTCTTTCAGAGATGCTGTATCATACCTGTCAGTCCTTGTTACTCTTCTAAGGAGCCAAAATACTATAGTGTAGGAAATACTACCTGTCCTGGTTCCAGTTAGGACAGAGTTAATTTTCCTCCTAGTAGCTGGCAGGGTGCTATGTTTTGGATTAGAATGAGAAGAGCGCTGATAACATGCTGATGTTTTAATTGTTGTAGAGCAGTGCTTACACCAAGCCAAGGACTTTTCAGCTTCTCGCTCTGTCCTGCTAGCGAGCAGGCTAGGGATGCAGCAGGAGCTTGGAGGGGACAGACCCAGGACAGCTGACCCAAACTGGCCAAAGGGGTATTCCATACCATCTGACGTCATGCTGAACAATATATAGGGGTGGCTAGCCGGGGTGGAGGGGGGGCCGGCTGCTCTGGGATAGGCTGGGCATCGGTCAACGGGTGGTGAGCAATTGCATTGTGCATCACTTATTTCGTACACATTATTACTATTAATACTATTATTATTATTATTATTATTGTTATTCTTTTCCCTGTCTTAATAAACTGTCTTTATCTCAACTCACAGGCTTCACTTTCCCTGTTTCTCTCCCCCATCCCGGAGAGGGAGGGGGGAGGGTGAGCGAACGGCTGTGTGGTGTTTGGCTGCCAGCCGGGCTAAACCACAACAGTCCATTTGGCGCCCAACGTGGGGCCCGAAGGGTTGAGATATCGACAGATTTGACCAGAGTGTGTTAAACTAAAATTGGTATAAGTATTCGACCTGCTTAATAGTTGCTAGTCACAATGTTGATTGCCTTAATCTCAAGTCTGCTGTGCCTGTTTCCCAAATTGAGTTTTATAGCACGTTACTTTCTGTATGTGCTCCCTGTCGTGCTGTTTATCCTTTCCGGGCCCTGGTTTAAGATTGTTATGGTACTGTGTGGTGTAACGATGGCTTATGAAATGATGAGATTTCTGGTCATGACTCTAACCTGGTATTTGTACTCAGCACTGTTGTCGACTCTATACTTCGGAAACCATATCTCAGAAACTATTAGCAATTACACCTATTGCCTTTTTTCATCAGGGAGTCAATCTGTGGAGGGGACAGGGGAAGATATTTTTTCCTACCTGTTCACTCTCCCTTCCTCCTTCACCACCCTCTTGTCCCCCGAGCTAGTTACGGTAGCTCCCCAAGATGTTGAATATCCTTGGGATACTCAGACCAGCATGTTCTTGTTGTTATGTCTCCTGAATGCGCTTCAGGTTTTGTTTAAGGTTAAACAACTACTTAGGAATCTCATCCGGAGATCTGTCTTGAGGCGGGATAGTTGTGAGTGGCAGGGAGTGTGGGAGGATATGGGCAGGTTTCTAGAGCAGTGGGCACCTCCAGTGTTTTGGACATTCACCCCTGAACAACTGCAAAATCCTAAAAAACTGGTAGAATGCTTGAAAAAAGTGTCATGACTCTGGCAGTTCCAAAGTGACGCAAATCACTGTGGCGTGCTGGGGTCTGGCTTGTGCCTATCGAGCTGCAATTGATGCTACTATCAACCTAGTGACAGACCCTGCGGCCGTTCCAGTCCCGGCTCCTGCAGCCATTCCAGCTCCAGCTCCCGCAGCCGTTCCAGCTCCAGCTCCCGCAGCCGTTCCATTTCCAGCTCCTGCAGCCGTTCCAGCTCCAACTCCCGCAGCCGTTCCAGCTCCAACTCCCGCAGCCGTTCCAGTTCCAGCTCCTGCAGCCGTTCCAGCTCCAGCTCCCGCAGCCGTTCCAGCTCCCGCAGCCATTCCATCTCCAGCTCCTGCAGCTGCTCCAGCTCCTGCAGCCGTTCCCACTCCTGTGGCTGGGTCGGAGAAACGAACTGTAGCAGTGCAAGTTGCCCCTGCAGAGGGTATTCCAACCCCTGTGGCAGACCCTGTAGCTGGGTCAGAGAAGCGAGCTGTAGCAGTGCAAGTTGCCCCCGTAGACAAGGTGAAAAAATGGTATAAAAACTCAGGTCGTTTAGAACGCAGACAGTCTTCTGCTAAGTCTGGGTATGGAGAAGACGGGGCTGGGCCATCAAGTGTGCGGGATGATGAAGATGAGGATGAGGATGTCGAAAAATCAACAGTAACTACCCGAACCCTATCCCAGCGTGAGCTACGAGATGTGAGAAAAGATTTTGGTCGCTGTATAGGTGAACAGCTTGTCACCTGGCTGCTCCGGTGGTGGGACACTGGAGGCAATTGTGTGGAATTAGAGGGCAGGGAAGCCAGACGGTTGGGATCCCTTGCTAGAGACGCAGGCATTGACAAAGCAATTGGAGATGGAGCACGATCTCACAGCCTCTGGAGGCGTCTCCTGTTAGCTGTGAAGGAAAGGTATCCCTTCAAGGAAGAACTTGTATGTCTACCAGTCAAGTGGACCACCATGGAGAAGGGAATTCAGTACCTGAGGGAATTAGCCGTACGGGAAGTGATTTATAAGGACCTAGACGACGCACAAACATCCACAGATCCAGATGAAGTCCAGTGTACTCGACCCCTGTGGCGGAAGTTTGTACGGAATGCACCATCATCATGGGCCAGCTCATTGACAATAATAACCTGGAAAGACGGTGAAGATCCCACAGTGGGTGACATGGCTAAACAACTCCGGGAGTACGAACAAAGTCTCTCCTCTTCCCTACAGGCCTGCGTCTCGGCTGTGGAGAAACTCTCTGAAGAGTTCCACCAACTTAAAGAGAATTTATCTTCCCCCCCACCGGAACAAACCAGTGGCCACCAATTAAAAGAGAATACTTTGGAGAAACTTTCTGAAGGGGTCCACCAACTTAAAGAGAGTGTATTTTCTTCCCCACCTGTACAAACCAGTGTCTCGGCTATTAGGGGTAAACGTGCATCCGTGCAAAGAAGACAATATGGTGGGTACACACCCCGCGCCACCCTGTGGTTTTACCTACGTGACCGTGGAGAGGACATGAGAAAATGGGATGGAAAATCTACTGAGACCCTAGAGGCACGGGTACGTGAGTTGCAAAAGAAAACAATCGGGAGAAAGGGGTTCTCTGAAAAGTTTCCTGCTCCAACTTCTAGCAGGCAGTCTTTTAAACACAGAAACGAAGATTCTGACCCGGACTAGAGGGGCCCTGCCTCCAGCCAGGGGGAGGAAAGGGACAACCGAGTTTATTGGACTGTGTGGATTCGATGGCCTGGCACGTCTGACGCACAGAAGTATAAGGCTTTAGTAGACACCGGTGCACAATGTACTCTAATGCCATCAAGCTGTAAAGGGCCAGAGCCCATCTGTATTTATGGCGTGACAGGGGGATCCCAGCAGTTAACTGTATTGGAGGCTGAAGTGAGTCTAACCGGAAATGAGTGGCAAAAGCACCGTATTGTGACTGGCCCGGATGCTCCGTGCATCCTTGGCATAGACTATCGTAGAAGAGGATATTTCAAGGACCCAAAAGTGTTCCGCTGGGCTTTTGGCATAGCTGCCTTAGAGACAGAGGACATTAAACAGTTGTCTACCTTGCCCGGTCTCTCAGAGGACCCTTCTGTTGTGGGGTTGCTGAGGGTTGAAGAACAGCAAGTGCCAATCGCTACCACAACTGTGCACCGGCGGCAATATCGCACCAACCGAGACTCCCTGATTCCCATCCACGAGCTAATTCGTCAACTGGAGAGCCAAGGAGTGATCAGCAAGACCCATTCACCTTTTAATAGTCCCATATGGCCAGTGCGAAAGTCTAATGGTGAGTGGAGACTAACAGTGGACTATCGTGGCCTGAACGAAGTCACACCACCACTGAGTGCTGCAGTGCCAGACATGCAAGAACTCCAGTACGAACTGGAATCAAAGGCAGCCAAGTGGTATGCCACAATTGATATTGCTAATGCATTTTTCTCCATCCCTCTAGCAGCAGAATGCAGGCCACAGTTTGCTTTCACTTGGAGGGGAGTCCAATATACTTGGAATCGGCTGCCCCAGGGGTGGAAACATAGCCCTACCATTTGCCATGGACCGATCCAGTCTGCGCTGGAGCAGGGGGAAGCTCCTGAACACCTGCAGTACATCGATGACATCATTGTGTGGGGTGACACTGCAGAGGAAGTTTTCGAGAAAGGGAAGAAAATAGTCCAAATCCTTCTGAAGGCCGGTTTTGCCATAAAACAAAATAAGGTTAAAGGACCTGCACGAGAGATCCAGTTTTTAGGAATAAAATGGCAAGATGGACGTCGTCAAATCCCAATGGATGTGATCAACAAAATAACAGCTATGTCTCCACCAACTAGCAAAAAGGAAACACAAACTTTCCTAGGTGTCGTGGGGTTTTGGAGAACGCATGTTCCAAATTACAGTCTGATTGTAAACCCGCTCTACCAAGTAACTCTTAAGAAGAATGCTTTCGAATGGGGCCCTGAGCAACGACAAGCCTTTGAACAAATTAAGCAGGAAATAGTTCATGCAGTAGCCCTTGGGCCAGTCCGAACAGGACCACATGTAAAGAATTTGCTCTACACCGCAGCCGGGGAGAATGGTCCCACCTGGGGCCTCTGGCAGAAAGAACCTGGGGAAACTCGAGGTCGACCCCTGGGGTTTTGGAGTCGGGGATACGGAGGATCTGAGGCCCGCTATACTCCAACTGAAAAGGAGATATTGGCAGCATATGAGGGAGTTCGATCTGCTTCGGAAGTGGTCGGTACTGAAGCGCAGCTCCTCCTGGCACCCCGACTGCCAGTACTGGGTTGGATGTTCAAAGGAAGGGTCCCCTCTACACATCATGCAACTGATGCTACATGGAGCAAGTGGGTTGCACTGATTACTCAGCGGGCTCGAATAGGAAACCCCAGTCGCCCAGGAATCCTGGAAGTGATTATGGGCTGGCCAGAAGGCAAGTACTTTGGGATATCATCAGAGGAGGAGGTGGTCCGTGCTGAAGAAGCCCCACTGTACAACAAGCTACCAGAAAATGAGAAGAAATATGCCCTGTTCACTGATGGGTCCTGTCGTATTGTGGGAAAGCATCGGAGATGGAAAGCTGCTGTATGGAGTCCTACACGACGAGTTGCAGAAGCTGCTGAGGGAGAAGGTGAATCGAGTCAGTTTGCAGAAGTGAAAGCCGTTCAGCTGGCCTTAGATATTGCTGAACGAGAAAAGTGGCCAGTTCTCTATCTCTACACTGATTCATGGATGGTAGCAAATGCCCTGTGGGGGTGGCTACAGCAATGGAAGCAGAACAACTGGGAACGCCGGGGCAAACCCATCTGGGCTGCTGCATTGTGGCAAGATATTGCTGCCCGGGTAGAGAACCTGGTTGTAAAGGTACGCCATGTAGATGCTCATGTGCCCAAGAATCGGGCTACTGAAGAACATCAAAACAACCAGCAGGTGGATCAGGCTGCTAAGATTGAAGTGGCTCAGGTGGACCTGGACTGGCAACATAAAGGTGAATTATTTATAGCCCGATGAGCCCATGACACCTCAGGCCATCAAGGTAGAGATGCAACATACAGATGGGCTCGTGATCGAGGGGTGGACCTGACCATGGACACTATAGCACAGGTTATTCATAATTGTGAAACATGTGCTGCAATTAAGCAAGCCAAACAGTCAAAGCCTCTTTGGTATGGAGGACGATGGCTGAAATACAAATATGGAGAGGCCTGGCAGATTGATTACATCACACTCCCTCAAACCCGCAACGGCAAGCGCCACGTACTTACAATGGTGGAAGCAACCACCGGATGGCTGACAACATATCCTGTGCCCCATGCCACCGCCCGGAACACTATCCTGGGCCTTGAAAAGCAAGTCCTATGGCGACATGGCACCCCAGAAAGAATTGAGTCAGACAATGGGACTCATTTCCGAAACAACCTTATAGACACTTGGGCCAAAGAGCATGGTATTGAGTGGGTGTATCACATCCCCTATCATGCACCAGCCTCGGGAAAGTTGAACGATACAATGGACTGTTAAAGACTACACTGAAAGCAATGGGTGCTGGGACATTCAAAAATTGGGAAACACATTTGGCAAAGGCCACCTGGTTAGTCAATACTAGAGGATCTGCCAACCGAGCTGGACCTGCCCAATCAAACCTGTTACGCACTGTAGAAGGGGATAAAGTTCCTGTAGTGCACGTAAGAAACATGCTGGGTAAGACAGTCTGGGCTACTCCTGCCTCAGGAAAAGGCAAGCCCATTCGTGGGATTGCTTTTGCCCAGGGACCTGGATGCACTTGGTGGGTAATGCAAAAGAATGGGGAGGTCCGGTGTGTACCTCAACGGGACCTAATATTGGGTGAGAATAGCCCATGAGTTGAATTGTAGTATGTTAATTATCATATAATACTGTATGTCATCACTACCATGGTTGCTATATATCATAGATGAAAATGGTGATTAATTAGAAGGTATTGGAAAGAGTGTAACCTGAGCATGACATAAATGGTATGGAATAAGGGGTGGATATCTGTCCTGGTTCCAGTTAGGACAGAGTTAATTTTCCTCCTAGTAGCTGGCAGGGTGCTATGTTTTGGATTAGAATGAGAAGAGCGCTGATAACATGCTGATGTTTTAATTGTTGTAGAGCAGTGCTTACACCAAGCCAAGGACTTTTCAGCTTCTCGCTCTGTCCTGCTAGCGAGCAGGCTAGGGATGCAGCAGGAGCTTGGAGGGGACAGACCCAGGACAGCTGACCCAAACTGGCCAAAGGGGTATTCCATACCATCTGACGTCATGCTGAACAATATATAGATATATAGGGGTGGCTAGCCGGGGTGGAGGGGGGGCCGGCTGCTCTGGGATAGGCTGGGCATCGGTCAGCGGGTGGTGAGCAATTGCACTGTGCATCACTTATTTCATACACATTATTACTATTAATACTATTATTATTATTGTTATTGTTATTGTTATTATTTTTTCTGTCTTAATAAACTGTCTTTATCTCAACTCACAGGCTTCACTTTCCCGTTTCTCTCCCCCATCCCGGAGAGGGAGGGGGGAGGGTGAGCGAACGGCTGTGTGGTGTTTAGCTGCCAGCCGGGCTAAACCACAACACTACCTATATAAGATATCTAAAACTTTTGAGTTTAGTCCAGCTGCAAGGATATAAACTGGTGGAGTAAATTAGGAGTGGTGAACTAAGTGGTATGTAATGAGGCAGAAAAGCAGAAGCTTTCTAGAGTACTCAACATCTAGAGAAGACTATTAGTACTTTAAAGATACTGGTTGGAAAGGGAATGTGGAAGTTTATTTTCACATGCTGCTATGAACTAGTCTGGGTTCAAAAGTCAACACCCAAATGGGATAACAAATTGAGGAAATTATAAATAATGAAACTGGAAAACTGAAAAGAAATTAAGACAAAATGTCCAAAAGTAGTAAAGTAAAAGTAAAGCTAAATCCCTCTTATGATTTATAGCTACAGAGCAGATCAACAAACAAGAAAAATTTGTGGTGGAGGAAGGAGGTGGTCATTAAAGATCACTATGTGCTTTAGGAGTACAAGTTCTTAAATGAGGAGAGTAATAGAGTTTGAAAATAAAAAGACATGCTCTGCAAGAAGGAAGATATTCTGAAAAAAAAAACAAAAAACAAAAAACAACAACACTTTCATGGAGTTATTTAGCAGAAATTCAGCCAAAACTGATCTGATGATATCAACAAAACACAAGCAGAAATATGGGATCTTGAGGGATGTTTCAAAAGACTGAGACTGCAGGTAGGACAAATGTGAGTTTTGGTCTTATTTTATTGTTTTATTGTTTTATCATGAGCAAAGACAGAAGTTGGATGATAAAGTGTATCCATGTGAGCAGAACGACAATAGAAACTGCAGATGACAAAGGCAAGTTTAAAAGAAGATTCAGAGAACAGAAGTTTCTCTCAGGGAAGTAATGACCACTAAATGCACTGTGTTAAAAAGGTAACATAAAGAACTGAGAAATAGAGAAGAATCATTTTAAAAAAATGAAATAACTGCTTTGAAACTGTGACAAATTAATTGCAATACCCTAATGACAAACTATGGAGGTTTTTTTTTGGCAGGAGAGTGTGGTTGTTTGGCTGACTTCAAAGACAGCTGTACTGGCAACAACTGAATTGTTTCTGGGTCAGCCACATGGGTGTATGGGGGTTGTTTCAGTGTGTGTTCTCTCAGTTCCCTGTTTCCCTTAAGCAAGTTTTCACCAGTATGCATGCTTTTATTCTGATAGATATGAATAATAACTTATTTAATGAAAGCACTATGAAAATACTTCATGAAAATTCTGCAAAACAATTTTGTGTGTGCCTAAAATAAAGTTGTAAATGTTATGCACATGTTGTATAAAAATGTATTCTGATTTTTAGAAGAAAGCATTCATTCTGTCAGTTACATTGAGCTATATCTCAGGTTTAGTGAAAGAAATGCACCGAAAGTATTTTTTAATGTTATGGCATTTTTACTGTGTTGTATCACTACACACATGCTACTCTGAAATACTTCTGCCCAAGAACAAGAAAGTTGAAATATAGATATCATTTCAGAATCATAGACAATGGAAAGGGAGGACTTAATGGTCAATGTGCTGCCCTCTGAAATGAATTGTATTTTTTATGACACTATCCTAGGTTTATATGGAAGTCTATGTATTTTAATTTTCCAAACTGTACATTGTGAAGAAACAGAAAGTACCCTAGGGAAATCATTTAGTAAAGACCTGATAATCCCTGTATTTAACCTGTGCTCAAGTACATAAGGAGGCAGGCAGTCACATTCCGCAAATTCTAGAAAGTCTAAGGGAGAGCCAGTCTTTAGCCCACCCCTTGGGGATTAAGAGCCTTGCCACCCTGTGCTGGGTCAGAGACCATATCTTGTGTTTTGAGGGCATATAGAGATAACTAGATGTGATTCAAGAATGATTAGTGAGTGTGCCACCCTGGGATCTATAAAGGATGTTCTTATTCTGCATGATCATCTATTTTGTTTACTGACATTTCTAAGCAAATAAATACTTACTTCACAAATCAGCAAGATTTGTGCAATTAAATATTCTACCTGTCTTTCCAACATACTGTCCTTAGTAGCTTTAGTATATTAGTCATTTTTCACCACATTTAAGATATGGACAGACCAAAATTTGTGAAAATTTTAGGGTGATTAAGAAAGGTCATTACATATTCTCACAAGAAATAAATAAAGATTTTTTTTTCTGTTGATATAGTGCCAAGAAACATAAAAATTAACACTGTGTCAAGAATTCATATTTCTACTGTTTCTGACATGATATTTCTCAATTAAATATTATGGAGATTAATGTTTATGGATGCTTTTTTCCTATTCCTATTTTGTTATTTCAAATCGTAAAACCAAAGCTCAGGTTTTAAAAAATTGTACCACAAAGATAAATGATTTCCTTGTTTTGTAATATGACATTGTACTAGGTTATGCTTTCTGATTTGATATTTCACATGTTAATCATCATTATTTATATTCATTTGTATATTGAGTATAAAAACTCTGTTCTAGTCATTATTTCAAACTTTGTCCTATGCACCCATTTTTTTTTTCTTTGTCATGGATGATTATAGGGTAGGGAACAATTTGTTTAGAAAGCTAAAAAAAGAATGGATTTTGAATAAAGATATTTAACTTACAAACATTAGTGACTAACACTGGTATGCAGAACCCATGTAAATCAAGTCACCATGATATTAAATTTCTACTTTTTGTCTTTTGAAATAAAAAAGAATGAACTCTGCTTTCAAATTAAGTGAGAAAAAAGGACATTTTTTTTTTAATATAAAAATTTGACATTTAATCCATCTGACTTTTAAAGCCATTTAGAAGTTATTTAGTGCTCTATAAGATTTGGTAGTCAAATTAATGTTAAAAAGTAATTCATAATTTATCATCACTGAAAAAAATATTCTGTGAACTCTGGCTCATACTTGTACACATGTCACTTACAGTATTGAATCATTTTGTGTAACTAATTGATAACATAACTTTGGATTTGCTTTTGCTGATCATGTTTCCTTATAAGAATTTTTGTGTCTAACGGGAAGTCAATGCATTTTAAGGATGGCTTAAAGTTTAAAATCACTATTTTTACATTAGTAGAAGAGACGTTGTCATTGTGGCCCACAGGCCACGTAAGATTACATGGGTAAGGTTATTGGGAAGAGGCAATATATTTTATTAGACCTACAAAAGTTTTTTGTTTTTTTGTTTTTTTATATATGCAAAACCCTCCCCCCTCAAAAAGAAACCCAGAACAACAACAACAACAAAGAAATGACTCTCAGCTCTTGTTATCTAGACTCTTATTGTATTGATGCTATTTCCATGCATGACAAAGTGGATAATTTTAAACTCAAATCCAATTTTTAAAATAATCATAACTGCTTTGGTATTCATTCGGTGAATAACTGTTTGGAACAATGGATATATGACACAGCTTGAACTGAGAGTGACCTGGCAGTGCCAATCTGCAGAGAGTGTTTAGTTATATAATTTAATGGACTTCACATTTTTCTATCTAGGTGTCTGAGGCAGGTTTCCTCTTTCATACAAATCTTGTGGTAACCTTTGCTCCCTGATGGTTTAAATCACATTCTTAAGGGATTAAACTGTTATGACAAAAGAGGAATGTTTAGATATTCTGCTTTGCAGCTAAAAATTTGTCAGATTAGAAATTGTGTATTTTATAATCTCAAGATCAAAGAAGCTTTCCATCAAAGCTTTGTGTCCACTATAATATTTTCCCAACCTTTGTTGAACCTGAATTGTTTTGGATTATCTCACATTGGGTTCACTGAGTATGCCTAGCCAAATGTGGGAAAAAGCTTCCTGCCAAACATTTTAAACATTTCACATGTGTAGGGCAGAGGCGGTAAGCCACAGGTATTAGTTTACTGCAGTGGAGAAGCTTGCTTTAACAGTCTTTTTAACTTTACTTTTATACAAGATGCTGTTTGAGATTAGTATGACAGATAAAACCCCACAGGGCAACCGTTTATCTTCCATTAGGAATACCATTCACTTTCTTTAACCTGGTGACCCTAGTGCTCCTGTAAAGAGTCTCTTTTATAGAGTTTTTACATCTCGATGGATTAAGTATCATTTCTCTGCTGAAGAAAAAAACAAACAAGCAAACAAAAAAACCAATTCAATTTATTTAGAAGAATGGTTTGTCAGAGAAGAATAGTTTTTGTCTTTATCCATCTTTAAATCCAGCAGTCGTTTTCCCCAAACAGTCACAAAACCGTGATCATTCAAAGTTCAAATTGTCAGTTAATTTAAAATCCACTCACTGAAGCCCTTTATTACAGTTTCACTGTGTATTCAGCAAAGCAAATAGGATACTAAGGGGGCAGAGGACAGAGGGCTTAGCAAGTCTCTGTGCTGTGTAGTACCTTGACAGTCTTCCATATTTGGCATAATCTTTTTGAAAAATGCATATTTACAGCGATATACTTTTTCTGCTGAAATTATAATGTTATTTATAGATATAGATATCTATATATAAAAGCATGCATAATCAAAATAAATCTGAACAATCTCTATAAAGAAATAATCAAAACATATATTTAGATAGATCCAACTGAAAGCTTAGAATTTAACATACAAAGAGACGTTCATTCCCTAGGCTGAAATTAGTACATTTTGGGAAAAGTGGATAGGTTGATTTTTTTTAATGAATATAACAAAATATAATATAAAAATATTAAAAATCTAAATATAAAAATATTTAAAAACTAAAAGATAATATTAAAATATTAAAATATACACTTTTGACAAGCTGCACTGTACCACACGTTAGATTGAGGTTCAGGAACAATTCATTTTTGGAGGCAATTGTGTGAAATACTTTTTTTCCCCGCCTTTAAAATCTTGGATATAAATTGTTTTCTCCCAATTGTTTCTGCATTATTCTTGTCTAACTAATGTACTATAACTGGCTATTCTTTTTTTTCTCCAGCATGTCTTTATTAATTCCTCCCTTCCCTTCCCTTCCCTTCCCTTCCCTTCCCTTCCCTTCCCTTCCCTTCCCTTCCCTTTTTTTTTTTTTTTTTTTGTGATATATGACAAATCTTTTGATCATGATGTGGAAAAGTATACTGCAAGTTTCTGCAAATGTTTACTGATTAGTAGAAAAACTGGCAATAGTCTGAGAAAAGCTAATTGTGCTCAAATGATGCCATTGTCATAGAATGATCTTCCCATGCTTGTTTAACTGCTGCAGTTCTGGGCACATCGTTCAGTATGTCATGCTTTCTTCATATGTAATTTGACCAAAATTAAAAGAGGAATTTTCAGATTAAAGATATTATATAAATGAACAGGGATGCTAGAATACTTTACAGGGATGCTAGAATATTAATGGAATCATGATTTAGTAGATGGAAAAAAAAAGAAACCTTGAAGATCTGAAAAAAAAATTTAGAGAACGAAACACAACTTATGCCTTCTGGAATACTTCATCAAATTGTTTTAAAACTGAGAAATGAGATTGTATTTGCCCATGGTCAAGGGATTTCTGAAGTAGAATATTAAAGGTTTGTTAGAATTAGGTTTCAAACAATGTTGGGCATTTCATGCTTGAATGACAAAAAGACAATTATTTCCCAGTGTCTTTGCTGCCTCTGGGCATGATTAAATAATGGAATTGTATTCTCAGAAAGATGTGGTGTATTACTTTTAACAGCTTTTCAAGCTGAAGTCTTTATAAATAAAAAGAGCTATAATTTAAAAAAAAAAAAGAAAAAAGAAAAAAAGATAAAAGCTGTGTGCCATTTCATCTCCTTAAAACATGGAAAAGAAAGAAATGTGTGCAGTAATATGTATAACCCTTAGCACGTAGGTTTCCTGAAACACGCATTCTTGAGGGAAAGAAAATGTGGCACTCCAGGGTTGAGCAGCTCTACTCATGCATTCTTTATTGTTTTATGTTTCTTGCAGCAATGGCATATTAAAAAAAAAAAAAGTTAACTGTTTGGAGTTTTAAAAATTTTGATGGTACTTCCACAGATGTAAAAGACTTTTCAAAGACTTTACCTAGTTTTGTCATCTGTGAATTACTCCAGACCAGACTGCAGTGTGTAGAAAGGCCACCACTGTTCAACAGGGCCAGTATTGAAATATAAGAAGTATCCGGTGCCTGTAATCTTGTAATCTGTAAATTTGTAATTAGGTCATTGTCAGGTAGCATTCGTGGCCACAGAAGTCTTGGGTGCTGGGCTCTCTGGCAGCATTATGCCTTGAGGTTCAGCCCACAGAGGAAGTGTTACAAGCTTCTGTCCCTGAACAGGTTCTGGCAGGCTGGCTTATCTCACACACAAAATCTGCTGTGCTGTAGGTGCATTAAGAATCACAGCTGAGAGCATCCACAAGAAATCAGTGGCTTTCGACCTGCTAAAACTGGAATTACCATTTGACTTTTGCAGTCAAGGTGAAGACTTACATATGAAGAACTAGTAAAACTAAGATTGCTTTTTTTTTATTATTTTATTATTACTCTAAGTTTACACTAATTTAAATTGGGATTTAAAAAAGAGATTGTTCTGCCGATGGTTGTTCATCAATGTTTCTTCCTATCTCCTTTCTAGTGGCAGACCTAGCTTCCATGCCAATAAAACTTGTTGGAGACCAATCTTCTCTGAGAATAAACTTCCTGCTTCCTTGCACCTCCCCAGTAATAGTTTGGCTGGATCAGTTCCTTCTTTGAACTACTGTGAATCTCCACAAACTCTGGAGGCAGAAAAAGTGGAGGGCAAAAAGTAGTTGAGAAGAGGGAAGAGAGAATCACCTGTTTGGTGATAGGATGGATTTGTGTATGATTCAAGCTGTAGAGAGAGATGAAAAATTACAATGACTGTTCTGTTCTGTTACTTTACTGCATTGTCTTTATAACTATGAGGTATTATTGCTCCATTTGCTATAGCATATCTTAAATATTCCCCATGTTTTACATTCTTAGGATTTTTAAACCTATTTCAACAGGCCACAAAACTTTCTTCATAGACTACCATCTTTCCTTTTCAGTAAGCAAGGTTAAGCTTTGCAGCTCAAAAAGCAATACTTGTGTAACCACTCTCTGACACATCATTATTCTGTGATATGTATCAAAGTTCCCCTCTTTTTATCAGATTGCAGAATTGTCCATTTGTATAACTGCTCAAAGTAAATAAATAATCCAGACAATAGTAGGTGCAAAGACAGTTGAAGCTTTTCATTGTTTGGTCTTACATCAAGGAGAAAACATGTCAAAGAACTTGTCCAACCAGAGGAAGGTGCCAAAATCCCTAGATCTAGCCTTGGCATACGGTATTGAACAGATGTACTAGATATGAAAAATTGCAGCTGCCAGCTAGCTGATAGCTACCTAAGAATCAGTCAGTGCTGATTTGGTATTCCTATGCTAGATAAGATCTATGTGGTGTGTCTGTGGGTAACTCAAGCTCTGTTTACATTAGGTTGATAAGAACAGATACCATACAGGGTGTCTTAGGAAAGATGTATCCATTTGTGACTGCAATCCACATGACAGCTAATTATTTAAAATGAACACTGCTTTTACTGCATCAGAAAAGTTGATCTATAAAGGCAGGACAGAAGTGGCATCTTCATGAAATCCTCTAACCATTATGAAGAAGAAATTGTACTTGGACTCTGAGTCTTATTTTACTAAGGCCCTTAACTCTGCTGTGCAAATAATCTTTAAAGTGAGTTAAGGTGGTCAGTCAAAGACTTACTTAAATTGAAAATAGGACCCACAATGCCTAGTTAAATTAGGAACATCCCTGGTGAAATTTCTGTTACCTACATATTTTCCTATTGCTTCACTTTCTTCTTTTGATGAATTTGCCCATCTGTAATCAGGGGCAGAATTTGTCCCATCTATTGTATTACAAAAACATTGACTCTACTTCTGAAATGATACCAGTAAACGTTTCTTTCATTGTGGAAGAAAAAATTCTCTTGCTTTTAACACCATCAAATGAAAGCAGTACTGCCTTATCAGCTGTTAAAAAAAAAAAGACAAAAAAGAGAGAATAATCAACTTCTAAACATAATGATTTTGAGTTCAGTAGGCCTGACATCTTCCTCAGACCTCCTATCTATTCATTTGAAATATTTTATTTCATCTCTTTCCTATCTTACACATAAAAACAAAAGAAAACAAAACTGTATTTCCCAAATATCTTGGAAAAAGGGAAGAAAGTCTATCAAATTCAGTATTCCTTTTTAAACCTATGTCCTCTCTAATGTCTACATTAATTAAATAAATGCATTTTTAATTGAAATACATGAAGCTTTAAAGTCAAACTGAGTTCATGTCCTCAGGCACCCTATTAATGGAATTTTGGAGTGACAATGCATGACAACCAGCTGGGTCAGGGCCATGTTAATGCATCATCAGTTTTTTCTCTGATGGCACAAGCTATTGGAGATTCATTCTAGAAGGGAAAGGTCTATCCCTTTACAGTTCTTGCAGAAATAACATCTTGTGATGTCTCAACAGATTCCACAAGCAGTTTAAAAAATCTTTGAACCAGGTTAGTCCTTTTCAAATGTTTTAGAGTCAATGAGATTTTGACAGCAGTTAAAGGTGTTAATTAAGAAGACTTTTCTTCCTTTTGAGGACAGAGGGTCCATTTATTCTTATTTTACTTCCAAAGATTTTTGCACAAGTGAATTATGTGCACAGAGCAATACTTTCTAGTCCTATGAGGAGCCAGGACTTGGAATTGATGATCCTTGTGGGTCCCTTCCAACTAAGAATATACTATGATTCTATGTCTAGTCTATGATTCACTGATGTTATTCTTAGAGGACCAAAATGTTTTCTTTCTTTATAAAGAGGAATAAGAAGAAAACAAGACAAGTAAATCTGAATAGACATACACCACAAGGGTGTATGCAAATATGAAGCACAGTCACCAGCAGCAATGTGCATACCAGGAAAAAAACAAACAAACAACAACAACAACAACAACAAAATCAGAAAGCCAAGGGCTGGTTAATTCTCATAGAATCATAGAATATCTCGAGTTGGAAGGGACCCATAAGGATCATCTAGCCCAACTCTTGGCACCACACAGGTCTGCCCAAAAGTTAAGACCATGTGACTAAGTGTACAGTCCAATCGCTTTTTAAATTCAGACAGGCTTGGTGCAGTGACTACGTCCCTGGGGAGCCTGTTCCAGTGTGCGACCACCCTCTCAGTGAAGAACCTCTTCCTGATGTCTAGCCTAAACTTCCCCTGCCTCAGTTTAACACCATTCCCCCAGGTCCTGTCACTGGTGTTTACAGTCAATAGGTCACCTGCCTCTCCACTCCCCCTCGCGAGGCAGTTGTAGACTGCGATGAGGTCCCCCCTCAGCCTCCTCTTCTCCAGGCTGAACAGGCCCAGTGACCTCAGCCGCTCCTCATACGTCTTCCTCTCTAGGCCCTTCACCATCTTCGTCGCCCTCCTCTGGACACTCTCCAACAGTTTAATGTCCTTCTTGTACTGTGGTGCCCAGAACTGCACACAGTACTTGAGGTGAGGCCGCACCAGCGCAGAGTAGAGCGGGACAATCACTTCCCTCGACTGACTAGTGATGCCGTGCTTGATGCATCCCAGGATACGGTTGGCCCTCCTGGCTGCCAGGGCACACTGCTGGCTCATATTCAACTTGCTGTCAACCACGACCCCCAGATCCCTCCCTGCGGGGCTGCTCCCCAGCGTCTCATTGCCCAGTCTGTATGTATAGCCAGGGTTCCCCTATCCCAGGTGCAGGACCCGGCACTTGCCTTTGTTAAACTTCATGTGGTTGGTGATTAACCAGCTCTCCAATCTGTCCAGATCTCTCTGCAAGGCCTTTCCACCCTCATCCGAGTCCACAACTCCTCCAAGTTTGGTGTCATCAGCAAATTTGCTCAAAACACCTTCTAGTCCTACATCCAAATCATTTATAAAAGCATTGAAGAGGACTGGCCCTAAAATTGGGCCTTGAGGGACCCCACTAGTGATCATCCGCCAGCCAGATGGGGCCCCATTTACCACAACCCTTTGAGTCCTGCCTGTCAGCCAGTTGCTCACCCATCGTATGATGCTTTTGTTTAGCTGTATGCTGGACATTTTGTCCAGTAGGATCCTATGGGAAACTGTGTCAAAAGCTTTGCTGAAGTCCAAAAAGATCACATCAGCTGGTTTCCCTTGGTCAACTAGATGGGTGATCTTATCATAAAAGGAAATCAAATTTGTTAGGCAGGACCTGCACCTCACGAACCCATATTGGCTGGGACCAATGACTGCATTGTCCCGCAGGTGCACTTCAATAACTTCAAGAATCATCTCCATAATTTTACCAGGCACTGATGTGAGACTGATAGGCCTGTAATTGCTAGGGTCTTCTTTCTTACCCTTCTTGAAAACTGGCACAACATTTGCCAGCTTCCAGTCCAATGGGACCTCTCCAGATTCCCAAGATCGTTGAAAAATAATTGAGAGAGGTCCAGCGATGACATCAGCCAGCTCTTTAAGCACCCTGGGATGAATCCCATCCGGACCCATGGACTTGTATGGATCCAGGTGGAGCAGCAAATCCCACACACATTCAGGGTCGGTTGGGAGTTTGTCATTCCCACCGTCATGGTCCTCCAGCTCAGGGCAGCCAGGGTCCCGAAGCCCATCATCAGCATTGAAGACAGAGGTGAAGAAGGCATTAAATGTCTCCGCTTTGCCTATGTCATTGTCTGTGAGGAGACCTTCCCCTTCAAGTAGCGGACCTATGTTTTCTTTGGTTCTCCTTTTTCTGTTCACATATCTAAAAAAACCTTTTTTATTGTCTCTCACAGACATGGCCAGCTTCAAATCTAGTTGGGCTTTGTTCCTGTGAATTTTCTCCCTACAAACATGAACAGCATCCCTGTATTCCTTCCTCATCGCCTGACCCTCCTTCCAGCAGCTGTACACTTTCTTTTTCCACCTAAACTCCAGTAGAAGATTCCTGGTCAGCCAGGCCGGCCTTCTGCCCTGCCTGCCTGACTTCCGATATTTTGGAATCGCCTTTTCTTGAGCTTTTAGGAGGCAGTGCTTAAAGATGGACCAGCACTGATGGACGCCTATGCCTTCAAAAGCAGTTTCCCAGGGGACCTTGCTGACTAGTTCCCTGAGCAGCCTGAAATCTGCTTTCCCCACATCCAGGGCTGAAGTTTTGGTGGCAGTTTTCCTTCTGTCACCATAAATTCTAAACTCAACCACTTCATGGTCACTATGACCGAGACGGCCGCCAATTGCCACGTCTCCCACAAGACCCCCTCTGTTTTCCAGCAACAGATCTAGGAGGGTACCTTTCCTAGTTGGCTCCCTTAGCACCTGCACGAAGAAGTTATCATCTAGGTGCTTTATGAACCTCCTGGACTTGCTCGTGTGAGCTGTGTGGTGATCGCAGTTGATGTCTGGCAAGTTGAAATCTCCCATAAGGACAAGGGGAGTCGATCTCGAGGCATCTCTTAGTTCTGCAAAGAATAATTCATCGGCGTTGTTGTCCTGGCTGGGTGGTCTGTAATAGACTCCCACAACGACATCCCCTTTATTTGTTCATCCCTTAATCCTTACCCAGAGGCTCTCAACTTTGCCATCCCCAACTTGAAGTTCCACACAGTCCAGCCCATGCTTCACATATATCGCCACCCCGCCACCTCGCCTATCCTGCATGTCCCTCCTGAAGAGCCTGTAACCATCTATTGCAACACACCAGCCACAGGACTCATCCCACCAGGTTTCGCTTATGCCGATGATGTCGTAGCTGTGGGGCTGGACCAAGACTTCTAGCTCGTCCATTTTATTCCTCATACTGTGTGCGTTTATGTAGAAGCACTTCAAATGCACTTCCCTACACACAGCACCTTGTGGAGCCGACCTAAGGACCTCACTGGCACACAGTCCCTCTGATTCTAGCACACCATCCCTTAGCTCATCACCGGCGTGCCTGGTTTTATCCCCTTTCCCCTTCAACTCAATTCTCTTGCATTGCTGACTAGTGAAGCTTTCCAAGTTATACGCATACTGCAGCTGCATGTCTTTTGTGTTCTGTGTATGGCTGGGAATGCTGGAGCCTGCTCTGTGCCTTGTCTGTGTGAGATCTCCTAGAGTTCCTGGGGGGATTCTGCTAAGAGTTTAGGCCAGTTTCCCAGGATCCACCTACACCAGTAAACAAATAAACAAAAAGGCCAGTGAGTCTTGGTCCAGAGGCGAATTGGTGCAGGCTCGTACCTGTCTGCCAATGCTATTTCTTTCCTCAAACTAGAATGGCTAAAACCTCACATTGTCCTTAGGAAACTTCCTGTGATATTCTGTATCCTGAATTTTTACTTGTATTGTTTGAGAGAGTTATTTGATGTGGGTCAGAATTATATCAGGGAATGTATATTCAACTAGATTTGCAAGAGATCCTTGACCATTGGGCAAACTTGGTCCAATATTTTATTTAGAAGTATCAACATAGTCTAAGAGTGTACTCTCACTGTAGGCATTGCTGTGGCAGAAAAATATTTAGGGGACAAATTACCTGCTCCACAGTATTAGAAGACCTGCAGATCTGAGTGAAAACTCACAGGAGAAAGTTGCTTAAAATATAAATATATCCAGAAAAAAATATAAGGAATATGCAAAGCTCATAGGCAAAGCTACACCATTTTACTGAGGAGGAAAAAAAAGCATAACACAACAACAACAACAACAACAAACAAAACAAAAACAAAAACAAACAAACAAACAAAAATAACCTTGAACTTGAAACTTGAACTTGAACTTGAACTTGAACTTGAAACTTGAACCCAAGGATAATGAGAATGAGTCCAGAGGAGGGCCACGAGGATCAAAGAGCTGGAACACCTCTCCTATGAAGACAGGCTGAGGGAGTTAGGGTTGTTCAGCTTGGAGAAGAAAAGGCTCCAGGGGGACCTTACATCAGCCTTCCAGTACCAAAAGGCACCCTACAAGAAAGATGGGGAGGGACTCTGTCAGGTGACAGAGTGATAGGACAAGAAGTAATGGCCTTAAACTAAAAGGCAGATTAGGTTAGATATTCAGAAGAAATTCTTTACTCAGAAGGTGGTGAGGCAATGGAACATGTTGCCCAGAGAAGCTGTGGATGCCCTGTCTCTGGAAGTATTTAAGGCCAAGTTGGATAGGACTTCGATCAACCTGGTCTAGTGGAAGTGGAAGGTCTCCATGGCAGGAGAGTTGGCAGGGGGTTGGAATTAGATGATCTTTAGGGTCCTTTCAAGTCCAAACCATTCTATGATTCTATGATTCTAAAGGGGTACAGTTTCTAAATCATTCTTTATCTTAATTTGAAAGTAATATTATAAATCTGGTCATTCCTCCATAGTATGGTCTATTTTGGAGGCAACAATATCAACCTTGTCTAGTGACTGAATGAATACAGAAATATCTAGTGGTATAATCCCAGTGCAGTTTCAGACTTGAGAGTTCATCTTGTCCTCCAACAGTCTGGCTTTCTGAATATATCAGGTAACAAAGAAAAAAAAATCTTTACATATGCTGTGAAATAATTATTTCCTTGAGAAAATCTAGGTCTAGATTTCAAGCCAAGTAAGAAGGTACATTTCTTAAATGTTGGTCATGTGAGGGGAAAGGGAGTGTATTAATTGCAGTTTAATAATAATAATAGTTATTATTATAAATAAATAAATAAATAAATAAATAATACAATAAACACAGTGGGCTTTGGCACTACCAGAAGAAGAGTTGTGCCCATGAACCCCAAATTAAAGATATTTGATTTCTAAGGTAATGGATCCTTTTTGAACAGTATGCAGTACAGTCTCATTGTCCTCTGTTGCTACCACTGTCCCCTCCCTACTTAGCTTGCTCATCTTTCTGAATTCTTGTTTTCAGCTTCCATCGTGTGTCACAGAGAAGCAAATGTTGGACTGTGAATTCCAATAAATGGCTTATTGTCTCTTCAAAACATTCCTCTCATGTATTTCATAATAATCTGTTGAGATACAAATACCTTTATTAATAACTCTTCTGAGTATAAATATTTGCTTCCTTGCTGGAAAATTGCTTGGGTTGTTCATAACACAAATGAAAGAGCAGCCATACAATTCAGAACAAAGATCTGTCTAGATCAGCATCATTGGCCTTTCAGTGAATGCTTAGGAGAAGGAGGAAAAAGGCCAAGGGCATGACATACTTCTTCCTGTTGGCTTTCCTACTATTCAGTTACTTTCAGCTCAAGAACTTCCCCCAACTTCTGTGATTTGTCTGTTTACAGGCCTTGTGTGAATCTGTCTTTCCAGTAGCTGATCAGTCTCCGCTTCCTGCAGCCACCAGGCCCTTTGGCAAGGAGTTCCAATGATAGACTGCAAGTTGCATGGCAAACTACTTTTTTCACTCGGCTTTGAATCTGTCTTCTACTAGCTTCTTTTGCTAGCAAATACTTCTTGTACTAGAAGGGCACTAGAAGTGAATAATCAGTCTTTGGCCAACATTGGTCCTGCGGACCTCTGTGCCATTCATAGTTCTGTAGACCTGTTTTATCACTTGAATCCATCTCTTTTCTGACCTGAAGATCTGAACTTATTAAGTCATGCCTTGTAGGATACTGTTTCCATACAATCATCCCAGCAGTCATTGAACCTCTCAGTTTTCTGAGATGGGATGACTAGAGCACAGGGTTCAAAGTGGGAGAAATCAAAAGAGCTAAATACTAGAACAAGAAAATATTATTTTCATGTTCTTCATTTCATATTTTTCCATATTGATAGACTTCAGATATTTTGTTATCCAATTATTCAGTCCTGTTAGTCTGAAATTCCTCATGCTCAGTTTTTGGTATTGAATAGTGTTGTCAGGTTATTTCACAGGAAATTTTTTTTTCAAATGACTTGAAATAATTAACATACTTAAAAAACCCGTCTAGTTTTAAAAATTTACAAATAATTAATAAACAGGTATATTTCATTAAAATTGATAGCCATGAAATTACGTGTTTCTAGATATTAAAAAAGATTACAGTGATTTTTGGTCTATCCTGCAAGTTACCTACCAGTTTATCTAAAGGTTTCTGGGATAACAAAAGTGAATTTTTATTTAAGCCACATTAACAAAAATGAAAAATATGCAGAGACCTTGTATTTGACTTTGGTGGCAGCAACCAAGGATTTTTATTTATCTTTCCCTTAAAAAACTAAGGTCCCTGGAAGAGGTAGATTTTCTTGTGGCAGTTTTGTTGTTGATGAACATAATTAATAGAGTCATGGAATCATAGAATCTCCACAGCAAAAACTTTCCTTAACACACTGTTTAAATGAAGAGCTTACACATGGAGAAAGTTTCTGTCAGGGTGTTGTGCTTTAGCCCGGCTGGCAGCTAAACACCACACAGCCGTTCGCTCACCCTCCCCCCTCCCTCTCCGGGATGGGGGAGAGAAACGGGAAAGTGAAGCCTGTGAGTTGAGATAAAGACAGTTTATTAAGACAGAAAAAATAATAACAATAACAATAACAATAATAATAATAGTATTAATAGTAATAATGTGTATGAAATAAGTGATGCACAGTGCAATTGCTCACCACCCGCTGACCGATGCCCAGCCTATCCCAGAGCAGCCGGCCCCCCCTCCACCCCGGCTAGCCACCCCTATATATCTATATATTGTTCAGCATGACGTCAGATGGTATGGAATACCCCTTTGGCCAGTTTGGGTCAGCTGTCCTGGGTCTGTCCCCTCCAAGCTCCTGCTGCATCCCTAGCCTGCTCGCTAGCAGGACAGAGCGAGAAGCTGAAAAGTCCTTGGCTTGGTGTAAGCACTGCTCTACAACAATTAAAACATCAGCATGTTATCAGCGCTCTTCTCATTCTAATCCAAAACATAGCACCCTGCCAGCTACTAGGAGGAAAATTAACTCTGTCCTAACTGGAACCAGGACAGATATCCACCCCTTATTCCATACCATTTATGTCATGCTCAGGTTACACTCTTTCCAATACCTTCTAATTAATCACCATTTTCATCTATGATATATAGCAACCATGGTAGTGATGACATACAGTATTATATGATAATTAACATACTACAATTCAACTCATGGGCTATTCTCACCCAATATTAGGTCCCGTTGAGGTACACACCGGACCTCCCCATTCTTTTGCATTACCCACCAAGTGCATCCAGGTCCCTGGGCAAAAGCAATCCCACGAATGGGCTTGCCTTTTCCTGAGGCAGGAGTAGCCCAGACTGTCTTACCCAGCATGTTTCTTACGTGCACTACAGGAACTTTATCCCCTTCTACAGTGCGTAACAGGTTTGATTGGGCAGGTCCAGCTCGGTTGGCAGATCCTCTAGTATTGACTAACCAGGTGGCCTTTGCCAAATGTGTTTCCCAATTTTTGAATGTCCCAGCACCCATTGCTTTCAGTGTAGTCTTTAACAGTCCATTGTATCGTTCAACTTTCCCGAGGCTGGTGCATGATAGGGGATGTGATACACCCACTCAATACCATGCTCTTTGGCCCAAGTGTCTATAAGGTTGTTTCGGAAATGAGTCCCATTGTCTGACTCAATTCTTTCTGGGGTGCCATGTCGCCATAGGACTTGCTTTTCAAGGCCCAGGATAGTGTTCCGGGCGGTGGCATGGGGCACAGGATATGTTGTCAGCCATCCGGTGGTTGCTTCCACCATTGTAAGTACGTGGCGCTTGCCGTTGCGGGTTTGAGGGAGTGTGATGTAATCAATCTGCCAGGCCTCTCCATATTTGTATTTCAGCCATCGTCCTCCATACCAAAGAGGCTTTGACTGTTTGGCTTGCTTAATTGCAGCACATGTTTCACAATTATGAATAACCTGTGCTATAGTGTCCATGGTCAGGTCCACCCCTCGATCACGAGCCCATCTGTATGTTGCATCTCTACCTTGATGGCCTGAGGTGTCATGGGCTCATCGGGCTATAAATAATTCACCTTTATGTTGCCAGTCCAGGTCCACCTGAGCCACTTCAATCTTAGCAGCCTGATCCACCTGCTGGTTGTTTTGATGTTCTTCAGTAGCCCGATTCTTGGGCACATGAGCATCTACATGGCGTACCTTTACAACCAGGTTCTCTACCCGGGCAGCAATATCTTGCCACAATGCAGCAGCCCAGATGGGTTTGCCCCGGCGTTCCCAGTTGTTCTGCTTCCATTGCTGTAGCCACCCCCACAGGGCATTTGCTACCATCCATGAATCAGTGTAGAGATAGAGAACTGGCCACTTTTCTCGTTCAGCAATATCTAAGGCCAGCTGAACGGCTTTCACTTCTGCAAACTGACTCGATTCACCTTCTCCCTCAGCAGCTTCTGCAACTCGTCGTGTAGGACTCCATACAGCAGCTTTCCATCTCCGATGCTTTCCCACAATACGACAGGACCCATCAGTGAACAGGGCATATTTCTTCTCATTTTCTGGTAGCTTGTTGTACAGTGGGGCTTCTTCAGCACGGACCACCTCCTCCTCTGATGATATCCCAAAGTACTTGCCTTCTGGCCAGCCCATAATCACTTCCAGGATTCCTGGGCGACTGGGGTTTCCTATTCGAGCCCGCTGAGTAATCAGTGCAACCCACTTGCTCCATGTAGCATCAGTTGCATGATGTGTAGAGGGGACCCTTCCTTTGAACATCCAACCCAGTACTGGCAGTCGGGGTGCCAGGAGGAGCTGCGCTTCAGTACCGACCACTTCCGAAGCAGATCGAACTCCCTCATATGCTGCCAATATCTCCTTTTCAGTTGGAGTATAGCGGGCCTCAGATCCTCCGTATCCCCGACTCCAAAACCCCAGGGGTCGACCTCGAGTTTCCCCAGGTTCTTTCTGCCAGAGGCCCCAGGTGGGACCATTCTCCCCGGCTGCGGTGTAGAGCAAATTCTTTACATGTGGTCCTGTTCGGACTGGCCCAAGGGCTACTGCATGAACTATTTCCTGCTTAATTTGTTCAAAGGCTTGTCGTTGCTCAGGGCCCCATTCGAAAGCATTCTTCTTAAGAGTTACTTGGTAGAGCGGGTTTACAATCAGACTGTAATTTGGAACATGCGTTCTCCAAAACCCCACGACACCTAGGAAAGTTTGTGTTTCCTTTTTGCTAGTTGGTGGAGACATAGCTGTTATTTTGTTGATCACATCCATTGGGATTTGACGACGTCCATCTTGCCATTTTATTCCTAAAAACTGGATCTCTCGTGCAGGTCCTTTAACCTTATTTTGTTTTATGGCAAAACCGGCCTTCAGAAGGATTTGGACTATTTTCTTCCCTCCATCTTGCCCGGTTATTATTGCCAATGAGCTGGCCCATGATGATGGTGCATTCCGTACAAACTTCCGCCACAGGGGTCGAGTACACTGGACTTCATCTGGATCTGTGGATGTTTGTGCGTCGTCTAGGTCCTTATAAATCACTTCCCGTACGGCTAATTCCCTCAGGTACTGAATTCCCTTCTCCATGGTGGTCCACTTGACTGGTAGACATACAAGTTCTTCCTTGAAGGGATACCTTTCCTTCACAGCTAACAGGAGACGCCTCCAGAGGCTGTGAGATCGTGCTCCATCTCCAATTGCTCTGTCAATGCTTGCATCTCTAGCAAGGCATCCCAGCCGCCTGGCTTCCCCGCCCTCTAGTTCCACACAATTGGCTCCAGTGTCCCACCACCGGAGCAGCCAGGTGACAAGCTGTTCACCTATACAGTGACCAAAATCTTTTCGCACATCTCGTAGCTCATGCCGGTATAGGGTTCGGGTAGTTACTGTTGATTTTTCGACATCCTCATCCTCATCTTCATCCTCCTGCACATTTGATGGCCCAGCCCCGTCTTCTCCATACCCAGACTTAGCAGAAGACTGTCTGCATTCTAAACGACCTGAGTCTCTATACCATTTTTTCACCTTGTCTACGGGGGCAACTTGCACTGCTACAGCTCGCTTCTCCGACCCAGCTACAGGGTCTGCCACAGGGGTTGGAATACCCTCTGCAGGGGCAACTTGCACTGCTACAGTTCGTTTCTCTGACCCAGCCACAGGAGTGGGAGCGGCTGCGGGAGCTGGAACGGCTGCGGGAGCTGGAGCTGGAACGGCTGCGGGAGCTTGAACTGGAACATCTGCGGGAGCTGGAGCTGGAACGGCTGCGGGAGCTGGAGCTGGAACGGCCGCAGGGTCTGTCACTAGGTTGATAGTAGCATCAATTGCAGCTCGATAGGCACAAGCCAGACCCCAGCACGCCACAGTGATTTGCGTCACTTTGGAACTGCCAGAGTCATGACACCTTTTTTTCAAGCATTCTACCAGTTTTTTAGGATTTTGCAGTTGTTCAGGGGTGAATGTCCAAAACACTGGAGGTGCCCACTGCTCTAGAAACCTGCCCATATCCTCCCACACTCCCTGCCACTCACAACTATCCCGCCTCAAAACAGATCTCCGGATGAGATTCCTAAGTAGTTGTTTAACCTTAAACAAAACCTGAAGCGCATTCAGGAGACATAACAACAAGAACATGCTGGTCTGAGTATCCCAAGGATATTCAACATCTTGGGGAGCTACCGTAACTAGCTCGGGGGACAAGAGGGTGGTGAAGGAGGAAGGGAGAGTGAACAGGTAGGAAAAAATATCTTCCCCTGTCCCCTCCACAGATTGACTCCCTGATGAAAAAAGGCAATAGGTGTAATTGCTAATAGTTTCTGAGATATGGTTTCCGAAGTATAGAGTCGACAACAGTGCTGAGTACAAATACCAGGTTAGAGTCATGACCAGATATCTCATCATTTCATAAGCCATCATTACACCACACAGTACCATAACAATCTTAAACCAGGGCCCGGAAAGGATAAACAGCACGACAGGGAGCACATACAGAAAGTAACGTGCTATAAAACTCAATTTGGGAAACAGGCACAGCAGACTTGAGATTAAGGCAATCAACATTGTGACTAGCAACTATTAAGCAGGTCAAATACTTATATCAATTTTAGTTTAACACACTCTGGTCAAATCTGTCGATATCTCAACCCTTCGTGCCCCATGTTGGGCGCCAAATGGACTGTTGTGGTTTAGCCCGGCTGGCAGCTAAACACCACACAGCCGTTCGCTCACCCTCCCCCCTCCCTCTCCGGGATGGGGGAGAGAAACGGGAAAGTGAAGCCTGTGAGTTGAGATAAAGACAGTTTATTAAGACAGAAAAAATAATAACAATAACAATAACAATAATAATAATAGTATTAATAGTAATAATGTGTATGAAATAAGTGATGCACAATGCAATTGCTCACCACCCGCTGACCAATGCCCAGCCTATCCCAGAGCAGCCGGCCCCCCCTCCACCCCGGCTAGCCACCCCTATATATCTATATATTGTTCAGCATGACGTCAGATGGTATGGAATACCCCTTTGGCCAGTTTGGGTCAGCTGTCCTGGGTCTGTCCCCTCCAAGCTCCTGCTGCATCCCTAGCCTGCTCGCTAGCAGGACAGAGCGAGAAGCTGAAAAGTCCTTGGTTTGGTGTAAGCACTGCTCTACAACAATTAAAACATCAGCATGTTATCAGCGCTCTTCTCATCCTAATCCAAAACATAGCACCCTACCAGCTACTAGGAGGAAAATTAACTCTGTCCTAACTGAAACCAGGACACAGGGATACTGCAGCCATTAAGGCTGAACTTAGGCTCTGTATTGTAAGCAAGGATCAGTCAGTTATGTTTCCCTCCCTACCCAACAACTCCTCTTTCTCCTCTCCTCCCTTGACCTCTTGCTTTGTATGACAGCTGTGGAAAATCAAATCATCCTGCAAACCTGCTTTCTGCTGGCCATCTGGCAGCATGGGCCAGGACCAGAAGTGCCAGAACCTTACAGCTGTATGGGTATTGCTGCCTATCCATCTGTAGCATATGCCATATGCCTGTCCCTGAAGTAAGCTGAGAGGAGGATCAATTAGAAATGAAACTCCTTCATCAGAACAAAAAAGGTTTCCTTCCCACTCTCTCGCCTTACTCTTCTAATCTTCTCTGCTAGTCATTCATTCTCTTCTCCTTTGCTCAGTGTTCTAGGGATCATGTACACAAAGAATTCATTCAAGTTTGTGGCCCACTGATACATTTTGTTAGAGAGTACAAAAAAAAATTTAACGTCACCTTTTTGAGATAAAGGTGTGGCAAGTCCAACTTCTCTCAAGTAAATAATGTTAAAGTAGAATTTACTTCTCCATGAGTTCAGACAAATCTGTTCAGACAATTTACAGTCAATTTTCTTTTCCATGAGGTCAAAACAGTGCAGATGAGCAGTATATAAGGGACAAGAATTTGATTCAAAGATATGGTCACTTCTGTTTTACTAAAATAAGCATGTCCATATATGAACACATTCACATTCTAGCCTAAGTTTTTAAAAATATTTGCTCCCTTAAATAATGTTTTCCCCCATTAAGAAAAAAAAAAAGGCAGATGTTTCTCCAGTTCCCAGATTTTGAATATGTTAAAATAGAGGTGGCAAGAAGCCAACATGCTTAGTAATGTACAGTGGCACTCCGAAGGCAAACATGAACAATAAAAATATCCTTCTACACTGACAGGGCTGATCACATTTGACTGGAATGTGGATTTCATTATTTGTTAAAAGACGAAGCATTCTACCATTTCAAAAGTTCACCTCTCACCGCAGGCAGAAGGAAATTGTATGCACAGAGAATTCATGGCAGATGTACTTTTTAATTTAAATTTATTTTTTTATTCTAGACATTGAGAAAAAGATTGTGACAGTGGAGTATAGTTCTTAGAGCTCCCTTACTGTGACCTGTACAAATACATCTCATCATTTAGCTTTTTCATTCCACTGAAAAGAAATCAAGGTTTTTGAGTAAAGTAATATTTTTATTGCTTACCACAGCATTAGCCATTCTTCTAAATAGACCCAAAATTACTTTATGAGGAAAACAAACATACAGACAAACAAAAAACCCCTGTCACTTTTAATATGCTCATTTCCTGTCTTTCTGAGTGATGCTTAATTACAAGCAAAGAAACAAAAACAAACAAACAAAACCAACAAAACAACTTTATAGCAGTGCTCTTCTGGAATTCTTGATATGTTTCTTCCATCAGCTGTTGCCTGTTGAGTTTATCTGGAGAGCTAGTCATATTTTGAATATTTAACTTACAAATTACGGGGTTACTTGTACTGCTTAACTTCAAATATATATCTTGAAAGCTCAAAATGCCTTCTCACCATGTCTCAACATTCTTATTTTTCTTCATTTATCCAGAAGTATCTGTATAATATTATGAAATATCATAGGCTCAGGTGCTTTATAGACCAATAATTTAACAGTGTTCATAGAGATTCTTTTCCTCTTGGCGCCAAGCTAAAATTGAAGAGACTCAAATTTGACCCTTCAGTAAGTAGGAATTATCCTCCTCTTTTCCATTTCCTTCAAATATTTATGTTGAATAAACCAAATTTGTTTGCATAACTCTGAAAAGCTGCCATCTGGCAACGTGCTGTCTCGATTCATGGAAGAGTGTTTTGTTCCTGCCAATTTCAAGCCTTTGTTTTAAAATCTGTGCAGAAAACAACCCAATCCTCCTTCCCCTAAGTCAATGGCAGAACTCCCACAAGGTTCTGAAGGAGAAGGATCAAGCCTGAACAATAATGGAAGGTAATTTATTTTTTTTTCAAAGTATCGTCAAAGGAATTGTACTCCTAATTCTATTTGTTGCTGCTTTGAAAACATAATGGCAAGATTTTGCATATATACCAGTCAATAGCTCTAGGCAACTTGAAACTGTCTGATTATACACACACACACATGCATATATATATATATATATATATATATATAAACCCCCAAGGTAAAATAAAGGAGAACATTTGAAACACTGCATACCAAAGACTGTTTTATTTTCTGAAAGCTAAAAAGAAGCTTCTAAAATGATTTTATTATTCATCACTTGATGAGCAGAAGTTTTCTGGAGCAGTTTGAATTATAGGACATAAGATCATAGTCATACTACTTAGGCTAAAATCCCATCAGATCTCATAGCTAAAAAGAAGATGCCTTGAGTCCCAAGGATAAAGCAGGGTGTTTAACAAATTCCATATGTTCTAACTCTTTCAACTCATTTTGGGGGATATGGATCACTTTTTCCTAATATTTTCTTCAGTGTCAAGTCTGAACTATGCCACATTAGTAGGCCCCTTCAGCTAGGTGCAAAGCTGAAGCCTTGATGAGCTGTGACTACAGAAATCTGCATTGACCCTTCTGCAGGGTGAGAAGCTACCCTCTGTGTTCTGGCTCATTTCCAGATGAATTTCACCCTGCGTCCCCGCAATTGCCTTGTAGCCATGCATAAATATATGTTTCACTTCTTTTGTTTAAAATGGTTATGCCGTGTTACTGCTGCAAAAATGGGTGTACTATTATGATCTAAGATAGCTGCATGCCACTAAGAAGGAAAATGATACCTACTGAGTTCCCTGGGCTTGTAAATAGCTGTTATTACTAGAAATGGTACTGACCTTTCCTTCCCTTTTTCAGACTACCAGTTTCAGCCTAACCTAAATAATACAAAAACAAACAAACAAACAAACAAACAAAAGCCCTACACATACAGACATTATAGGAAAAGTAAATTCGCGGCAGAAGTCCATAAACACTTGGTACCAGCAATCAAGATTCATAGAACATTGAGTTAAGCAGGACATGATCTACACAGAAAAAGCAGAACAAAAACACAGATGGAGGTGAGAAGTGGGGAAGTAACCTGTTCCAAGATGTGTACAGGTTTTAAAGTAGACTCATAGAATCATAGAATGGTTGGGGTTGGAAGAGACCTTAACGATCATCTAACTCAACCACAACCCCACCATGGGCAGGGATACCTTCCACTAGACCAGGTTGCTCAAAGCTTCATCCAGCCTGGCCTTAAACACTTCCAGAGATTGGGAATACACAGCTTCTCTGGACAACTTGTTCCATTGCCTCACCACCCTCTGAGTAAAGAATTTATTATAAATACCTAACCTAAATTCACCTTCTCTCAGTTTAAAAACATTACCCCTTGTCTGATTGCTACATTGCCTTCTAAAAATATCCTCTGTAGCTTTCTTGTACTGGAAGGCCACTGTAAGGTCTGCCCAGAGCCTTCTCTTCATCATATTGAATGACCCCCAACTCCTTCAGCCTGTCTTCATGGGAGAGGTGCTCCAGCCCTCTGATCATCTTTGCAGCCCTCCTCTAGTTGTGCTCCAACAGGTCCATGTCCTTTTTATGTTGGGGGTCCCAGAGCTGAACACACTTCTCCCGGTGAGGTCTCAGGAGAGCAGAGAAGAGGGAGAGAATCACCTCCCTTGACCTGCTGGTCACAGTTCTTTTGATGCAGCCCAGGATATGGTTGGCTTTCTGGGCTGCAAATACACATGCTGTCAGATCATGTTGAGCTTCTTATCAACCAGCATCCCCATGTCCTTCTTCTCTGAATCCAGTCTTTGCCCAGCCTGTATTTGCACTTGGAATTTCCCTGGCCTCGATGCAGGACCTTGCAGTTGGCCTTGTTGAACTTCACGAGGGTCACACAGGCCCATCTCTCAAGCCTGTCCAGGTCCCTCTGGATGGCATCCCTTCCCTCCAGCATGTTGGTCCAGTCATTGACCACGACACTTTGAGTGAAACCATCCAGACAATTCATTACCCACTGAGTGGTACATTCATCAAATCCACGTCTTTCTAATTTAGAGACAAGGATATACAGGACAGTGTCAAATGCTTTGCGCAAGTCCAGGTTGATGTTGTCAGTTGCTCTTCCCCTATCCACCAATGCTGTAACTGTGTTGTAGAAGGCCACCAGATTTGTCAGGTACAATCTGCCCTTAGTGAAGCTATGTTGGCTGTCACTAATCACTTTGATGTTTTCCATGTGCCTTAGCATAGTTTCTAGGAGGATTTATTTGCTCCATGATTTTGCTGAGCACAGAGGTGAGACTGACTGGTCTGTAGTTATCCACGTTTTCCTTTTTTCCTTTTTTAAAAAATGGGGGTTATATTTCCCCTCTCCAGGGGAAGAACTGAAGTTCTCAGTGAGAACTTCACCAGACTGCCATGATTTCTCAAAAAGATATGGTTAATGCATTGGCCTTTTCTTCCTCGCTGTGCCTATAGGAGATAAGAAGTTCTGGCATGGCTCTATTTGGCACATTTTTAGCTAATGGACTTGTTTTGTGTTTAAGTGATAAACTGACAGCTATAGTGATTCCCCACAGGTAGAAGGAAAACAGTACTGGTCCTACTTGTATGTCAGCAAAATGTCTGGAGTCATTGCATATAGGGCAAAGAAAATTAGGACATGAGGCTGTGAGTGGGCTTTTTGAAAAGAAAAAGTCTAAATGTTTGAAATCAGTTTTAATTACATTTAAAAATTTGTTCTCTGTATTTGCACATACAATTTTTTGTTTTGTTTTGTTTCATTTTAAGTGTATGCATACATTTGTTGAGGTTTAACCCGGCCGGCAGCTAAACACCACACAAACGTTTGCTCACCCTCCCTCTCTGGGATGAGGGAGAGAAACGGGAAAGTGAAGCCTGTGAGTTGAGATAAAGACAGTTTATTAAGACAGAAAAAATAATAACAATAACAATAACAATAATAATGATAATAGTACACTATTAATAATGTGTACAAAACAAGTGATGCACAATGCAATTGCTCACCACCCGCTGACTGATGCCCAGCCTATCCCCGAGCAGCCGGCCCCCTCCCCCCCCTCCCCCCCCCCCCCCCCGGCTAGCCACCCCTATATATTGTTTAGCATGACGTCAGATGGTATGGAATACCCCTTTGGCCAGTTTGGGTCAGCTGTCCTGGGTCTGTCCCCTCCAAGCTCCTGCTGCACCCCTAGCCTGCCTGCTGGCAGGACAGAGCGAGAAGCTGAAAAGTCCTTGGCTTGGTGTAAGCACTGCTCTGCAACAATTAAAACATCAGCATGTTATCAGCACTCTTCTCATCCTAATCCAAAACATAGCACCCTACCAGCTACTAGGAGGAAAATTAACTCTGTCCTAATTGAAACCAGGACAACATTCCATACAGAAATGCAGCATACAGATACTACCATTTTAATCAGGTAGTTAGTTACTTCTACCTTATTTGTTGTCTTTGGTTTTAGGAGCCCATACAGGGTCTTGCCCTAAGAGATAACTGCATGCTATGCACCCGAAACTTTCCATGTGAAAGCTGTTTAGCAAATGCATGTTACACCTGTCTCCAGATATTTTTTTTTTTTTTTTACTGGTGAAATCTGTGTAGAATTACACTGAAATTTATAGAGTTACACATCTGATATTGGACTTGCTATCTCTGGCCCAGAAACTTAGCTGTGGGCTGTGCACTAAGATTCACTGTGATTCTTACAAACACAGGAATCTGTTCTCTTAACAAGAAAATGAAGTGTCTCAAGCTGTAATGTTTGTGAAAAAACTAAAACAAGACTGTTAAACTTAATCTGTTCAAATGAAAAGACAAAGTCTGCAAACCTCAAAGCTGGGATCCGACTTCTGGTGTAAAGCTGCATGTATGTGAGCATGGGTTTGTGTTAGTTCCCATCTTTTCTTAGGACTTAAGGATATCATAAAGTATAAAAATGGAAGTAATGTTATTAATGTAACACTAAAAAAAGTGTAGTCCCCCTCCAGCCCAACCCCCCCAATGTACACAAACTTTTAACAGCAGCTTGAATATAAACTTTCATTTCCTGTCCACTAGGAATATATATACTTTCAGTGGGGATCAACAGGCAGAATTATTCAAGGGAGAGTGTGCTTCAGTAGTTACAGCAGGGAACTTGAAAAGGTCCTGGTCTAGTTTCAGCATCTTTCTGGGTCATTCATTCACTCAGTGACCTTTGGTAACTTACTTGACCTCAATCAAACCAGCTGCAAAGGCAGGTAAAGAAGGCCTGCTCTGCAGAGGAGATACTGCATCTAAATTGAGTCTCTCTGGGGAAACAAATACAATATTCTGAACTGGGAATGTCCCAGCTTTATGGATGTAAGAAATGTTACAAGGTAAATCTCTAGTATCTGATTATGAAACAGTGGCAATATATTCTCCTTCATGGATCATTTCAAAGTCCACTTGACAGCATTAGCTATTGTGTCCTTAAAGTGTATGAACTTAAAACTGCCTAAATGATGATAAGTTATCTAATAAAGAAAACAAGTATTTAAGGAAGATAAATTCTCTTCCAGCTGAACTCTGATAGTCAACAAACACAATGCTTACAACGTTTTAGTACAGCTTTGCTTAAGCCAGGTGACATGATAGACCATGCACAGTGAGGGCTTGTTGGGCCTCTAGTGCATTGCTGGACAGAAGGTGCGGTGAGCCAAGTGTGTCCTCCTACCAGACAAGAGACCACATCCATCAAGAGTGTGCTCAGGAGTGTTCTATGGCAAATTACACAGCCGAAGTCACTGCTAGCAGGAATGATCATGACTATTTGGACGTTAATGCTGCTTTGCACTCACTTACCCCACAGAGATTTTTCCCCCATCATTTGGTTTTATTCAGTAAAATTATCTGATTTATTTAGAGTCAAATATTCAATAAATATTAATTCTTTATTAAAAGACATCCATATTTTCCAGTCTTTAGTGCTGCCTTCTGTTCTATGAAGCACAACTGGAAATTGTCAATTGAAGAATGAGATGAGTGAAATATTCAGAAAGAATTGCAAATTGACCTCAAGTGAGCCTTACTTGAATACCATGACAGCTGTCATTTCAGCTGACACAGTGTTGATAGGTGTATTGAGTTTACACGGCAAGGTTTTGGTATTGGGGGGCTGCAGGTGTGGCCTCTGTGAGAAAAATCCAGAAGCTGTTCCATGTTAGATAAGAGCCAGCTTCAGCCGGCTCCATAAGGGACCTGCTGCTGGCCAGAGATGAGCTAATAAGCACCTCTGTAAGAGTAGATTTAAGAAAGAGGAAAAAAACTGCAGCTGGGAGAGAGGGAGGACCAGTCTTGCAGACACCAAGGTCACTCAAGAAAGAGGGGGAGGAGGTGCTCCCCACTCTGGAGCTGAAGTTTCCCTGAGGCCTGTGGAGAGGTCCCTGGTGGAGCAGGTTGTCCCCCTGCAACCCATGGGTACTACAGTGATCAGATTTCCATGCTGCAGCCCATGGAGGAGCCCATGGTGGAGCAGGTGGATCCAACCTGAAGGAGGCTGCAGCCTATGGAGAGCCCCCACCGGAGCACACTCCAGTCTAGAGCTGTAGGAAAAGAGGCTGACTAACGTTTGTCTGGGCTCTCACATATAAACTCCCAGTGATAGTGTAGAGTGATAGTGCAGATCACCTCCAGTGAGATTTAATATTCAAATTATATTTTCAAAATGTATTGTCATTACTCCATACTTAGTTCAGGCATACTGAGAGTGTCATGATGTTTGCTTGGGACTTTATTTTTTTTTTTTAAGGGGGATTTCCCTTTCCCTTTCCCTTTCCCTTTCCCTTTCCCTTTCCCTTTCCCTTTCCCTTTCCCTTTCCCTTTCCCTTTCCCTTTCCCTTTCCCTTTCCCTTTCCCTTTCCCTTTCCCTTTCCCTTTCCCATCCTTTTCTCCTTCCCCTTCCATTTCCGTCTCCCTCTTCCTCTTTCCCTTTCTCTTCCTCTTCCCTTTTAGTTTTCCCTTCCCCTTCCCTTTCTCTTCCTCTTTCCACTTCACATTTCCCAAAATATCTTCCTTTTCCCTTTTCTCTCCACTTTCTCATCCCCTTACACCCTTCCTACCTCCCTTTGCCTCCTTTCCCCTTTCTTTGCCTCTCTCTCCCTCTCCCACTCTGTCTTCCACTCCCACCATCCCGTTTCCTCTTTCCTCTTTTTTTTTTTTTTTTTCCTTTCAGTGAGGCAGGCAAGGTGGTGGTGGAGGTATTTATGCAAATCTGATTCTTTTGTTTTTCTTTTGTTTTTCTTTGTTTTCTTAGGCAGGTTTCTTCTTTCTGGATCAGACTTCATTCTGGTGTAAATCTAAATGGAACAACATATGGTCAGAGATCATACCATGGATCATTGGTTCTAGCATGAAAGAATCCTGCAAAGTCAAGCTACAAACACAAATTTGGGCTGGATATATGAAAGTTCAAATTGTGAGAAATCTACAGATTTAATTTGTTCTGTGTTATTTTTATATGTTACAATTTAAAAGCACCTCTTAAACAACTGGGAATCTTCAGACTTGATTGCTGCACTAATAAATTGTGTATGAGATTTTAATCCCATGTATTTTTAGACTTCTGTTGTTTATCTATTCTTTAAAATTATGTCCACAAACACTAACTCCTCAGTGTTTTATACTGTAAAAATCTTATGTTTGTGTATTGTTCCTTGTGTATTAATTTATTGAATTAAATTTCCTGTTCATTTTATGAGAACTATTAATAGAAACTAAACCTTAACCTTTTTGTGTTGTTGTTGTTTTATTTTGTTTATATTGGCTTTGATTTTTTTTTTTTTTGACAGCAAATGATGAGCTGATTGATGGAATTTATTTGCCATGAAGTCAGACCATGGTTTAATCCAGGAGGGAAAACCTGTGACATTTTATTACACATTTTATTTTGATCACATATTTGTCATATATCAAAATATGTCCATGGTTGATGCTGAATTTTACAAATCACATACATATAAACTACTTCAGAGAAGCTGCCCCAAAATAATGGAGAATTTGCACTGCGTCTTTGTGACACGTTTTTTTGTTACATACAAAGCCACTGGAGGAGGTGTGCAGGCACTGGAAAAATCAAGTTTGGCAGGCCAAACATAAATATACATTCAAATACACATAAGTACATTTATACAAATAATTTTCTCAGGTAACCTACATTTGCTGTACTTAGCATAAAATAAATGTCTATATATGCCAGGTGCATCCAAGCCTGAAAGTGAGAGTCAATAATCATAGTCGTTGTCAAGGCTAGATGTGGAAAAACAGGAGTACAAGAACTAGACAAAACCCCTTGTTATTTTGTTCAGGCTACTTATGGAAGTCTTTGATACGACCTTTCAACCCAGCAGCAGTACAAACAAGTTGTTGTTATAAAGTAAATATCGACTGTTAGTGTTCTAGATAGTCAAGACAAAACTTTTCATGATAGATAGGAGGAATGTGTCTCTTCCAATGCATACTGCTTCAACAAGGCATCATGAAATGCAGCTTCTAGGAGTAAGGAAAATTAAGAGGTACAGAAAGTGTGTTTTTGACATGAAGAGTTACAGCGTTCAAACCTTTTGAATATATGGTGTACCTAGAGAAAGAGACTAAAAATACATATCCCCTTTTGATTTAATAAGAACTGTTATTTCTTCCCCCCCCCCCCCCTTTTATTTATTTATATTTAATTTCCTTTTTTCATGTCATACATTCTCTAATAGGATGTTTATAGAAACATGTTTTAATATGACTAAGCATATTAATTCTTTCATGCTTAGGGGTGAACTTTTTGCAGTCTCATGTGGGAACAGAAACTATTAGTAATGTGTATTGCCACTTAATACCATTTACTTTTGTGAAAATGTGAAAGACAATTAATTTTAAAATTTGCAGTGAAGGTTATGATTTTGCTGTTTGAGATAAATATAATTTTAATGACATTTTTTCTGGACAATAAAGGTCTTTTTAAGAAGGAAGCATGCCCTAAGGTATGTAAGGGTAATGTATCAGATTAACTGATACAGTTATTTAAAAAAGACACATTTTCAGGTACCAGAAATCTTCTTAACTCATGAGGTAGAAGAACTAAGAAAAGTCTTGCATCTATATCCAACCATACCAATACCACCAATATCATCCACTAATCCATGTCCCTAAGCACCAGGTCCAACCTTTCCTTGAACACCCTCAGGGACGGTGAGTCCACCACTTCCCTGGGCAACCTGTTCCAATGCCTGACTGCTCTTTCTGAGAAGAAATGTCTCCTCATTTCCAAGCTAAACCTCCCTTGGTGCAACTTGAGGCCATTCCCTCTTGTCCTATCACTAGTTATCTGTGAGAAGAGGCTGACCCCCACCTCCCCACAACTTCCTTTCAGGTAGTTGTAGAGAGCAATATGGTCTCCCCTGAGCCTCCTCTTCTTCAGACTAATATGTATGTATATTAGATATATAATATAATAATAATATACTAATATAATAATAATATACTAATATATTATATACATTCAGACTAATATATTTATAGCACATATAAAATACGTATATAATGTAGTAGTGTAATATATGTATGTATATATTATACATATATAATATAATATTTATAATTGCTTCATAATGCAATGTTGAGTAATTTTTGGAATGTATGTAAAGAGAAACAGGAAATACCAAACCTAAATCAAATAAATATTACCTTAAAAGTTGTAATTATTCTGTGATTTTTCATTAAGAATTTTGAGTGGCATAAGGTTTTCTAAAATCTCTTAAAATATTTTTTTCTGGGGCAAGGACACAGATAATAATTACAAAGTTTGTTAGGTAATAATCATCCAGCCATATTGGTAATATCTGACATGAATCATGAAAGAGTTCAGATTTTCTGTGTTCTAGTTTCATTAGAAACAGGTTTATTGCTTAGGTTAAAAAACCTGTGTAAAAAAACCCAGGCAGAACTGAGCAAGATATTTCTGCATACTTCTGTCTCTAATTTTAATCATTTCCTGAGTTCTGAGGAGCTGTAAGCAGGCTGTATGGCTTGTGTCTGCAGTTCAGTGCAATTTGCTGTACAATGATTGTTGCAGTTAGGGAGGGCAGTAGTCCATAGCAGCCCAGTGTTGAGTCTAGCTCAAAGGATGTGTGTATGCCAAATGAAAAAAATGATTCAGAATCTACCACTTTGTCTACTTTGTACATGAAATGTTTCACTGAAAGACATAGAACTCTGTTATGTACTAGTTGCTGTACGGATTTTGTTCACGGACAAGATTTGCCCGCAAAAGTGATTTTCCAGTGCTCCCTGGATGCCCGTACCCCTGATATCTTATCTCATCTCATCATCTCATCTCATCTGACCTCATCTTAACTTATGCCTTTCAAATGAGAAACTTGTTTTCTAATCCTTGCAGCTGATTAAAAAAAAATAATAATGAAAATATCAAAAATGTTTTTAATAATAAAATTATTTTCTTGGCTTGCTATAACAACATTTTTACATAAAAAGTAATTTACTGAAAAAATATAATTTTAATTAAAATTAGGTTATATCAGAAACTGCAAGGGGTAATTTCCTGATGGCACCAGGACCATTTTTTTTTTTTAAGTGTGTTTGCAAAATATACATCTTACTTTTTGTTTAACCTTTTCTACTCTTTTCAAATCTTTTGTTCTCAGTGGAGAACAAGGAGATAAAACCAGGATGTGAGATATGAGATATACTACTTACAGCCAGACATCCAGCAAATACATTGTAGTCTTTTTGAGGATTACAGACTAAAACTCCTTATGGTAAACATTTTTTTTTTTTTAGTGTTAAGTGGCATAACATTTTTTGGTGCTGCATATTTTTGATAAACCAAAACTAATTAGTAACTTAAATGCTGTGTGTTAGGTTCTGGAAAAATACAGGAATAAAAAGAAAGTCAAGCCACTAAGGAGATATTTAAAGAAGAATAATTTCCTATTCACATCATAAAATTTGTAGATTTTTTTTATAAGGCTACATGTGTGTGCTATCAAATTTGCCCAATAAAAAAATATGAACACTCCCCCCCCCCCATCATTTTAGAACCTATTTTGAGGAAAAGACTAGCTATTTAGCTATTCTGTTTAATTTTCAACCTAGTTGCTTGCTCTAAATTAGCAAATCCGTGTGTATAAGACAATTTACTGTGCTTAATGTTCCTTTCAATAGCTACTAGTTGTCAGCTTTCTAAGGGAAAGTTTATTCTAAAATCAGTATGAAAATTTTAAGTGGGAGAAAACAGAGAAAATTATTTGTGATTTGAAAAAAATGTACTCATACAGTTAATGAAAGTTTGATTTAACTCTTAATAGGGTTTGGTAACAAGCTATTTTCAACAATTAATTAAGCAGTTATTAGATTAATCAAAATACCTGACTTATCATCAGCCAAAAAATACATTTAATCAGCTGTTGTTTTATTTGTCCTTCTAAAAATCATTTCTATTTTCAGATGAAATCAAGAATTTGAGCATATATAAAAAGTGCAGATATTCAAAAAGACATATTTTAAAGTGTTATTCTTATAAAGTTCTTATAACTATCCGTGAAAGCACGGATGTGGGGAAAGTGGGGAAAGTGGGGGAAAGTGGGGAAATTGGGGGAAAGTGGGGAAGTGTTATTCTAGCTCTAGAGTTAAGTTTCATCTAAGTTTTACCCATTCTCTAGTGTTGCAAAAACACTGAAGAAGGTTTTAAAGTAAGCCACAATAATTTCCATCTATGTGTAACTGTGAGATCACATTTGCTTTAATTTTTTCAACTCCAGAGTTATTTTGTTTTTATGCAATGAACGCATATAATGGAACATAATACACTCCTCCACCTAGCAGTTAAGCAGTTAAATTTCATGGCTGTTAATGAAAATGGTTGTTGACAGACAGAAGAAAATGGCATAGATGTACAGTCTTTAATATTCTTGCAATAAGGCAGTTACAGACTGCTGATTACATTTTGACGGGTTTTGACAGAGAACACCAGAAAGGGGAACTGGCTGGGAACTTCTTAATGAGACATTTCCTTAATCAGAATCTCTATGAGTTTTGAGGACTAAAAGCTTTCTATTTGTAGGCTTTCTTAGGTAAAGGGAAGAATTTATGGTGACAAGGAACAGTAATTACAGTGCAGCCAAAATCCTAAGGTGCTCTCTTGGGATGTTCACTCCCTACTTCACCTCTGTTGCAATACATTTCATTGGAGAATATTAACCATACATCCATAGGATATTACAATCTCTCTCAAAAACATCCACTGGTGATTTTTTTATAAAAAGGGTAAACACGTGGTAACCCCGACAGAACCTACTTGTTTAAGTGAGTAGTTTATGCTGGAAGTGAAGACATGAGGTAATTTCAAATTTCAGATGGTTATCCTAGTCACAAGGCCTCTGATTTTATTTAGGAGTCTCTTTCTTGCTTATGTTTGGGATTGCACGTGGAAACTAATGAAAATTCAAAATTGCAATATCAAATAATATATTTGTGGCCAGTCCTAATAGGAACTTTCTCTTGCACAGAACTTTTGAAAACATATATAATATGTTATATATTAGGGAAGCTAACGTGATCAGCAGGAAACACTCAGCTACTTGAAATGTGTTCATTTCCTAACTATACAGATTTCCAGCTGAAACGTCCCTGATAATAATTAATTTCCCCCTACAGCACTGCTTTCATTCCCTTGTGGGGAAGAGCAGTACAAAGACTGGCTCTGCTATATCATCTGGGAACAGACTAGACACTCCCACTTCTTGCTATCTCTCACTCAAAACTAAACTCAGGTGGAAATATCATTCCTTGTGTATTGCTTTGATTAGTGGGATGATATTGGATCCAGGGCTAAATGCTTAAATACTTAAATAATACATATTTTTTAAAACATTGGATTTAGTGGAACTCTTTTCTCCAAAACTATTAATATGGATATAATGGTCCCGATTGTTTTTTTACATCTATGCTACACAACCGGAGCCTACATTTGAACTGAGGCTCACTTTAATTATTGAATTAACACAATTTCATGGTTGATATGCTTCTTTCTCACCTCTGGGCTTTATATTTACTGGTCTGCTGTGATCTTTTTGCCTATTGGTGCAAGAAGAAATTAATGCATTTTCTTGTTGCTCATGCGTTACTATCCAGAACATTACAAATTAAATTTTACCTAAAGAAATATAGTCCTGGATCAGAACTTCTTCTTACAGCTCCTTACATTTAAAAATAAATGAGACACCTTTCGTTAAACAGTTACAGACATACATTTCCATTACAGAGTTTACATGTCTGAACTACCTATTACATATTTCAGTTTTATGTTCATTTCTTGAAACCTGTGGCCCATATTACTATGTGGCAAATGTGAACCTGGGCCCTCATCTGTCCCTGAACATCACTGTGCTGTAGCTTGTCCAAACAGAGCAACTGCCAAAGTTCAGACTTGAGAATATTAAGGTGTTCAGAATATTTAGATATACAGAATACTTAAGCCTGCATGTAATGACGATTCTTTATTGTTAAGCCTACAAGGAATTCTATTCAGATAATCTGTGCAGCATTAAAAAAGTCATTATCATCTGCAGTAAAAGAACTGGGGGGAGAAGAAGGTTGTTTATTTATTTTGAAATGATGTCCACTGTGTTCTAAGTGGTCACAGTGTGCATGCAGAGAAGCTTGTGCCAGATTTGCGAAGAATAATCACAATCATCTCTTCCTTGAACTCTTTCAGTTTTAAGCTGTCTGAAGTAATTTCCTATCAGGATGAGCCTGGCTAAAGTGGCAATACACTGCACAAAAGATAAAATCATAAGTATGGAAAACTATAAATGTGTGATTATGAAAGTATACAAATTACCCTTAAAAAATACAGCATTGTATCAAAAGCTTATTCCTAGCTTGTGTCTCTTCCTTTGTTCTCACATTCTTTCTTCTCCCCTATTGAATTATGATTGTTGATCTCTCTTTTCACTCTCATCATTTCCCCCTCACTTCTACACCCCCCTCCAAGGCAAGGAGGAGTGATGATCACTGCTTTGTCAGCCCACATGAAAGAACATGTAAATAACATAGCAATTTACCTATGGAGAAATTAATTATTCAATAATATATTGATATGGGAGAAGTGAGATACACCCCTTTCAGTATATGATTCACTTAATATGTCAGTATTTTGTGGAAAGATAATCATCAATGAGATCTTTAGCTATCTATGTCTTGCATTAATCTGTCACTAGTAGGCCATGTAAGTTGGTAGGTGTAGTGAAGAGGTAGCCTCCCTCCAGTACCCTCTCTTATATTTTGCAGATAAATATACTTTTCCCCTTTGAAATGCCGAGTAAAGTATGATACCATTTTGTTAATAACTTTAGGGAAAATGCAAATAATAGTTTTTAGCAAGAGCAACTATTTATGTTTTAGCAACTATTTATTCTGTGAATACTTTTATGTTCATCTGAAACTTGAAGGAAATAAAAGAAGAGAGCTATTTATTATGACAGTCTCACACAGAAAGTTAATTTCCCCACAATCCTTCAATCCTTTATTCTTCAAAATACCAAATTCAGACAGATTTTGTTGTGACTTTGTGAGCTTTATGCTCATTTACTTACTAATGAAATTATTTTGCAGGTGGAAGTATTGAGGCTATATGGCCCCTGTACAGTATTTACTCAGGGGAATATTTATTTTCTACAGAAATTATCCTTTTCAGTTATATGTCATTGAACTTCCTCTAGGAAGAGGGATTGCACACTTGAGTAGAGGTTGCCAAGTTTGGTTCTGTGTTTATCTTGTACTTGTTGATCTTAAAATGAAAGCGTCTCACTACACTGTGTCAGTACAACTGAACTTTAGGTAGCCTTGTCGAAGCAGGAAATCCATATTTTGTATGTTCTTTCTTTCCGAGTACATGTTGAAAGTACACTTTTATAAAAGGATATTGTATAATAGGAGCTGCTTTTAGAGCTGACAAAGACCTTGGGAAAGTTAATGTTTTGCTATTATTAACTAATCAAGAACCTGTACTCCCAGTTCATTTTTCTATGCAACGAGCCATAATTCTTTTGTTGTTGGGTAACCTTTAATTTGTAAGGAACATTAACAGATCCTGAATTAAAAGGAACTTCAATGGATGATCAGACAGCATCTGCATGTGTAGTATCTTAAGATTTTAATTGCAATTATTTATTAAACTTTTCAGACTTTTATATTGTAGTAAACCAATCATGTTCTAGACACTTATAGGATAATGGCAAATACTAAAAATGATAAAAGGCTGCAATATTCTGTAGTGATTTTATATCCACCTAATAAAAGATGAATTTCCAACATATGTATTTTTATGATAGATATCAATGCAACTAAGCAAATAAAACATAAAAAAAATCAAGTCCAGATAGAAAAAGTTACAGCAAGGATGTGAAAAGAGAAAATGGTTATGGTAAAAAACTATTACACCTATTGCCTCTTTTTCAGCTAAGAAAACAAGGGTTTATCACCTGTCCCATTTAGAACTTTTCAGTTGATTGATTTAATGGAACTTCTTCAAATAGAACATTTTTTTTTCTGCATTGTCATCTACTGCAATTTGTTCTTTTTAGCCAGACCTAGTAAAACATGCTATCAAAACAGCTATTAAAGTCCTGTGTATTTAATATAAGATTGTAAAGCCTATCTGAATAGTGGGCTGCATTAGGAAGAGCCAGCAGGTTAAGGGAAATGCTAATTAACTTCTGATTAGCATGTCTGTAATAGTGTGTCCATTTCTGGGACAGGAGAAACATCAACAGAATGGAGAGTCTGTTGAAGGGCCACTGAAATATTGAGGTGGCCAGAGCAAAACAACATACAGGAGAGGCTGAAGGAATTAGATCTGTGTAGCCTGGAGTACACAAACTTTTTGCTGGAAAGGTCAAATTGCAGTCTTCCACTAGGTCCACTAGAGGAGGATTATAGATAAGAAACCAAATTCTTTGTAGAAGTCCACAGAGAAAGGCAAAAGGCAAGAGTCACAAATTGCAACAAGAGAAATTTTGATTGTGTATAGCTGTTGCCCAGAAACCCTCTTCCAGACATGAATCTCCAAGGAAAGGAACGTATCCTTTTATCATCTGTTTCTTTGCAACTCTTCATTTTTTATTTAATAGGAAAACATCTATTCCTCTATAGCAAATTAGAGCACAGATGACTTCTATTGCCTCCTCACTTTCTAAGGAGAGTTAGGCAGTGTCACTTTTTGCTTTTAACTTTCCTTTTGCAAATATAAACAAAATCTTAAATTTACCATCTGAAGGTGATTTAATATTCTATGTGTCATTTAAAAACACTCCATCTCAAACTTAAAGTTCTTGTTAATTTTGGCTTTCCATAATAACAAGGAATAGTAGAGAGTGAATTGATTAGAATCATAGAATCACTAAGGTTGAAAAGGACCTCCAAGATCATCTGGTCCAACCATCACCCTACCACCAATATCATCCACTAATCCATGTCCCTAAGCACCAGGTCCAAACTTTCCTTGAACACCCTCAGGGACGGTGAGTCCACCACCTCCCTGGGCAACCCATTCCAATGCCTGAACACTCTTTCTGAGAAGAAATGTCTCCTCATTTCCAACCTGAACCTCCTCTGGCGCAACTTGAGGCCATTCCCTCTAGTCCTATCACTAGTTACCTGTGAGAAGAGGCCAAGCCCCACCTCCCCACACCTTCCTTTCAGGTAGTTGTAGAGAGCAATGAGGTCTGCCCTGAGCCTCCTCTTCTTCAGACTAAACAAAGCACATCTTCTATTCTCTCCCCATGAGCATTCAGGCTCACGTCCTCATCTACATCCTTTGTCAGATTCTGATGTCACAATTTCACATCCCAGAATCCCCTCCCCTCCCCACCCCACCCCACCCCACCCCACCCCTTCCCTTCCCTTCCCTTCCCTTCCCTTCCCTTCCCTTCCCTTCCCTTCCCTTCCCTTCCCTTCCCTTCCCTCCCCTCCCCTCCCCTCCCCTCCCCTCCCCTCCCCTCCCCTTCCCTTCTTTTTTTTTGAGTTTCTGGCTGGAGCGTACTTTTTTTTTTTTGTTTGTTTGTTTCTTTCTTTCTTTCTTTCTGTATCACTTTCAAGATTGACAGAAAACTTGTTTTCTACTTGGAAAATAAGAATATGTTTGTAACATTATCTTCTAAAAACCAGGAACTGGAAAGACGAAATGTTAAAGGGGTCCTAGAACCTGATTCAGTTTGGTAACCTGTGAAATATCAACACATCAGAATCCAAATTTATGATCCCCGTGCCTCAGTTTTCTTGCTGTCTAGTCTCACTAGATAAACATCTTTGGACCTTTAATCTTCTAGACATATGCAATCTTGTACTTGAGCATATAGAGAAAACTTCAGTTCAAATATCCTGTTGACTAAGCTTAGTCAAGATCCGGAAACTGTTTCTCTGTCTAAATCCCCTGATTCATTTGCCATGCTCTGAGCATGACCACAGAGACAGGTTATTCACAGGATACATCTTTTATTCCTTTTAACTTTTCCATAACTGCACCATGCACTGACCTAGGCAGTAGGTGACCTGGCTTCAACTCCTTTCAATGTCAGTGAATTCTGACCCACCATTACTTCTCTTCAGCAAAATCCCCCTAACTCTATGGATTTTACCTTGAAGGTAAAAAAAAAGAAAAAAAAAAAAGAAAAGAAAAAAAAAGAAGATAAGTGGTTCTCTACTTTTGAAATTACATTGTATCCCTCAAAAGAAATTGTATAAAATCTAAAACCAGTCTAATTGTAAAGACCCTTAAATAGAAAAATTGGGGACCTAAAGACATTTTCTTAACCGTTGACTGTTTCTCTATTTCATCCAGTGGTATATTCATTTTAGGTGTTCATGTAAACCAGTCACTTTGGATTATCTTCTAATGTTACAAGGGAGCCTGCACACCTGACGCCAACATCAAGTTTCTCATCTAGTGAACTTGGAACTTAAAAAGATATTGAAACCCATGTGCATTAAAGAGCCCAATTCTGACTTTATTTTTTGCTTTTACCCTTGAACTAGGAATGCTGGCGTACATTTCTCTGAACTCCCTCTTCCTTTATATTTACCACTTTTGAAATTGCAATGTAATGCCCCTTAGGCACATGCTGTTCCTGAACCTAGGAAGCAACCTCATGTTAGTGGTAGTAGACAAAGATCTGTGTCTTTTTCAAGTTTTTCTGCAATCATATGTTCCAGTATTATAGATATCAATTATGTTCTTTTGGAAAAAGAGTACCTTCATAAAAGCAATTTTCTGTTTGTAATATTCTATATTGCACTAGATATAGCTGAAGATATTGGTGTCTGAATAGGATCATTCTCCCTCATTTCTCTGTATCTCAGCTTGATTGTGTGATGAATTCACAATTCTGTATTTATGACTTCACAATCCTAGCCATGTAAACAATCTGTAATAGCATAAATTCAGAGCTGTGGCTTTACTTAAGACAAAAAAAAAAAAAAAGGAAAAAAAAAGGTAAAGCAGGAAAGGACTGAAGAGAAAGGTTGTTATTTCAGTGGAGGTTATTTGAAAAAGAGAAATGAATATGTGAAATGATAACAAAAAGCCATTCTAAACACTGGGATTCTATTTAAGCCTTTTTTTTTTTAAAAAAAAAACAACCTGTTGGGACACTCTTTAAGCCTTTCTTTTTCATTAACCCATAAAAAATATATATATTTAATTTGAATTAATTTGTGGTAGCAATAAATTAGGATTTATATTGACAGCATTTCAAAGCATTGGTTATGATATTTTTCTGTTTAAATAGGGAGAAGAAAAGGAAAAGGTACGTTGTAAGGTATGTTGTAAGGGAAAGCAAATCCTTGTATAAGACTCTATCATCTGGCCCAATTCTCAGCTCTGCGTGCAGTTCATTAGCTTTAGAGCATACAGTGATGCAACTACTTCTGGTCCATCTGCCCTGAAGGAAATGAGAAATCAAGCTACAAAGAAGCTACAAAGATGAGAGAGAAAAGTGAGGCAGTTGTCTAGCCAGAAGTTTTTTTTTTTTTTTTTTTTTAATAGATCTGGGCGTCCATCAGAAAAAGCCTGGCTGAAGTTATGTTCTGTTTCCCACTACTGACTGTGAAAGAGAGGGTGAGCTCCTTTAGAGCTATAGCTAAAAATTTCCATCTGCAACAAAACCTCTCTGATGGGAACGGGAGTATTTCCACTTCTCTGAATGAAGCTTGAACTAAGACTCAGTTACTATAGAGTCACTACATGCTGTGCTGGTGAATTTGCCAGCATTTGCATTACATCTTGTGTGATCTGTACGCAAATTTCCTTATACACTGTCAGAAGAAGTTACTCAAAACTGGTCCAAACTTAACAGCTGCAGTGGCTGACTCCCAATATTGTGATCCAATGGGCTGCAGTTGTCTGTACATCACTGCAGCTAGACTGCAGTAGCCCGTAAAGGCATTAGCCACAGCAGGAAATATTTTCTCTGCTTTTTTTTCCTGCCAGAAGAGTTGGATGTGACAACAAGCTGGGATGGGAATGCTGCTTACAGATCTTTCCTCCAGTTCCCTTGCCTTCCACCAGCTATACCCTGCAGCAAAGGTGTCCCTTCTTTTCCAAGGGCATCCATAAGCATTCAGGCAGGCAGTTACTGAGAAATATGACAGCAGGATGATGTTGCCAAACCATACACGTGCAGGGTACATCTCCCTCATCCTCCTTTACATATTTTGAGGGCCAAAAGTTCACTTTACCTTTGAGGAGGTCCTGAGAAACAGGAAGTCCTCAGCAGGAGGAGGTAATTACTAATCTATTGGTAACTTGAGACAGATGGAAGGATCCTAAGACCACCTTTTTCATAAACTGTACACTGAACCACAATAGTATAGATATTTTCAGAAAATATTCTTAATGTATAAAGTATTTTTACTACATACCTTCAGCCATACTCAAAATTATGAACTTGGAAATTTTCATACATTTGAACATCTGAGGGAAGAGCTTGTGTTTGAACAAGATTTATTTCAAAGCTAATTATGACTTTTAAATCTTTGTGCAGAAATGATTTTTCTGGGAGGATTTGGTCAGAAAGCTTGTTACACCTACAGTTACACACAATCCTATTATCATCAAGTGCTAATAGAATATTTCAAACTAAAGTAACAAATTGGAATTCACATAAAACTGAACAGTCCTTGTTTAGGTCATTATTAGGAGAGTATCTAAGTCCTCAAAACTCTGTTGATTCCACTTGGATGATGTTTGTGATTACTGTCTTGCTGCAAAGGCTGCCTGTAGCCTGTATGCTTTTGATATTATGAACACTGTATAACATTCACAATTTTGTGACAAATCTCACTAATATGAATTAGCACCAAACAATGCATAAAGGTTTATTGTTGCCAGAAACTGATCTCAGGCATGGAAGGAAAATAAAGCTTTATTCTCTCTTTAAGCAACACTTCTTTCTTTTACCTTCATATGTGATTATTCATTGTGTAAATAAAAGTTTATGAAGTGATATATAAAGTACATTACACTTGTTAAATCTTAAACCACATTGATACATCCTTAAAGCACAGCAGCATGGACTAAAAGATACTTCTCCAACAACTCATTATTCATGGATCATTGACATGATAGACCCTAATGACTCCCTCAAAGACATTAGAGTGTACTATATAAATGTGAGCCCTTAATCCATGGATCATTGGCATGATGGAATGCAACATTCTTTCAAAACCTTTGCAGTCTATCAAGTGAATGCATACAATTAGAGATTCTTAACTTGTGGATTATTGCCACAATTGATTGTTACACTTCCTTTGGGCTTTCTATGGTCTATCCCATTAATGTATATTCAGTGAGTGCTAATCAGTAGATTATTGATACAAGCTTTTTCCCATTAATGTATATTCAGTGAGTGCTAATCAGTAGATTGAAACAAGCTCTTCATCTCTTTTGTCAAAAGAACTTGCACGTGTGAGGTATTTCCCTTTTAAAAGAACTTAAAGAACTGATTTTCATTCTTTAATTCAGTTAGTTATCTATTTGCTTCTTTCTTTTGCTGCATTATCAATTATTTATGCAAACAAGCTCTTGTGTTAAAATGACTTTTTGTATTCATCTTACTAAACTGGAATTTCAGCTTTCACTTCTATTGTTTGTGAGATCGCATACAAAATGACATGGGAAGAAATGTGTTCTGGTTTAAAAATTGAGTGTAGATAGTTCATGAAATGTATGTGAAAAAAAAAAAAACTATTGAAATTCTATGCATACCAGTAATAAGTGCTTTTAAATGGACTTTCTCACACAATTTCCTCTGTTAAAATTCCTAAAGTTATCAACCCATACCCTATGAATTTGTAGTTTTGAGATTAACCTTTTATTGTTTAACTATTAGAAAAGTTCTTACTGTAATGCAGTGGCATTCAGCTATTTCTGGTCTGTAAGTCATAAAATGGCTAAATCTCGCCTCATAAACTCCCATAGCTTACATTCTTGCCTATTCCTGGTAGTGTTGTATTGATAGGTGGTAGGAGGGGGAAACTAACTGAAGAGGATCTCAGAGCCCTCTCAGAACACCATATCTCCCAGGCTGCTAGGTAGCAAAAGGACTGAATCCAAGGTTCTTACATTGCTCAGATTCCCAGCTGGGACACAGCTGCAGGGAGCAGGCTGCTTACCTCCCAGTGAAAACTTGCCTTTCAGTTTCAACAAATCATCATTAAAAAACCAACCAACCAACCAACCAATCAATGAAAAAAAAAAAAACAAAAAGTAAAACAACAACAACAAAAAACAACAACAAAACACCAAAAACTGCTTTGCTAGAAAGTTCCTCATCACCTGTTTTTCCTCTTACTTAGTTACCCTCAGCCATGATTTGGACAGACCCTTGGATGGGGTCAGTCCATGTCAATAGGCATATATCTAATAATGATACAGAGAATGCTGAATTTCTATTTTCATTAAAAAAATATATATTTTAGCCTCAGTGGTTGCAAAGAAAAACTTGAAATGTGAACTGAGTGTAGCAGCTTTACTTACAGCTGCTTGGAGACAAAAGAAAAAAAAAAAGAGCAGCAGATGGTGAAGAAGCAGCACGTACTAAATCTCAAAGCCAGTAAGGAAACCACTCACTCCCCACACCTGCAGAAATAAGCATGGTTCTTATTTTCCTGCGTGGGGTGAAAGGCTGGTTAAGAGGAGAAACATGTCTGGGTAATGCAGATAAGGAGTGAGCAGAGAGAGCTATGGCAACAACAAAACAAAATAAGATCAAAAGGAAAGTTTACTTGTCCTTCCCTGCCCAGTCACCTGTCTCAGAAACTCAGATATTGGCTGCTATCAGCCAGGGTATGTAGTTTCCTATCTGAAAAGTTCTTATCTAGTTTAAAACTGCTGATCTAGTTTTTATTTATTTATTTATTAGGAGATAACTTCCATTGTAACTAAGATGTTTGACTTTGTAAAACTTGCATCCTTTCACAATGAACTATGAACAAGTGCCAGATATTTGAATTCCTTTATCCCTTTTCTTAGCCTTCTATGAATGAGAAGATAGCATAATCAGGTTTAAAACAGATAAGTCGAATAAGTGGGGAGAGAAGGGGGGGGAGCGGGCAGGGAGAGCAGCTCAGCTGAAAGCATATGTGTTTTTCCACCTAAGAGCATGTATTTTCAGAAACCATGACAGACTCTCAGTGGGACAACAGGTAGTTTAGGCTCCAGATCTGACTTATGTTAAAATGATCACAATCTCACAGTGATAACCTCAACAAGTTATTTTGTTTTCTTCCCTCTGTGCTTTTAGAAGAGAAAATATTAATTTTCCATTGATTTTAGGGTATGTAAACAAACTGTTTTAACTAATGAGCTACCATTTGCCTCACAGCAGTGCTCAGTGTAAGTCCACAAATTTACTTTCCAGATTGCAGTTCCTCATTAGAATTGCTCTGAAGGAAAATCTGTAGTGAGAGGTTCCCACCACAGTCTTTTCCTTACTGCAGGTTGCTACTCTCTCAGAGGCATTGTTCAACTTTTTGCATGTCTATGCTCTACAGTAGACTGGTGAAATGACCTTCAGTGTGCACATGAATTTTTTTATGAACCCAGCTGTTTTCACTGGTCCCATTTATGGAACAGACCACTTGGTGCTTTATATAATGTATAGCAGGAGATAAGCTTGCCTGTGTTTTGGTGGAACCAAAACCTCTAAAATGGTTTTGTTGAGAGAAAGCTCATAATGCTGGATATTGTATGGAGATTATACTCATATTAATGAAATTAGAATCAAGCATTTCAACATCGTATATATTCTTGCTGACACATTTTTTGGCACATATCTGAACAGCAAAAATGAAAAATGCTTTACTTACTTTTTCAGAAACAGAAACACACATAGAAAGAATGTCAAAAAAGACAACATTTGTTTTCCTTCTTCCAAATGATATCTTTTTTGGCCTTTAGGAGATTTATGTGAATGAAAATATAATAAAAATTGATATTTAAAAACAGCCTAGAATTTCCCTTTAAATTATGGCAGTGCTGCTGACTGTTGCTATGTTAACTGCTATCATGAGGTTGCTTAATGATATCTTGTTAGTGATGGAAGATAATGAGATGATAAGGGCAAAATTCATTGACCTTTCAAATCTTTTGATTCACTAAATGACACTGTTAGATAAGCTAATTAGATTTTGCTTCTGCTGGAATGATGGCTTGGTTCTGATCTTATTTGATTAAGAGGAAGAATCAGTGGCTGCTTTATGTTATCATTCTGATTTATTACTATAACTATTGAAAGGTGCCTTAAGGGTAAAGAACTGATTTATTTCTTTTTATTTAGTACTAAATTATCTCTGAGATATTTGTGATAAAGCCTAAATCACTTACATGGTATTTGACAATACCATTTGTACAACAGTCCTGTAATATCTCTGGCTTAATATGCTTACTTCCAAAATCACTATAATGGGAGCATTTGGAAAGATAAACTTGAAATAGTGATAAAAGACTAACTTAATCTCAGTTTCCCAGGAGACTTGTCAAGGGGGAAGAGATATTCGGTTAACAGCAAGGCTGTAGCAAATTATCAGAGAATAACACAATTAGTCAGAATATTTTACTCATGGCATTCATATACAAATGTTCCAAGATGAAAGTATGCAACTCCTCAGTACTGCAGAAACCCTACTTATGCATTTAACTCCGGGCATTTCAATAGTTTTATATCCTTTAACCTATCATTAGGAATCCAGTTCGGCTGATGAGACTAGTCCTGCTCTTTAACTCAGCATATGTTTCTGAATCAGACCCATGGTTCACAAGTTGAAAAGTGAGCATATACAGGTAAAGTTACTGAAGAAAATGGTGAAAAACATGAAGTCTGATTTTGGGCACATGTACAAGATAAAACATTCCTGATTTTGTAAGGTATAATTGTTGCTGTCTACTTTATAACTATTAGCCAACTTACATATCACTATTTTAGTCAGGTTTTTGTATGAAGTAAAATGTCTTAGAGTATATACAATATTTTACCAAACTAAGTAGATTATATCCTTTCATTTGACTTAATATCTCAAACTCACTAAAGACTGATACCAGAACTTGCAGTTTATTTTTCTTAAAATTATGTTGACAGCTATTATTAAGATATCTTAATTTGTATCAGTTAGCTTTAAATATGTATATATTTTAATGTTGCTTGAACTGGAATCCAGCCATAATGACTGAGCTGTAATCAGTCAGGTAATTCCAAGGATATTGGTGCTGCATTAGTATTCTTCTAGTCACCTGGAATTACCTTGGTTTATTATTAAAAATGAAGCACCATAAACGAGGAGGGTTTCTGGAAGCCCCTAGAGCCCCACTTTCAGTGAGAAGTCCCAGCATTTCCAGACTTTCTGCTGCAGAGTTAGGACTCAGAGCCTGGAAGTCTTGCAGTAGCTTTTGGGGCTCCTCAGCTGCAGTCAGGCCAACAGTACTGTGATTCTGAGGCAGGGTCTGAAAGAGTCTACCTCGCTAACTGGGGATGATGTGGCATCAGCTAAGGTCCTTGGGTAGTCTGTGATAATCAGTACAGGACCTTTTTGTAATTTGTCTTGGATTTAATTGAAAATATTTTTCTGGAAATTATATTTTCATAACAAATGGAATTATGCTTCATCAGAAGCTTGAAAATTATTACCAATGGAAATTGGTTCTGCATAGTGAGACAGCTAAGATCTCTGCAAATAAAGTTTATTTGAAAAGTTGTAAAAGAATAAAGCTACCAAAATCCAAAGGAGCCATGAAGATCTATGAGAGGGATATAAACAGTGAAATGCACACAGGGGCACACAGTAGCATTTTGCAGTAGATCAGCAGACTTCTGTGACAAAGGTAGGAAAGTGATTTATATGTAAGATCAAAGAAAACACACTGAAGTAGAAAGATTGTGTGTTATGGAAGTAAACAAAATGGAGTCTCATGATTCTTTTCAGAAGGTAGGACTCCTCAGCCCCATAGACTGCCCTTCAGAAGGATGTGCAGATTCAATTTTTGATCTTGCTTGTGTACTTCATATTCTTGTAATCAAAGAATGGTATTGTAATGAGTATTTAAGTATCAGAAAGAGTGCTTCTGGTTTCATAGTAGCTCCATGATTTCTGTGAATGAAGTTGATCGGTATTTACTATTTTCTGTACGCTTATTGTGCTGAGTTTTGTCTATATTATTGAGATAGTGTCAGTTAACATTTGCAGACTGTGGAATTAGATTGTCTGCCTACTTAATTTTTTTGATTGATCTTTGGCATTGTTGATCATGCCAATCTGTATTCTCCAAAAGAAATCTCTGACAAATATTTGGAGTTATTATGGGACAGAGACTTAATGTGTCATTCACAGTGTGGACTCCTGTTTTTGGAGAGCAAGTAGTTTAACAGAATGGTTACAGCTGTTCTGCTCTGCTTGGTCTCATCATGAGGCTGGAGTTCTGGGTATACTCAATTTACTAGCTTAGGCATAGCCATATGGAAAGATGGTTGGTGAACACTACAACTTAAATCTAGTGTATTTTCTACATAATATACAAGACCTTAATCCAGATTCTGTGTATGATGTGTAAGATGCCTTTGTGCTTATTATAATGTAGCATAGCATAATGTTATGAAGTATGGTTTCCAAAACAGGTCTGGGGGCAGTTTGAGCTATCTGTTCCTCTTTCACATGTTTAAGAATGTGAATGTCACACTATGTAGTACTAAATGGCACTGCTACTGAAATAAATACAATACTGGTTTGCTCAGACAAAAAATGTTACAAGCCTGCAGGGTAAGAGGAAATATTACTTTACAGTTCAACTGGTTACAAACTACATAACTTAAAGATAGAACACTTGTTTTGAAGGATTTGAACAAACTAAAGTATAATGCTGCAAACTCTCTGTGCCCAGAATTCCTATTGGCTTCCCAGAGAGACCAATATGTGGCAGATTTGTAGAAATAGTTCTTAAGCAGTTTGATCATTCAGTAAGCAAAACTGTGTAAGGCACATTTTTTTTGTATAAAGTCATGTCTGTTTTATTCTCCAAACTTCTTTTTTTCCCGTTTCCAATTTCACTTCCCAGTCATGCAGAACAATGTGATAAAACCCAAAAAGGAGACTGAGTAAAATGAAAAAGGGCACCACACACATGCAAACTGCAGCCTGCCAGTAGTGCTGAATGCTAATGAGTAATTATTTGATCTCACCCCAATCAGTCTTGATCAGATAATTAATCAAGGGCTGACCATATGACCTAAACTTCTGAAAGAAATTGCTGTATATTTTTTTTTCAATGTGTGAACAGGTGGTTCACAAAATGCATTAATTTTTAACAAAATAAATTCACTTCACCTCTGTATTTCAAAAGCTTAACAGAATAATGTGCACTTACAAAAATCTATAAATGTAGGTTAATAATACTTTGGACCCAATCATCCTTTCTTTGAGATCAATGCCTGTGCAGAGGTCTGATTCATTAGTTTTTTAACACTGTAGAATTAACAGATTGCTTTTTAGAACCTCCAGTTTATTTTCAATTCCCACCACAAAGCATTTATTTATTAAAAAAATAAATAAAATTAAACAATTAAATTCAAACACAAAAGAAATTAGAAATGCAACTTCACCTTGGCTGACTTTCACAATGCAGATTCTTCCTACATGCTGAAAATTAAATGAGTATTGGACTGTTCATTACTGTAAGTATTACAATTTGTTCTTTTCTGCTGTTCCCCACCTCCTGTCCATCCCCCCCGTGAAATTTTATTTAAGCTCTTGAGACAATGAACAGTAAAAGGTAGAGGGGAGAGAGGATACAGTTTGCTTCCTTTGAATATGTACCTAAAGATTTTCATTAATATAGACAAATGTGGAATATAAGCAAATGTAGTCTCTAAGGAAATCACTTTCTTCTCTGAGAAGATCACACAGATATGTCACCTGAAGAGCTGAATGAGTCAGTGCTTCCTTGAAGAAAGAATGATACTTGCAAAACTTAATATTTATAGTCTAACCTTCAGGATTCTGGTTTAAGTTACCAAGAAGATCAAGATCTCATTTCCTCCTGCTTTATCACATAGCTACAGATTCAGGAAGTAAGCTGAAAAAAAAATTTCCAGTGAACAACCTTGATGTGAAGAAATTAATACTTATATGGAATATTTAGACCAAGTTCTGGAATTGAATTTATGAATCTTGTTCCTGTGGTGCCTTCATTGTGGGGGAGGGTGTCTACTCTGAGTAAGGAAATAAATTTGGGAAGTAGAGAAAGAAGGAGAGAGAAAGATTTTACAAACATTCATTAGCTGAATCACAGAAAGCTCCAAACATCAGAAGATTCCTAGAAGTTTTAATTAGACCAAAGATGACCTCAGTTTGAATGAGAAAGGTCTTATCTTTAGAGGGAGGACTGACTATAATCAGTAAGACAGGTTTGGGAATGGATTAGTTAAAAGAAGAGGGAAATGGGAAATTATGATGCTTCAGATCAGGCAATGAAAACTCCTGATCATGAGCATTCAGGAATGAATGTTTCAAAATCAATGTTTCAAAAGCAATGTTTTAAAATCAAAAGAAAATTGGAAAGTAATTGAAAGGAAAGACATGAACATTGGCAATGATAATTAACATGGATGAACAGTCATCAGCATGACAGACTTGGAAAAAAAGGAAACAGGACATCTTTGGACAACTCTGGAATAATAACAATGGAAGGTAAGTGGCAAGATGGTAAATTGAGACTCTAATGTATCAATCCAAAAGTCCATCAGAGCCAACATCCTATCTCTCATACTTTCCACTTTCACAAGCTGAAGGAAAAATGGAAGAAGAAGTGTAGAGCAATTATTTTGCCCTTAAAAATCTCTCAGCTTCCTGGAACTTGCTGAGGCATATTGTATTTCTTTCATTGCGTGTAACAGCTACTAATGAACCTAATGTCCATAACTTTTCCTAATCCTCTCTTTGAATCTACTTACATTTAGTTGTTGTGACCAACATCCCAACCCCATATTTGTAAGTTGACTTTTTGGCATATTCCAATTTCAGAAGGAAGTTTTTTTTACATTTTTGGGTGAATCGGGCTGTTGATTATTTTAGATAGGAGCTATTTATGTGCTATTAACCTATGGACTTTGCTAACACTAGCTTGAGTCAAACAAAACTACCATGAGGGGAGATAAGATTTTGGATTGGCATAATTTGATGTATATATACATTTTCTCTCTAAGATGTCTAGAAAAGTCAAAGACATATTTTAAATATATGAAAGAACTCAGAAGTATTTAAGATCTCAGATGGATGGAATGGGTGTTGACAAAGTAAAACGTGTTTTGGTTTTTTATGTGTACTTTTGCAGGATACATGTATGCATCTGTTTACTAACACTTCCAAAGATTGTGGTTGTTAGACAGACTTACATATGGTAACTTTGAAACTAGTGGACACAGTCATCCTAAGGAACGCAGCTACAGAAGAAAGCTGGAATCAGCTGTATTTGTAAAAGACTGTAGACAGCAGAATAACCTCCTCTAATGTATAAAGAAACTGAACACAGAAGAGTGCACATTATAGAAATAGGTAGGATAGAGAGGCTAAGCATACTGAAATAGCATACAAAGAAACTGCTGACGTGCTGCATGTACTTCAAGAGTATTGCAGAAAACACTTTCAAGGACAAACTATTCTTTCTTTCTAGCAGAGACATTTTTCAATGAATGTTTCAAATTTTCTCATTTAGCGGTTAAAGATGAAATGGATGGACTTGCAATTGACAGCAAGAGTGGTGTTAATTAAAACATTTGTTACCACTTGCTTTTCTGTAACACAAAGAAAGTTGTTGTTTACCTTGACGAATATTTTTCAGATGTTCGGAGACAATGAGTTTAATATATAAGTGGTCAGCAGATACTTTATAGAAAGGATTTAAGAATGTCCAGTAGCCTTCTTCAATTTGCTTGACTGAGAGTATGGAGCAACAGTTCGTTTTCCCAGTCACTGAGGAACATCAAAGTCTTCCCAATGATGGCAGTGGATTGGGATTGGGATAGGTTTTCAGGATGTGTTTTTATTTGCCTGTATTCTGACTCTTGTAATTATTACTTTAAAACTTCTATTCAGAAAATAAAAGGCACTTGAGCTGAAATGTAAACTTCTTGGGCTTAGAAAATTGCATTTAATTTAATCTAGAACTGAGGCATACACACAAGTGTATGTATCTTTCATGGGAACATCCCTTCAAAGATATTTATAAATGAAAAGGGTAGCACATGACTATGTAACATATGTTTGATTGTCCATTGTTGCAAATGGTATTGCTTATTATCTGGATCAGAGTATGAAATTTGTTGAAGTCTAGAAATGATACTTGCTGTCCTGAAAATGATGACTTTGTCAGTGAAGTTCCTAATTTACCTTGCAAAAAACACAAGCCAATGTCTATTACTGCCAAAGCTAATCAACCATGTTGTAAAATGAGAAAGGTAAGGGAGGAGAATGGGATGAAGTTGATTCCTTCCTGGAAATAGGTTGGAGACAGAAACATTTCCATGGGTCAGAGATAGATGGTTGCTTAACAAATGGACCCAGATATTAGTATTTTTCACTGAGATGCCTTTTTTTGTTGGCTGAAACTATATAACAGTTTCTGGCTGATCACTGTCTTCATACACCTGTAATTTACTCAGCTTCTTCATCTTTTCCTTGAACCTTTTACAGGTTCTACTGATGCTCAAGGAACACCATGTTTCAGAAACATTTTGAGAATGATTGCAATACAGAACCCTTTCCATGGAGTCTTTTGAGAATCTAATAAGACTCATGTATTACTGGTAGAATGAGGTTTAAATGGCATATTGTATCCAAGCATCTTTGGCTAACAAAGCACAAACTATACCCCAGTTTTATGTGATTTTATTAATGACTGAAAAGTGTCATATGTAGCGTGACCTCACCCAGACATTACAGCGTATGTATTATGATTAACAGTGGTACGTCTCAATAATGGGACGTGAAGCTATATCAACTTCGTATAACTTATCTTCAAGGCCTTTTCACCTTTCTCTCCAACCAGTATCGAAAGTCAGAGGTCATAGTACTGCAGAGGGCCTATGTTCTTGACTTGCTGCTGGAGGTTTTTTGGCCAGCTTGTGCGACCACTTGAACATAATGACAAATGTGATGAATAGCAGGTCTGTTCCATAGCTGGTGTGTTCAGGCCCCAGTTAAATTGCCAGTGTTTAGTTTTGAGTTAGAGAGATTCTAAAGAACTAGCTTCTCTTTGAAATATCTCAGCAACCTATTTGTTTAGGACACCTATGGAGAAGCGATCTGAGTCATGGAAAGAAGGACCTTCAGGAGGAGGTCAACGGTGTCTGAATGCAGAGAGCAGTCAGAAAGAATCACTCAAATTTTGTATTCTCAAAAACTTTCTGCTGGTTTCACTTAGACTATTTCATGGAATCGATTAAGTAATAGAAATGATAAATTAGTGCTCAGCTTTTAAATCCTAAAGTGTGCAATCCAGTTCCTAGTCTCTTTGAAACAATTCCAGTCATGGATGTTCTTGTTTTGTCTCTTGAATACAAAGTCTGGCATAGCTTTGTCTCCACCACCATTCTACCTGTGTAGGTTTCATATGACCACTCAGTACTATTACTTGATTTGTTTTCTCTGTTTGCCATACTAGAATTACTGTAATGAAGATTTGAATATTGCAATCAGTGAATCAGTGTAATTTGTAAAGCCAGTTTTATTGGTATCTATTTCTATTGTGAAAGTCAGTGCTTTCAGTTCAAAGACATTAAACAGGACTAGAGAAAATATTTTCAGTTATGTACATCTTCTTTTGATACAGAACATAGAATCACAACCAATGTTTTTTCAAAAGCATTCATAAAGTGAAATTTCTTGTTCCAGTTTGAAGGTTGGACAATAAATAAAAGGCTAGTAATATGCACTTCCATAATTTTGATGATTCAAAATATTTGATCTCTTGTGATAAAGACTTTGTAGTCTTAAATTCAGAATACTAGCAGTGATCCCAGCTGATCATGGCCCTTTTCAAGATGCTAGTATAGGAATGAAGAAGAATGTTAGTGCTAAATATTCTTGGGGAAAAAAAAATATATATATATATATAGTTTGTTGAAACGGAAAATTCTTCTGTATTAAAACTTTGAGAATTTCCTCATGTCCAGCTGGAGCTTTATCAACACCTGCAACATACACTGCCTTAAAATAGCAACAGTGCACAAGCAGGAATACTTTTCTAAGATGCAATAAATACAGATTTAAGTAATTTCTGATTTAAATAAAGCCTGATTAATTTCTGTTCCCACTTCCACTTTTTGTGAGTGTCCCAAATAGTGGACTGTGATTTAAGTGAATATTTACATAATGTTTTCTATGGAAGAGCCTGGCTGTTATAATGTATCTTTACAATGTAATAGAATGAAACCTGATTGTCCCTTCCATAGTGCCCCATAGAGCTAGGAGATACACACAACTACATTTGCACCATCTTGGATGAATTGTTGTTCTCCGACTTACTACTCCAAGAGATCTTTCTCTTTCCCACCATTCCTCTGGAATATATCTTAATGCTTTTTTGGACAAGAAAACCATTATTCACCCACCTCTAGCTATGCTACAGCTGTATTGTATTCGGTAGCATGTACTGAAACTGAAAAATCTTTTATTAACTATATACATAAAGTAATGGAATAACTGTAAAACTCCTTGATAAGTTGCTCAGGGTTTTTATTTTATTATTATTTTTAATGTTATTTCCTTTATTTTCTCTTTTGGCACAATGTCTTGGAATAACTCCCAACTACTAAAGTGTATAGTAGATCAGGCCATAAATAAGTACAATAAAGAATAATTTCTGGAATGTAACCTCTTTTTTAAATTATTATTATTTTTTAATGTTATAAATATTATCACTTGTGGAATACAGAATCACAGAATTGTCTAGGTTGGACGAGACCTCCAGGGTCACCCAGTCCAACCTCTGACCTAACACTAACAAGTCCTTCACTAAACCATATCACTAAGCTCTACATCTAAACATCTCTTAAAGACCTCCGGGGACGGTGACTCAACCACTTCCCTGGGCAGCCCATTCCAATGCCTAACAACTCTCTTGGTAAAGAAGTTTTTCCTAATATCCAACCTAAACCTCCCCTGATGCAACTTTAGCCCATTCCCCTCATCCTGTCACCTCGCTACAGCCTCCTTTAAGGTACCTGTAGAGTGCGATAAGGTCGCCCCTGAGCCTCCTCTTCTCCAGGATGAACAAGCCCAGCTCCCTCAGCCGCTCCTCATAAGACTTGTTCTCCAGACCCCTCACCAGCTTCGTTGCCCTTCTCTGGACTCTCTCGAGCATCTCCATGTCCTTCTTGTAGCAAGGGGCCCAAAACTGAACACAGTACTCGAGGTGCGGCCTCACCAGAGCCGAGTAAAGGGGGACAATCACTTCCCTAGACCTGCTGGCCACACTGATTCTTATATAAGCCGGGATGCTGTTGGCCTTCCTGGCCACCTGAGCACACTGCTGGCTCATATTCTGCCGACTATCAACCAGTACTCCCAGGTCCTTCTCTGCCAGGCAGCTTTCTAACCACTCATCTGCCAGCCTGTAGCTCTGCTTGGGGTTGTTGTGCCCCAGGTGCAGGACCCGGCACTTGGCCTTGTTGAACTTCACACAGTTCACCTCAGCCCATCGGTCCAGCCTATCCAGAACCTTCTGCAGAGCCTTCCTACCCTCGAGCAGACTGACACATGCACCTAACTTGGTGTCGTCTGAAAACTTACTGAGGGTGCACTCAATCCCCTCGTCCAGGTCATCGACAAAGATATTTGGAGTGGCCCCAGTACTGAGCCCTGGGGGACTCCACTAGTGACCGGCCTCCAACTGGATTTGACTCCATTCACCATGACTCTTCGGGCCTGGCTACCCAGCCAGTTTCTAACCCAACGAAGCGTATGCCAGTCCAAGCCATGAGCAGCCAGTTTCTTGAGGAGAATGCTGTGGGAAACGGTGTCAAAAGCCTTACTGAAATCAAAGTAGACCACATCCACAGCCTTTCCCTCATCCACCAAGCGTGTCACTTTGTCACAGAAGGAGATCAGGCTCATCAAGCAGGACCTGCACTTCATAAACCCATGCTGACGGGGCCTGATCTCCTGGTTGCCGTGCAAGTGCCGTGTGATGACACTCAAGATAATCTGCTCCATGAGCTTCCCTGGCACTGAGGTCAAACTAACAGGCCTATAGTTTCCCGGGTCTACCCTCCGACCCTTCTTGTAGATGGGCGTCACATTTGCTAGCCGCCAGTCGACTGGGACCTCCCCTGATAGCCAGGACTGCCGATAAATGATGGAAAGCGGCTTGGCCAGCTCCTCTGCCAGTTCTCTCAGTACCCTCGGGTGGATCCCATCCAGCCCCATCGACTTGCATACATCCAAGTGCTGTAGCAGGTCACCAAATATAATGTAAATGCTAATACAATTAGTATACAATACAATTACAATACTAATGTAAAGAAAGAGTCCCATGATACCACAAGCTTCTAAATAAAGTTACAATTTAATATTGTTAACAATCTTAGGTAAATATTATGATCACAAGCTATGAAATAAAAAACTGTCTCACATTTTAACCATTAAAACCAAAAATGTTAATAATAGACCAGGACATTATCATGCATTGACATGAGTGACATAAAATGAAAACATAAATAAATATTCCCTAAATTCTCAGACCTCTTTGAAATAATGGAAGAAGCAGTGCAATGCCTCTAAAAAGACTGGAAGAAGCACTGATGAAGAGCCAGCACACTACTGACATTAGAGCACAGGTATCTATGAAAACTGTCTATTTATTAAGAAGTTATGTCTACAACATGAAAAAGCCTTGCATTTGAGATCCTCTGCCTCTCCAGACTACAGGACCTGTTAAATGTGCTGTTTCCTTCTCTGAGGCAGGAAAGTAAGGAGGGAATTGTCCAAGGTACCCCACACAGGAAGGACAAGCAAAGCGTCAAAGACAGTTATAATGAATCAGTGAAGAAATGACATCTGTTTTATCCAGAACTTTGCCGCCATTGTATGTGTTTTACATACCACTCTTTGTCCAAAGTAACGTGCAGGGTGACATGGGAGTGCAGATGTGCACAGCAGCATCTCCTGTGCCTCTCCACATGTACCTCCTCATTAAGAAGAGTGTAGTCAGGAAAAAGGAGGTGTTGTCATTGACCCTCTGACCTCTGTGAATTGAAAATGGTAGAATCATAGAATTACAGTATTATTTAGCTTGGAAAAGGTCATTAAGATTATCAAGAACTTGTTCAGAGAACTATCAACAAGTGCACTACTATACAATAGTCTACTATATATACAGTTTATATATTTTCAATATACTAGTCTGTGATAGTATACATGAAGATGTAGAGTTGATTTGAACCGTTCTGGGAAGGAAGGAATAAAACCCCATGGAATTCTTTAGGAATATTTCATTAGGTGATTAGTTCTCCGTGGTGTCCCCAAACACAGCTGTCAGACATCAGTTCACACTGTGAATATGTCTGTGGCCATATAATTCAAGTAAAAATAAAAGCAATAATAAACAATAAATAATTAAAAACCCTAAGCTTTGCTGATAGGACATGAGATTTTTTTTCCCTTTTCTTTTTGTTTGAAAGCTAGAAGAGAAAGAAAACTCACAGCTATTGCATTCTGGAAATGCACACACACAAAAGTAATATAAGCCAGTACAAGTTGCTCGTTTGTTTTTGATTCCTGGATACTTAAAAATATACTTAAAGGCTAGTGTCTTTGTAAGCTTTGACCAGAATGTTCCTGCTCAAGCAGGGTCAGGGTACCAGGTTGCCCAGAATCACGTCCAGTCAGGACTTGAAGATCTCCAAGGACAGAGACTCCACAACTTCTCTGCGTAACTTGTTCCTGTGTTTGACCCCACACACAGTGAAAGTGTTATTTTGTGTTCAGATTGAATTCCATGTTTTCTTTTTGTTTTTTGTTTGTTTGTTTGTTTGTTTTCCCCTCTTGTCCTGCCACACGACACTATGGAGAAGAGGCTAACTCCTTCATCTTCATTCGTTCCCATCAAGTGAGTGTGCTCCTACTTCTCCCCATTCCAGAATCCCAGAAACACTCAAACTGGCTTTACAAAGGGTGGCTATACTGTGCTAAGATGCAAGTGTACTTGGAAAAAACCTAAGTAGATTTGAATGGGGTTGTACTGATAAGTCTTGTCAGACCCGAAACAAATTTGCATTGACTACATCCATTGTTCTTCTGATACATGATATTGATAATCCATCTATAGATAACTGAAATGTATATTCATATTTACAAGCATTAGCAAGAAGTGTAGCTATTGGCAGAGAGTTTTGTTTTAATCATCATTTTTCTTTAGTGTTGAATGTCAGAATAAATGTAAGCTCAGAAGCCAGTGTTGAATCATTTCCATACATTGCCTTTGGTAGCTTAACAATGTGACATGTTGAAATGACAAAATACCAAATCTCTATTGAAGATGTGAAGTGTTTACAATTACTTTTAATTCAGAAGGAACATATCATTTTAGAAGAGGACTTGTGGAACAGAAATAGCATGATGAAGGATAAAACAAATTTCTTTGAAGGTTGTAGACTATCAATGTCAACAAATTCAAACACAATCTCCAGAAGCAGGAGCTTTTAAAATACAAATACTACAGATTTTTCTCAGAATCTGAATGGCATAACTCCAGTCTTGAGAAAAATTTTCTGACTAGATGTTTCACTTAAAAGTTTTCATTCATATTATGATATATCCTGTTTCAAAGTGTTTAAATTAAAGAAACCAGATTAATACATGGGTTACCTGAGAAAGAAACCTGTTTTTTACTCCATTAATCTACTACTTTACAAACACAGGACATTTTTTTTTTCAAGTTATATCATATTTCTTTTTTCTCCATGTTTGCCCAAATTTTTAATCTTTAATGGCATTTCAAGGAGGATTGTGAAAATATCTGACAAGTCCTGCAGATATTTCTGAACTTCTAAATCCTTTCTGGATTAGGCTTCATCAGGGCTATGTGGTCAATAAGAACCTAGTGCTGACAGATTAGATTGAGAATTCAAGTAAAGAAAGGCACCAGATAATTTCTACAGCAAGGCCTCTACTATTGAATTAGCTCCCACAGGAATGAATTAGCCCACAACCTTAATGTGCCTGAACAAAAATACAGAATACACTTTTTTTAGAAGAAGATATATATATATATATATATATATAAAAGTATTAGATATGGGAGCGGAAAGGAAAAGGAAAGTCCTGCATATTTATGATGCTTAGTAATAACTAAGTGCTTGGTATCTGACTGCTATTCTGATGGGCAAATCAGATAATGACATAAAAATAAAAGATTAACATGCAGTATGACCTGAAACAAACAAACAAAAAAATATGGACATAGTAGTCATACTTTATGTTAGTCCAAAATACTTTTTACTTGAGATTGCATCTAGGTTTTGTTCTTTTCTAAAGAATTCTACTGATTCTATGATTCTATGATTCTCCACTTTTCCTAGTTAGTTTCCCTTACATCCTTCAGGGATATTACCTTTTAATAAGGAATCAAATCTCTGCCAGATTCTTCTAATCAACCTCTAAAAGAATAATGTCTCCATGTTAGTTTACCTGCTAAAGATATAGCAGGGAAAAAAAAGCACAGGCTGCTAATCAAAATTTTTGATTTTACCTTCAAGGTGACTATGCCAGAATAGCTTTAAGGTCATTGAGAGTGAAACAACTGATGGATGAGAAGTAATAACATGGACAAGCTTTAGTTTCAAATATCAGAATAACTCAAAATGTCCACACTTTAATTACTTTTGTCAAAACACATATTTTAGAAGCAATCACCTAACACCAGTATTGTGAAATGTCATGAAAAATTGAAACTCATATACTTTTTTTTTTTTTCTTAAATGATATAACACTGTTTCATTTTTGAATGCTATACTTCTAAGGTGGTTGCTGAAAATTTGTATTAACAGTTCCTTAGTACAATTTACATTTCCTCTGGTTTATTCAACATATTTGTTCATTTGAGGGGGGGGAAAAAAAAAAAAAGATGAAAACTTCACTTACTAAAAAGAAATAAGTAAAATAAAGCTGCAAACATGGTAAAAATCTCGTTAGTATTAGGACATATGGTTTAGTCTAAAATATTACTTTCCACATAATACTTTGTAATTTTTATAAAGTTACAATTGATCAATACAACTTAAATAAATTGCATTCCACAGTTATCAGAGTGATAGGCCTAGATCTGGCAGTAAAGCATTCAATAGTCTGTCAGTTTGGAACAATGAAGGAGAACTGGGGGAAACAGATAAGAGAAATTAACAAACAAGCTAACTTTTGATTTAAATACAGTTTAAATAATTGCATAGAGTGCGAGTGATCAACGTTATTTTTTTTTTCCAAATTGAGCTATCCATCTAGATCCATAACTACATCATTAACAGAGACAGAGAGGCACTTCCAGGTGAAAGGTTTATCTCATACAATGATAAGAGATTAAGGTAGTTGGGATGATTGTTGGGAAGTAATTTATTTTACCGCTGGCAAAAGAAAGTGCTTTAATAACCAGATTGGACCAGGTGCTTCACTTTTGGCAGGCATAGGTGTTGTAACTCATACCTATCATGGAAGAAACATTTTGTAGCTCTACAAAAGCTCAGGACATAACAGAAAACAAACAAACAAATAAGAAAACAAACAAACAAACAAAAACCATCAAAACTCACATTGCACTGATTACTTATTGCCATTACTGAAAGTGACAAAAGAATGAACACTCAAGCTATGACTTGGTCACATGATTACAGACTTTCAGTGTGCTTTGTCCTCTAAATCAGTCAGATATGTATTATCAAGTCAGAAGAATATTTCTGATACTCTGGCATTTTGTACTTCTCACTGTCCAGTTAAAAGTGTTGAAAAGTGCACTAGAACTTCAGAGTCATAAACTATATAGAAAACATACTAAGAAGAAATTAAAGCATAAAGTTAACAATTATCAGGAAAAAAAAAAAGAGTGAAAAGTTCCAATTGCATTGAATAAATTGAATTAGTGGATGTATAGATCTTATGCTGTGTACAGCATTCTTTCTCTGAAGCAATCTCCATAAAAAATATATACTGCTGAATGAGTATCAGACATTGAGGATGTCTGAGGATTGCATTTACTCTATATTGAATAAAGCTTACTTTCACCAAGAGCAACATTTCTTAATAGTGGAGTTGAACAGATTTAGGGCAATGAACACTAGTAATTTTTACAATGCAGATCATGTGACAAAAGAATATCTGAAATTTTCTTTTGTGTGTGTGTGTGTGTTACATTATACATAGAAAAGTGAGTATATGCATGTCGTTTTTCATCATTAAATATTTTTGGATGGTTGTTTCAAAATCCAAATCCACTTTAACTAAAACAAATTTTATTTACTTATATACAGGCCTCTGTTTTCTCTGAATTATTTCATGAAGCAAAGGGTTTGCTCAATCTACAATGTTATAAGACTTCTAGTATGGATTTCATTTGTTATATTTCTAGAGATCTACTACATAAATGTCTACAACTAAGCTAGTAACCTCAGTTTGTATCATAGTCAAAGAAAATGAAGAGGTAAGTTAAGACATGATTAATATGATGTTTTAAGCATTTACTTTTAAATAAGATGAATAATACTCTCAAAGTAACCTTCTATTTTCCCTCAGTTGTAAAAAGAGTTTGGATGACTAGTTCAGAAGTGTTTGTCTGTTTTTGATATATTTTTTTGGTGAGGTAAATAATATCTTTAATGACTCAGTCATCTAAAAATGTAACCATTAGAATACTTGAAAAAGAAAGTAAATCTATGCAGGTTCATGGACTAACATTTTTGCCATGACAGCAACCTAAGTGTTATGCAGTTATTGTCTACAGTTCACCAAGGCTATATGGTAACTTCCATGTATATTATCCAGAAGGAAATAATACTCCTTAGAAATGAATTTAGAGTTTGCAGAACAGTTATGAAATGACTTAAATCTAGTCCCTAAACAGAGACACAAACATATAGTCTATGACAGGAGAAGATCTAAGGAAGAGGAAAACACAGCTCCTTATCTACTCCATGCTCTTCCAACTCCAAGAGTGTATATATATATATATATTTTTTTTTTAGAAAGACAGAAAGTAAAACTTGTTGTCATTACACTTGAACTGAGGTGTTGCCTGATTTGCTTATTTATTTATCTATCTATTTATTTATTTATTTTTATTTTAATTGTTGGGGTCAAGTTTAAGGGAAGATGTTGCCTGTTACATAGCTTTTTAAAAAAATCTGCACATATATTAATCATATATGATGAAGTAAAATACAGCATTTATAATTGATTTAGACTTACCAAATATAATGACAAAGCATTCCCTGGTATTTTTTTAAGGAATCAAGTACTCACTTGGTGGTAAGTAAAAAACTGTCATGGATCAGAAGCTAGCTAAGAAATGGAAAACAAGGAGTAGGAATTTATTATTATTCAACAGGGTGAAGGTTAACATATTAGAAACTCTTAAACATTACTGGTAAAGAGTCTTAATGGTCTTCTGAAAAGGTCTTGATGTCAGGTAACAAAATTACTTGGGAATGTTGAACACTGAATATCTTCCTGGCCTAACTGTATTGATAGAAAGCATTTGTATATGAAAGTATGTAACAATCCATTGTTGGGGACAATAGAGTTACCCTAATTCTACAGACATTAAATTGCCTTTTACAAATATAACATATTTTACTTCTTGAACTGAGTCAATCCTTCCCGTGCCCCAACAACAGCAACATCAACAAAACACCCAAACCATACCATACCTAACCAAAACAAAACAAACCACATCAAACGAAACCAAACCAAACCCTTCTCTAGTCCAGACAGTTTTAAAGCAGAATATTTGTATCCAAGATAAGGGGATTATGTCTGCTTTACTCAGTTCTTAAAGTAGCAATCTGTTTAGTCATGGACAAATCTTAGGATAGCTCATAGGGCAGACTGAGAAACTTAAGAGGTGGCTAATACAGCCTCACTGTCTTTGTATAACTTATATAAAGAAAGCTTCAGAAGCAGTCTTGGAAAGGACAACACTTCATCTCTTTAGAGATTTTCTAGGTAGGTAGTGTATTGTCTGCTCTTTGGAGCAAGTTTGCATAGGTATTCCATGTAGGAATTGTGGAAATAAGATACCCAAGAAGTGTGTGTTCCATAGTTTTGCCTTCTCCAGAGACTTCTTTTTCAAAGAATAGTTATTCTTTTTTTTTTTTTTATTATTTGAAATATTTTTATATTTCATATTATATATGCTTTAATATAATATAATATAATATAATATAATAAACATAACATAACATAACATAACATAATATATTTTATATTTCATTAGATATATGCTTGTATTTTTTCATATGAAGAATGTTTAAGCTCTTGTTATTTTTGCTGTTGCCTTTTTAATAAGTAACCTGCATGACTCACTCCTATATGGCATCATTTAATTCATTGTTAACTCTCAGAAATGAAAATATGGTACTTTTTTTTTTTTTTTTTTTTGATTTGCATTACAACAGGGAATTCTACATCAGGCTTGAAAGACACTGGTCATATTGAAATGTCCCTTTAAATCATAGAATATTCTGAGAATATTCCAAGGTGGAAGTAACCTGCAAGAATCACTGAATCCAACTGAAAAAAAAAATAAAATAAAATAAAATGTAAACTTTTTTGTAGATTTCTGGTGATCAGAGAAAAGATAATATTCTAGATAGACTGTCACAATCTTCATGTTTCCTTCCTGGTAACTAGGCTATGGCACTTGAATTTGGAAAAAAAAAAAAAAAAAAGACACACAGGCACACAAGATATATGTAATCATTTCATAGTTATTAATTAACACCTCAAAGCCAATTTTATGCATATCAGTGTTAGATAAGAATATGAAGAACAAAAGCAAAAGAGGATAACATCCAAGCTGACTAACAGTCAGAAACAGTGAAGAGGCTGCTGTGCTACACTGAGAATATCTGATGTGCATGCATAGTTACATGAACATGCATAGGCACACAAATAATGCACACAAGTATGCTTAAATGGAAGCATGGCCATGTACTGAAATGAAACCGGTTTATAAAGACAACTGTATGAAAAAAAATAAAAGAGAGAGAGAGAGAGATTTTTGATGATATTTGTCTTTTTAATATGGGGAAGGACAGTAATATCTATGATGTAGAAATGATACACTTGGAGGAACTGCTTCCATTTTGCTAAAACATGTGGTCAGAATGAATGAAATCCTGAAGTGAAATAATCAACTATCAATACTTTTTAGTTAATATGTTGCCTATAAGATGGAGTCTAACTGCCTTTTTTTTTTTTTTCCCACATAAATAGTGTTTTTCTTCACAAATTTTGCAAACGTTGAAAAAAAAAATATTTGCCTGGAAAACCTTATGTTTTCTTTCTCATGCTAGGATTTTAAAATGTGTTCATAATGTCTCTTTTCTCCTTTATATATGCCAAAGCTCTTTTCCCTCAATAGTATTTCTAATGCATCACTTTAAGACTAACAAACTAAAAATCCTTCACCTTTCAGTTAAACATGTAATTGTTTCTACTTAGTTTCACCTTAAAATGAAGTTTTAAATAAGGAATACAAAAATTAAATAGAGAAACTCTGAAGATTGTTTTGAATCAGGCATTTCATCATACATATGTATATGAATATATGCATGTATGTTCATGTATATTCAACAAGTGTAAAGTGAAAAGATATAATTTCTGAATATCACCCTTGAAAAATTCAGTCTGGTGTCTGAAAAGGAACTTGCATTAATTTGTACTGCTTTGTTTGCTCTTCAGCATGGCAAAAGTATTCTGTTCTCTTAAGCTGCCATTTTAACTCAGGCAATTTTTCACTGTAGAATTTCCCTTTAAAGGTTATCTCAACACACTTATCAACATCCAATGGACAGTTACACAAGTGCATTTTTGTAATTGGAAATAATTTTCTCACACTCCTGAGTTGCTGTAACACTCTGTTAATTGATTTTATTTGTTAAAGCATCTGTAATGAAGAATACAGTATTCCTATCCAAAAAACTGGCTTCATTACTATGTTGTTAAACATTGTGGTTTTGAAGAATGGAAAAGAAGCTGCAAGAACAAAGTACTTTCCCAGTTCTTTGCTTCATTAAACAGTCTGAAGGACTTCTCCAAAGGGCACAGCCTTGAATGCACAGGTTATCTCAACTAAACTTCTGCACTGAAGAACCTACTTCATTGGGAGAGACCCCTCTGTGCCTGTATGTGAATGATAAAAAAGAACAAAAGCCTCAGCTCATTCAGACACCAGGCATTCATTGAATCCAGGTTCTGTGTGGAAGCAGAGTTTAGGATGCCTGAAACACAACAGAACAGTGAGGATGTAATTTACTCCAGTGTTACGAAGTTGGAGAATGAAAGCTTTCCCAAGTGAGGGAGGATTGCTTTGAAAGCACATGAATCAAGTTAATTAGTAGTGTATATATCAGAGATCATGAAATGGGCCTTCAGAATTTAAAGGTATCAGCCTAATACCTACAAACATGCAGAATGTATTTAACATTTTTTTCTGTTATAATACCTTTTAATGAAATAAATGAAATGAAATGAAATGAAATGAAATGAAATGAAATGAAATGGGGATGTAGCTGAATGACAGCATAATAACCTCTAAGAACAAATCCTTATATGGAAGTCTTTTACTTTAATAATGCATTATTACTGTGGTTATTTATTTATTTATTTATTTTCAAAATGGTGACAAGCTTTCTGCAAGTAAGAAAAGCAAGAAAATCAGAAGTATGTAGTCACTCTTTGTAAATAGTATGCTTGACAAGTTCATCAGCAAGGTAATGCAGCTAACAAAGACCTTTGATCTCATCAGCATTGGAGGAGAACAAATAAAATATATGCATAAATTAGTTATAGATATTACAGATGTAAATAGATCTGTACTTCCTTGGGTGTGCCTCTCCTCATCCTGCAATGTACATGATTCCAGCCCAAAAGACTGTATGGTAGGGATTCATATATAATAGAAATGAGCGTTGATATGTTTTCAGTGAGTATAAACAACTCTAAAGATTCCCCTTCCACTGTTAATATATATTTCGGTCACAGGATTTTGTAGTGGATCAGAATTATAAAACAACTTTTTATTAGTAATGTTCCTTATCTGATTTCCTATGGAAATGAGGTTTACGGCCATGTTCAGGTGCCTGTGTGAAAGCTTTTTGCTCCTTGGCCTAAGGGCTTTTAAAATCAACTCTTTTCAGTAAAATTTAACAAAGGAATAGAAGTCTTAAACACTCATTCTTTTAAGTTTTCTGCAAACGCAACTACCTCAGCTGAGGAAAAAGCAGATACCTAAGAGTCTACATTAGATCAAGAAGTAGAAGAGAGCCCTTATAAATGCCCTGACAAAGGGAAAAGTTTTAATCAGAGCTAACACCTTTTAATGATCAGTCAACCATGAGACAGGAATCTGTAGAAAGTCAGGCTTCACTGGTTCCAATGCTTACACTCTTCTAGCATAGATTTGTCAGGAAACAAAAAATTTTCTTCAGAAAGATTCCCTTGATTTCTCTCTTGATTCCTTTCCCCTTTTATGTCCTACTTTTCATCAGTAGATCTCACTACAGTTTAGTAGGAAAGGGTCTTCACCACATAAATATGGTGGCATTTTTGAAGAATAATTGCAGTTTAGGTAAAATTACATTATTCATAAAGGAATATACATTGTAGGAAAAATTTTGACTTGTTCCCAGAAGACAAGAAAATAAACACATCCTAAAAATTGTATTTTTTTTTATTTCATTTGAAAACTAAGAAACACTTATGATACCTGACAGAACTGTAGCTTGTGCCTGGAAATCAACTCCTTCGAAACATAGCTTGAACAGAGAAGATCCTGTTTCATCATAGGAATGAAGACTTTTCTGGAAAGAAAAACATGCAGCTATGAGCTATTAGCCTTGTGAATCTATAAGAAGACATTTCAAAAACAAGAGTTTGGTTTGCAGGTAGACATTTTCTATTTTTAAATTCCTATCAAAGAATTAGACGTTTTCACAGAGAAAGAAAATTCTGTTACATTGCATGTAAACATCGACATTTTTCAGATATCACAGTCTTTAGATGCAACTAAAAAGAAGCTATGTATCTGTAACATCCACAAACTAGTATCTTGGTTAATTGTAATAGGACCTGGAGCTACACAGTTTCCACAGGTAAATCTCACTATGAAGTTTTATGTGTGTTTTGAACAGACCATTGGGTCACTGTATTTCCTCAAATGCATATTTGAATGAGTTGTTGATTTTGGTGCAGTTATATTCCTAACAGAGTGAAATTTTCAACTCTACATCATGACCAGAAACAAAAAATCACATTTAACATGTCATATAATTTGTATATTATTAATATAGAGTACTCATATGTATAATGTAATATCAATGTATGATATTAATACCACCTGCATAAACCTTGTTATAAAATATTATTTCCTGAAAGTGAGCAGAAGCCCTGAAACTACTTAAAATCATCCCCTCATTTTGTCAAACAAATAGAGTATTTTCTTTCCTTATATTTGTGACAATAATCACTAAACAGCAAAAAGCAGAAACATCAAGGCTTGGCACATAAAATAGTAAGCAGAAAGAAGAAAATAATTTCAAGTACAAATTTGGTTAATATCAAGACTTTACTTTAGCCAAAGAATACATTGGACAGTAACAAGACTGGGCACAAAAAGTTGATTGAAAAGATTTTGCTTATGGGGTGAAGTATGGTGTTTCACAAAATTTGCCATCTGATATATGATGTTTAAACTCACCACTGAGCATTTCATCCAGCCCACAAACATGATTTATATTGTACTCTTCATCACCATTTGTTAGACTAATGCTTGCCATATCTCTCAGGTCTTTCACCTTTGGAATGATCTTTCACAGGTGAATGAGATGACTAATACAACTTACTGTGTCTAGAAAATAGTACTGTAATAAATTACAGACCTTACAGCATATTGCGTATAGAAAAGATAAGGTTATATACAGGTAAGTATTGGAATATGCACCACCAGATAAACTAATATAGTGAAAAAGGTACACCCTTCTTCTCACCCTACTTTGAAACTGATTCAGTTTAGGAATAACCCCATGTTTGAACTGAAAGATAGTAATTACTACAGAGAATTCAGTACTAGGAGTAACTCATGAAGGAGTTACTACCAAAGTAGGCATCAGTGATATTTATTAGTGTAATAACTTAGCATGCAATGTTCACATCTATTCTAAGACAATTAAGTGGGGTTTACTTCTGCTTCGTCATTCTTGACCTTCTTCCTAAGTCAGCACTTGTACGTATGTGGTCTACCAGATAAAACAATGGATCCAGATGAAAATAAACTCCAGCAAACATATCTGTCAATCTGTGTGTGTGTGTGTGTGCATAGAAGTTTTGCACTGGATCAAACCCCTCTTCAGCTAACAGTGTAGTCTTATGAGTGCTAGCAGTAGTATATGAAACAAGGTGTGAAGACATAACCAAGGGCAGGAAGGTGAGACTGCTTGCTCTTAAGTTGACTTAAACCAACTGTGAAATTGCATCTCCCATATAGGCCTTCACTGGCTGAATGAAGTTCATTTTGAGAGATGGGGTTAGATTCCATAAAGTCTGAAAAACAAAAAGTCAAGTAGTGTAAGATGTGGAATATTTATATTTTCAGCATCAGTCATACAGATTTTGAAGAAAGTTCTTAGCTCTTTTATCGTATTATGTTTTAAAGGTATTAAAAAGTTAGTCTATCAAGAAATCATGAATCATATTATATAGAAGCACAGAAATCTTCCTTCTACAAAAAGAAAAAAAAAAGCAGTAAAGGTAATTATTGCATTTCTGTGAGTAGAAGCTGTACTCAAAGTCATCAGAAAATCGTGGGATCATGGGTAGAATAAAATAATGGATTCTGTGCATTTCACAACATCATTCCTCAATTTTCTGCTACTTGGCAATAATATCTGTTTCAAAGCATCTCTGAAGTGCAGCAGTTTGTAAAGTGCTAAAGTTGGAAGAAAAGTGAAGGCACAAGGGAAAGACATGTGAAGGGTGTCCTTTACAAACTGCAAAGAAAGAAATGTGAAACTAGAAGAGGATTGCTTTAAGAAAGTCAAAGGAAGAAAAAGAGATTAAAAGGAAAATGAAACTGGAACTTTAAAACTGGAGGATAAAGTGGTAATATTCTTCATGGTATTTAATAGCTCTGTCTAAACTCCCGTATTCACACAAACACACTTTGCCATGTCCTCTGTGCACAGGTATCTTCCATTTAAGGGTGAAATATTTTCTGAACATTCTTCTCCCCAACAACCTCCAGGTCCCGATTGTGATAGAGAAGAAATCTGAAGTACTTTGGTGGGAAGGGAGCTTTATCACACTTGCTAATCCCATTACCTGAGATGTAATTATCACTTTTAAGAGAGCATTCACACCCTCTTCATATTCAGAAATTACATTCAATAACTATGCAACCTGCTCATGTGAAAGGTTTAAGCTTTTACACAACTATAAAAATGAAGTACAAATACCAAAATAACTGATTTCTTAAGGCTTTGTGAAAGTGTCTTTCTTTTTAGTGAAGCTAAAAATTCAAAGGGAATTTGCTTTGTGATTATATTTCTGAAATTAATTTTTGAGCTGTATTAGAAATTCACAGTCTAGAATGAGCACAATCTCTAAGAAGATCTCTTCTACAAACTTTTGAGATGACGACATTTTTCTTGTTCTTAATAAGTTTAAATACTTGATAAATTATACTGATAAAGTATACAATTTACTGGCTCAAGTTCAGATGAAAGAACTTCAGTTTCTGGGATGGATTTCATGCCTCTGAATTTTAGCCATCCAAGAGCAAGACTTCTAAACTGAGATGATATATTGGCTTCCTCTCAAGCTAATGGAGAAAAATAAGTGTTTCCAGAAAATTCATCCTGCTTAGCTTAGAATAAAATTAATTGCTTTTCTGGAGGGGCTTACTTACCTTTCACCACTGATTGTGGAAACTAAATGCCAACAACTTAGCCAGCTAATGTTAGATGTAGTGAGTCCGACCTTTAAAATTTGACTCAGTCAATGATCTCCACATCAAAATCCAATCTGTAGATCTTGCAAAATCTGTCTAATTTTCTTATTAATTTTGGATGTAGTCTATTTTTTACATTAAAATACTCAAAGCAGGAAACTACTGTATCTGTATTTGTAACCATTGCTTAAGACAGGTACTCAGAAACAAGATGCCATTCTGCCTGAGTACCCCATGGGGTTTTTCTGGGAATTCTGTATGAGTGTGAGACTGAGCTGCTTGCAGAATGTGTTTGCATTTGCCACAGTTTTTCAAAACATCACCAGAAAGTGTTGTTTTTTCCTCAGTTTATGTTCAATGTGGTAATAGTAGTCACCTGGGAATTAGGAAAAAGGTGGTCTCAAGCCATGAAATTTCCATACTTCAGGAAATTGCTGTAGGCGCTAGACTAATACAGGTAGAGGAGGATTTTTTTTTTTATCAGTTCTATAATCTTTTCATGATTTCCTATTAGATGTACAAATAATTCGCCAACAGTATCTTAAATAATTTGTGCAGAGTAACAAGGTGTGACCTGAAAAACATCACTAGAACACATTTAAACTTATTTGTAGGAATAATTCCAAAATAGGATGTGAGAAAATTGGTGCACAGCTTCTTGTTCAATAGACCAAACTGCAGAGTAAATATCTGTATCCAGGATCTCTTGATCCCAAACAAACCAGTCTCCCTGGTCTCTTATTATATGGGAATGATGAGGTGTTCTTTACTTAATTTTTTTTTTTTCACTTGTCAAAATGTTGACAGATTGAGTCAATTAATTCTTATTCAAACAATCCTTAGGAAAAAAAGCTCTGTTACAGGTTTCCTTTTTCTGTTCAGCAATAAAAACACTCTTATCATTATTTTACATTGTGATAAAAACAGAGAAACCAAAGTCCAAATGCTACACTTCACAAACATACACAGAAACAGAAGCAAAACAAACAGTCTGCTTTTAGTTTGATTAAAAAAAAAAAATTAAACCCATCAAATGCAGATGTTACAGCTGCTGCAGTCCTCCTCCCTTCAGGTCCTAGCAACAAAAACTTGTAAAAACATTCCTCTTCCAAATCATTAGCAGTGGAGATAATTGCAGAGACATGAGTCTGAATTCCTTGTGGTGAATGGCAGTCTTAGAACTGCTGGTCTGTTTACTTTCTTGGCTGTGGGGTTAATGATATAGACAGCTGAACAATTGGAAGGGAATTGAACTGTATATTGCAAGGTTTTTCTCAAATGCCAGGAGGATAGATGACCCTGCTGTGCTTTCATTTTCTATCTACCCAAAATTATATTTCCTGAAAACCTCCCACCAATCCTATGCTTGTAATAGCTTAAAATTTTACTTTTTTTTTTTTTTTGGTGGTGGTGGTGGTCATCTTTTGAGGTGTTATTTCCCATCCAATTTAGGATACAGTATTAATTTTATTTTGTGAAGGCTTGTATCACAACATCTTTCAAAATAATGACACAATTTATAATATGGAAAGGACATTCAAAATTTAGGAAAAAAATAAATAAATTTATAGACATTGTCACATCAGGCTTTTTTTTTTTTTTCTTTCCTCCTAACACTAGAACAGATTTACACATTTAGAAAGTCTGGGATGAATAACAGAAAAACTTGAAAACGTACTCAAGTGTTTACAGAAACCCTCCTTCTGAACAGGCTTCTTAATTCCCTGCTATATTTCATGGTTCAAAGGACATGATGCACCAGAGCAGAGAGAAAAAATGCACTTAAAACTGACATTCCAAGGCAGAAATGTTGTGCATATGGGTACCTTCAGGGAAAAAATACGTACAGCATGATTTTTCCATTATTTTGTATATACCTACTACTACATCAGAAACTTCAATCCTTCAAACTCTTTCAAAAATCCTCCATCTTCTTCCAAAAGGTCAGGAAAGACCTCAGAAGTAAATGTAATAGCTTTTATCCACTTTTTGTAATAGACAGGGATTAAATATCTCTCTGTGACCCTGAATCTATAAAAAGTCTATCAGGTAGACTATACAAATTGCTTGGCAACCTAACCCAAAAAAAGATCATGTCTAAATAAGAGCAGATAATAAATGGCTGGGGAACCAAGCATGTGTACTCTGATACAGTAAGAGGGGAAAAAGAAAAAAAAAGAGAAAGAAAAGAAAAAGAAAAAGGAAAAGGGAAAGAAAAAGAAAAAGAAAGCAAAAAAGAAAAAGAAAGCAGAAAAGAAAAAGAAAGAAAAAGAAAAAGAAAAGGAAAAAGAAAAAGAAAAAGAAAAGGAAAAAGAAAAAGAAAAAGAAAAAAAAGAAAAAGAAAAAGAAAAAAGGAAAAGGAAAAGGAAAAGGAAAAGGAAAAGGAAAAGGAAAAGGAAAAGGAAAGAAAAAGAAAAAGAAAAAGAAAAAGAAAAAGAAAAAGAAAAAGAAAAAGAAAAAGAAAAAGAAAAAGAAAAAGAAAAAGAAAAAGAAAAAGAAAAGGAAAAAGAAAAAGAAAAAGAAAAAGAAAAAGAAAAAGAAAAAGAAAAAGAAAAAGAAAAAGAAAGAAAAAGAAAAAGAAAAAGAAAAAGAAAAGGAAAAAGAAAGAAAAAGAAAAAGAAAAAGAAAAAGAAAAAGAAAAAGAAAAAGAAAAAGAAAAAGAAAAAGAAAAAGAAAAAGAAAAAGAAAAAGAAAAAGAAAAAGAAAATAATGCCCACTAACTTTTTTCTTGGAAGGCAATCTGAGATCCTGGATGATTACAGTTTAAACTCATTTAAGGTGTAAAAATCTGTGTCATGACTGATGTTGGAGGGAATGCAGTACTGAAGAGACATTGGTTTGCATCCATTGGTGTGCCTTACAGTTGCATCTTCAAAAAAGTAATCTGTCAATATATAGATAAAACATCAAAAAGTCAGATTTCATCACTGAAACTAGAGACATGCTGTACAAAGTATGAACAATTCAAAATTTTCAAGTTATTCCTCATTTCACTTTTGGCTACAAAACAAGTCAGAGAAACAGAGCATAATCATTAAAAATGTTGTGATTCTAAATTGTTGGTTGCAACTTTTCTTAGATGTCACTTTAGTTATAAATCTTTTAGATTTAATATTATGTTTATTTTTAACATTAGAAAGGTTATATCAACCTGGACCTGAGTCTGGTCAGTCTAGTAATAGCCAATAGTAGATGTTTGGAAAAAACGTGTAAGATAATGAGAAATATGGAATATCTCTTTGTGTATGTTTGTTTTCCAATTAAATACAGATGCTAAGCTAGAAATTTAGTTTTGACCATTGTTTTGGCTCCTTCCCCTATGCAGTCATTCTCATATGTTAAACTCTTGCACTACAGTTTACACCATAGTATCACGGAATGAGTTCTACAGCTTGTTTGTGCACTCTTATGAAAGGTTCTTTAACCTTTGAGTTAAACAATATATGATGTATCAGTAAATTCTCTTCTAATTTGTGTTGGGAGGAACAGTGAATAGTTCCTTATTTTTTTTCTTAAAATGCATTATTTAACTGATATCTATGCCATCACTTCTGAATTATTATTATTATTATTAAGCATGGTACACCTGTTTTTCCTAACTTCTGCCAATATGCTTTCTCAATTACCTATATCATTTCCAGTCTTTCTGTAACTTTCTAAGTGAAAGCTACAAGAATTTCATGCAGTAAGTCATGGGGACTTACAGATTTATACAGTAGCATAAAGATAAAAACACATGCTTTGTTTTTAGTTCCTTCCTTAATGCTTATGTTCTGCCATTTTTCCTGACTACTGGGTTGATATTCTGGGGACTGATATATTGTTATGTGTGATGCTGCTATGCTTTTCTGAGTGGTAATAATAAATTTGGAAATTTTAATTACACAAACGTTTTTATGGTTATACTCTTCCAAGAGGCACTTTCTGATGACTGACATTGAGTTTCAAGTATTTTTTTGCCAGTTACTTCCCCATATGGTGAAATATTCTTGGACTTTTTATTGTAAATTTTCTAGTCAAAGTTGGGAATGATTTTTTGTCACCTGCAAATTTTACAACACTGTTGTTTTTTCCAGACCATTTATGACTATTTTAGGCAGGAGATACAATGTGTCAGGTTTGGGGTAAAGCTGCTCATATCTGCTATCATTGCGGAAATTGTTTGCATCAAAAGAAGTGTGGCCAGCAGGTCAAGGGAGGTGATTCTCCCCCTCTATTCTGCTCGTGAGAACCCATCTGGAGTACTGTGTTCATCTCTGGGGCCCCCAGCACAAGAAGGACACGGAAGTATTAGAACGAGTCCAGAGGAGGGCCACAAAAATGATCAAGGGGCTGGAGTACCTCTCCTACAAAGACAGGCTGAGAGAGCTAGTGTTGTTCAGCCCGGAGAAGAGAAGGCTCTGGGGAGACCTTACAGTGTCTTTCCAATACCTAAAAGGGGCCTACAGGAGAGCTGGGACTCTTTGCCAGGGACTGTAGTGATAGGACAAGGAGTAATAGCTTTAAACTAAGAGAGGGAAGATTTAGATTAGATATTAGGAAGAAATTCTTTATTGTGAGGGTGGTGAGGCACTGGAACAGGTTGCCCAGAAAAGCTGTGGATGCCCCATCCCTGGGAGTGTTCAAGGACAGATTGGATGGGGCTTTGAGAAATCTGGTTTAGTGGAAGGTGTCTCTGCCCATGGCAGAGGGGTTGGAAATTAGACCGCCTTTAAGGTCCTTTCCAACCCAAACCATTCTATGATCCTTTATTTTTTTTTTATTTGCTTGTTTCTTTTTTTCTTTTTTTTTTCTTCTTTTCTAGTTATAGATCACTTGCCAGTCTGTAGAAGCACTTTTTATACTAGTTTTTTCTTTTCTGAAAAAGCCTTTGATGAAAATTATTCCAGAAAGTTAACAGCAATATACTAGAACATTTGTGAGGTTTTCTAGTTGAGGATTTGTATTTTTTATCCTGATTAGATTTATATAATATTTTACAACAGTGATCATTCTTACTTCCTCCATTATTAGAAAATTTATTTGAGCTATTGATATTTAAATCAATAGAACACCAAGACTTTGTTTTGTGTCGGTTTTAATTAGAAGGCCAAGATTTTCAAAAACAGCTAGTAATTTTAGAGCTTTAACTGTATGACTGCAAACATATGGTATTTCAGAGACTACTTCAACACATAGTCATAACTCATTTCATCCAAAAGTACAAATCCTGGAACAAGTCAGATGAGTCAACAATTAAAAATCCCGCCCCACCCCCCCCCCCCCCCCCCCCCCCCTCCTTTTTTATTTTTAACACTCACTGGAAAGAGAGCTTAGATGATGACTTTGGATGTAGGGGTATACAGATATATTCTGCTTTATCTAGACATAGTTTTCATGAGTAGATATTAGGTTTGGTTCATACCTAATGTCATAGCTATCAGCTTTTGTTTCGTTGCTTAGAATGAATACATAAATAGGAAAAGAAAACTTCTGGATAAATGTCTTATTTTAAAAGAGGAGGGCTGTTTTTGTTGATAACTTTTTTTATTTGTTTGCTTGCTATAGGGGAAGGAAGAGGTATTTCTGTTCTTCAACTCCAAAAATATTGTTTTAAAGTTTCTTAAGACTAGCATAGGCATGGAAAAGCAAACACATCACCTTCCATAGACTGCTAAATACAGACTATATTGTAAACAGCACTCTAGGGAGAGGTTTCAGAAGTGCATTTAATTGCATTTTCCACTTCTTGTAACAGCAAGGGATTAAATTGAGACAAAATGTAATGGAACCAGCTTTTTCCTATCAGCTTAAAGAAAGATGGGAAGCTAACTAAAAATTGTGTTTATTAACTTGCTGGGGGGAAAAAAAGCCTATCCAAAATTAATGAATTTATAAGCTTATTGCTTTTCATGACTAATGGAGAATTCTTCAGCTGCAATCTAAATGAGGTTAAGAAATGAGAATTGGAACCCACTGCATTTATTTACAAGTGTTTAATTCTTATAACCTGATTAAACTAACTAAAGACATTGCAGCATCCATCTGAAATAAGAAACAATGCTCAATTAGATATTGTACATTAATCAAAGATGCAACAGTCTGTATGTTACTTAATATTCATATCTGTTCATGAGAAATACCTTTTTTCTCCATTGTTCTAATACTTGCCCATTATCTTTATACTTGTCAGAATGCAGATTCTGGAACTTCTTTCTGGAAGTTTTATTCTACAAATTATAGTACTGCAAAATTTATACTCATGCTGCTACTTTCTTTTTCTGAAAGAATTATTTGCTGGGATAAACAGCAGCGGAATAAAATATGCCTCTTCAGGTATACTGTGACAATGACTGAATCCCCATCTTCAGTGTGGATCAGTGGATACCTTCATGTTTTGAGACAACAAAACCTAACTGTTAAGCAGTGACATTCTCCACTGTAAAGGGAAAGACATAAAATAAAAAAAAAAAAAGAAAAAGAAGGAGAGAAATAGAAAGAAAGAGAGAAAGAAAGAGAGAAAAGAGAGAATGAAAGAATGAAAGAATGAGAGTGAACGAATGAACGAATGAAATGAGAAAAAGAAAAAGAAAAAAAGAAAAAGAAAAAGGAAAAGGAAAAGGAAAAGGATAAGGAAAGAAAAAGGAAAAGGAAAAGGAAAAGGAAAAGGGAAAGGAAAAGGAAAAGAAAAAGAAAAAAAAAGAAAAAGAAAAAAAAGAAAAAGAAAAAGAAAAAGAAAAAGAAAAAGAAAAAAAAGAAAAAAGGAAAAAATTTCTAAGACAGATGGTTCTTCATAGATGATTGAGTGGATTTTTTTTTTCTTTTTTTTTTTTTTTTTCCTCCGGTCTGTGTGCAATATGGTGCTAAGTCACTTCCTGTTGCTGTCTGCTCCTGGAAGAGTATTGCAGGAAATTAAGAAGTAAGTGGCATCTTTCCATGCATGGTTGCAGTAAACCTGTTAGGTGCATGATAAACAAGTGGAGGAAAAACATCCTTTCCTATATATCTGTGTAGATGCCAGTACTTCAGCACATTTGTTCTTGCAGGAAATTTTCCTTTCTACCTTACTCCACCCAAGAAAACACTGTGTTACAGGCTTTGGGTTAAGCAGCCTTTGCAATAACAGTGCTTAATGTGTACCCTTGTTTGCTTCATAACTCTGTTGCCTAGTAGAGTAAGTTTCCATCAGGCTTTATACTTTTAGAAGGTATTTATATACTGAAATACACTTAAGTGGAGCTCATTTGCCCCACTTTTAAACTGTCAGGCTCCTTATAGGTGCAAAGGCTTTAACTCCTCTTCCTGAAAGACTGAAGGCTCAGAGCTTGGCAGGATAGGATAGCTAATTTTATAGTTAGGTACCTGTTCTTCATCACTCCTTGCTCTCTGTAATCAGCTGCTTCCATTTCACCATTTAGGTGATGAAGACCTGTGCCTGACTTAGGCACCAAACCGAACCTGACCTACAGTGAGGATTTGCTGTGTGCATGATGATTGGCTGGCTCTGCCTAAATGTGGTTGTTTGGATAGGCATAGCTTTTATCCTTATTATAATAGAATGCTGAGTTGTTTTGTCTGCTAGCTGTATTCAGACTTACATCTTACTACTTTTTATTTTTATTTTTTGTAAAGTCCATAAAGCCCTAAGGTTCAAATCCTGAAATCAGTTGTTACTAGCAATGTAAAAAATTTTAAGGATCTCACTTTGATTTTTAGTCCTGAGAGTTTTATTACACTAACCTGCCAAATGCAATGGATTTTTTTTTCTTTAGTATTATACATATATATTTTCTTTTCTATATGGGAATAAGTCCCTTTTTGTTCCATGATATATTTTTTTCTGAATTACCTCTCTGATGGCTCTGTCTTCTTCATGTACATAAAGCCTTATTTCTCTCACCCTGTCATCTTGTCAGTTTTACTTTATCTTGACAAACACAACTGGTAGATACTTAGTGTTTGAACTAGAAGAAACAAAAAATAAAGGTAGCTTTTAAACTTCTACATTCTGCCTACCCTGCACTCTCACCCACAGCTCTTCTGTGGTTGACTTTCATTTTGCATTAAAAAATACAATCAAGTGAACAAAGCAGCACCCAATGTTTTTTTATTATTTTTTTTATTTTTTTCACTACTAAATTAAATTACTCAGCTGATCAGATGAAGGGAGGAAGGCTCTGGAAATTCAGGGGAGTGATTAAAAAAATAAAAAAGAAGATAACCCCCCTGTTGGTTTAAAAGTTGAGAGCACTAGTGCAAGCTTTTCTCCTAACCCCATCCCCAATTACTCTGTTATTCTGGTTATATTGTTTACTACAATATACCTCATTATATTGTTTAATACAAATGCACTGGGCAGTAGAAAAGAGGGTTTCTCGAGAGGTATTGCATGTGTAGTGGTAATGTGGACTAGAGATGCTGATCAACTGTAGCAACCCTGGACTATTTAGAAACTAAGAGGAACGGGGTACTCCCGAGGAAAAAGGAGAAGCTTTGAAACATGGAGAGACAGAAGCTATATTTAAATATGTTTAGCATATTCATCCTTGTTCTTGTTCAAAATTCTGGAGTGATCTACCTGAACAGGAGTTTAAAACTGTGTTGTAGCCTGCTAATGAAACACACTTACACACATGCACTCTTGTATTGTCTAATGACAACCAATCTCACATGAGATTTAAAACCTCTTTCGTGAGTTAATTTCTGTTTGGCTTTCTTGATGATCTGTAAGACTTTTTCTTTTATTCTTTCCAGATATGGAAGACTAGATCCACATGGAAAACTTAGTAGTTTCATTGTCCTAAATCAGGGCACCTTCTTTTTATATCTAGCAGAATTTGGTAGTCAGGTTTAGTACGCAAAGTACCTCTGTAATACCAGAACCAGCTCATATTGAAGCAGATGATGAGGTCAGAATGTAGCATTTACAAGGGAAGAGAAGACATTTTCATTTTTTTACATTTGGATCATCCTGGTGGAAGGGAGCTAAAGCCGGACCAAGGCATGTTGGACCACCTTTGGTAGATCTTTGTCCTTATAATACATCACAAAGAGATTCACCAATACGGCTTCTTTAGTAAGATCCTGTATTAGTTATAAGAGTTTAGGCTTTTATTTTAGATAAAGTGAAATATATCTCTTTGCAAAAGATTCACAGTAGCCTTACAGGGCAGTAACGAGTAAAGGAAAACTAGCATAACTAGCATAAAGGAAAATGATGAAATAAAATGACTTTGAATAAAGAAAATAAAAAGTATATTTTCCACTTTGTTAATTTCCACTTTGTTATTCTGCCTTTCAAATGTTCATTGTTAAATTAAAAAAAAAAAAAAAAAAAAGTTAATTTAAAGTTATATTTTCCCATTTAAAAATGATGGATGAAATGCATGAAACAAAAAAATAGTGAGAAAAAGCATAAATAAAAAATATCTAATAGTCACTACAAATTTAGCACTGGAATTTCAAGAGGTTTGATGGCATTGCATCTACTAGGTCTTTAGAATCATAGAATCATAGAGTCATAGAATCATAGAATCATAGAATGGCTTGGGTTGGAAGGGACCTTAAAGATCATCTAACTCCAAACCATCTGCCATATGCGGGGATTCCACCCACTTATATGGAATCCTTCTTTATTTGTTGGATTACTTTAGAGAAATCATATGACCTACATACACATTTGATCTAAGCAGATGACTATCATATTATTTACATGGATGTAGCTTTCTGTGCTTTGAGTCCTTGCAGTGATTATTGTCCATTAATTTATGTTTTTTTTTTCCACTGCTTTTTATCATGAAACCAAAATATACTACCATATGCTTTTTCTCTGCCCACCCAAATTCATGTGCACTATTGTCTGAACAGATCAGAAGATTTTGCAACAAATATCATTAATTATAGTCTCTCCATTCCTATATAACTAGAGAGAAAAATATTAATTTTGAATTCTGTATGCGTGGAAATAAATAAAATTTTAAATGTCTATTTTTCAGTATGAGTTTTCTTTTTTCTTTTCTTTTTTTTTTTAATAGTATTAGTTAATTATTTAATTAATTATTTGTATGTATTATGAAATGAATTACATCTAATTATGTATTTTTGTTTTCAATTTCAAATACAGATTTGTGGTAATTGCATCTAGAATCATAGAATCATATAGACAGTCATCTAAAATATCTGCAAGAAAGCTATGTGGATGTGTGAGATAGACTGGGAGCTCTAATAACCTCCTGACCTGGCCATCAAGTCACTGTTCAGATATAATATCTCTCTAGTGATGTTTTCAGTGTGAACTTACTGTTTCAAGTTTTTCTCCCTGTTGGCTGAGGCTTCCATGGTCAGTTAAAAGATGTTTACCCTAATTAAATATAAATGTTTTAGATTATTCTTTCCTGGACAGCTTTGAATAAGACAACAAAAAGCTTTGAACTGAAACTTGACTTCCAATGGGATCAAGTGCAGAACTGATTTTGTGAAATAATATGTTCATGGACATTATGGACATTATGTTACCAGTTTTCGGTAAAGAGGTTCATTGAGATAAAAGAGGTAAATACAAACATTATGTTTGAGGGGTTCAGATATAGCCAACAAATCCTTCTAATAACTTGAATGAAATGCTTTTGGATGAGAGAGGGGCCTTTATTGTCCATATAAGGACTACAGACTGTAGTCTGTATGTTTTATCAACTTTACTTCTCCCGAAGGTAGATGTCCAGGGAGATGGAAGAAGATTTGAAGAAGAATCACTGAAGATTTGTTTATAGGCAGTGAAGAGAAATATGAATTCTTAGACTAACTTTGTCTGACCTCTTTTATATGCGTCTACCTTTTGAATATTAGGGTGAAGTGTGTCATTCAAGAAGATTTTACTTCTCTTTATAGGAAACCTTGGATAACTTGGAGGCTGTGATTATCTACCTTTAATATTCCAGAGTACAATCGTTCATAATGATCAGTCATAGATATACCATTATTATTTGTGTTCACTAATTTGCTTTCTTGAGAGTTTCATGCATGATGATCTACATGTATTTGCCTGTGAGACATAGGGAGGATGTGGGAGCTGACAGAATATGTAGTAATGTGAACATTGATATAATAATTGCTTATGAACAACTGCTAAGGCAGAGAATAGCTGTTATCTGCATGTTGCAGATTGACTACGTAAAATTTGTCATGTACATCACAAATATACAGTATAGAAAAATATCTAGCTGTACTTCTGGAACATATTTTCCATCTAAAGAGTGGCAAAATATCAACATAATTGTCTCTGAGTTCACATAAAGTGAATACACTCACAGGATATTATTGCAAATGAGTTTCTGAGGCATTAATGCAAAGAAGAAAAGAGAATGGTTATGGTGTCTTTGATTTGCTTGTATATCTGTCTTGGGCTGAATTTATGACAGCTGTCTGGAAAGCTTCCACTGGGAAACGCACAGTCAATGACATTTCAAATGTTCCACCAAAACATGTCAAATTCTTCTGATTTCCCATTTGGATCCAGGAAGGTTTCTCAGGAAAAATCTGTTAGATTAACAGCTGGTTTTCTGCTTCCTTGGCACTCCCCATCACAAGCTTCTGCAACACTGGTAAACCAGGGAAGACGAGGGACCTTGCCTCCAGTGGGAGCTTCCAGGTTCCCTGTTGTGCGTCACAGTCATGGGGAGCCCTGAGAACCTTAGCTTGCCTTGCAGCAATGAGCACTACCAGACTGCGAGCCACATGGCAGAAATCCTGGCATTAGATCAGTTTAGATTTGAAGAAGATTGGAAAGTTGGAATGGAAAAAAAATGAAGCAAACTATATTTTTTCCTAAAAGAATTGCACCCAGGAATTACCTAGCAAGGAGAAATATCACTATGCTGTTCAGATGACATTTTGGAGTGGTAAGAGTGGGCAACTACTTAGCAGTATGATTCAGGATGGTAAAAAACTTTCTGAACGAAGACTATGTCCTTTACCAAGAGGCAAAAGCTGAGTATTGGCACCCATGTTTTGTACTTTTCTGAGATGGCTCTTTGGCAGTTTATGATCATGGTCTGATTAGGGAAGAGTTGCATGCTTAGTAGTATAAACACTTTAAACTAATTAGTAATTCATTGCAGATTTGGTTTATTTTAAATGGAACATTTGGATGAACTTCTCAGCTGACCTGTTAGAGATAAAACTAGTAGAGATGGTGTCTTGGGTTTAAGGATCTGCTGCAAGCAGTAACAACTTACTCACAGTACCATAGCTGGAATAAGATGCAGGGTCATGACATAAGGTCTTTGATACCAGTACCATTGCACCCATGCTTTAGAGAGTGATATTGCAGTCCTTTAGGCAAAGTAGCATAAAGTGATACAATTGAATGTGTTCATGGGCACTTAAAGTGAGTGATACTTTCCTGATATAAAGTTCAGGTAAATTCTGGGAAGAATCAGCAGAAGTTTGGTTAAGGAAACACTCCTGGAGAGTCAGTACAGCAATCAGTAGTAAGCATAGCTGAAAAATTTCAGGGAAGTGCACCAGGCAGAATGTGGAAGATCGGTTAAATAAAATGCTAAGCAAAAGATAACAATTCTTTTTTGGAAAGGTCAGGAAGCTAAGAATAATCTGGGGGTGTTGCAAGGAGGAAAACAGAGCTAGGAAAATTGGTGTGAAGAAGAGAGGATGAAGAGCTAAGAAAGTACATGCTATTCCACAGTTTCTTCAGAGATAGTATTTTATATTGTACACACATCACAGACCTACGTGAAATATCTCCCTGGAGGCTGGCCTGAAAATGAAGAGATATGTTCAAGGCAAAATGAATATGAAATTTCATTACTTTGTAAATGAATGCAAACATATTAATTAGATTGCAAATAGTCTTAAAAAAAAAAAAGGAAAATAAACATTCTGTTTGTATGTGTGTGTGTGTATGTGTGACATATATGTAAAATATAGGTACAATAATCCAATTACAAAATTTTCATATTATTGGGCTGTGTTAATGAAATAGAATACATAATTTTCACAGTATAAAGGAGTGTTGTCACTGTGGTCTTCATCCTTTTACATTAATATCTCCTGTGTAATGAAAGACAAAGATCGAAAGACGGCACTAGCACTGCTGAAACATACAATATGGGTGTCTAACATAATTATAATTAACAGCTTCTATTCATTTGCTGGATATACCCTGATGGCATTGCTCAAGAGAGGGGGAGCATTAGTGGTAATTATGCTTTGACTTTGTAATGTTGGATTGAAATGATGGTTTCTGACAAAACCAGAAATAAAGGAATGGTTGCTTTCAACAGTGTAACAACACTGCCATCTACTCGTTCCTACAGAAAATCACAAGATATCAGAACAAAATAGATTCATGAAGTATCTTACCTTGTATTTTTTTATGGTGACTACATAAAGATAGTCTATATTGTTTTAAATCGGAAATTGCCTGACTTTGCTTTTCCAATGAGCAATATTAAACCTTTGTACTTGTTCTGAATTTCTTTGTAAGCAGTGAAATTTAGTTTATCTTTGAATGCAAGAGGAGAAATTAAAACTGTAATGGAAATGTGTATTTAACTTGGGAAATTTGACTTTGTCTAGGGAAAAAATACAAGATAGTGTTTAGGATGAAGGCAGTGAGAAGCTGCATGAAACAACAGACTGTATGATCACAGGAGTTTCTCCATCAAATAACATAATTGTGATATAAGTTTGCTGCTTTGTATCTAACAATGCTCCAGAAGGCTGCTGAAGAACATTTACAATGGAAAATTGTTAATAACTACCTCACAGGTGTCAATCTTCAAGTTTTCTGTGATTTTATACTACCTCATGTAGACTGGGACGATCTCATTTTTATTATTATTTCATGTCCCATTAGCATTGTTTCTGAAAGTGATTTTCACCAGCAAAGAGGTGCAGAATTGTCACACTCTAAACCTGATGCCCTTCACGCCTATTGGTGTTTTTTTGTTTTGTTTTGTTTTGTTTTTTAATATTCCCATTTTAAGGGCTTCAAACAATATTTGTCTTGTTCTTCTTATTTCTTTTTTGTTTGTTTGTTTTCCATGAGTCCCCTTATTATTTTCAATTTTTGAGCTTTTCTTTTTCAAAATTTCTTGTCTCTACTTATTTCCATCACCTGTTTTTGTCTTTTTGCTTTCTTTCTTGTGTACATATGTGGCATAGTCACACAAAGCTAAGACTTTGGAAGCTAAGACTAGAAGATCTATAGGAAAAGATCTAAATGTAGTTATGTAGTTGACCTAGAAGGAAGAAAAAAAAAAGTGAGGTGAAGTTCTCTTTTGATCTAAAGCGTGTCTCCTCCTAAAAGTCAGTGGTGTTTTAAGATTTTAAAGCACATAAAAAAAATGCATTTTTTCAAAACTATCTCAAAAAGAATGCTCATAATAAACACATATATGGACCAATGTTTTCTGTCCTTAACTTCAAAATGCTATGGTGATGTTGACAGCTGAGCTGCTGTTGAAGGGCTCTTAGGTCTTTAAAAGCCAAATTACATGAGAGGGAAAGTACAGAACCTCTGTCTCTGCCTGCCATAGCTTTTGCAATGTCTTACTTGAAGCCCAGAGAGAAGACAGCGAAAAAAAAAATACTCTCGGCCAAATTCTTATTAAATTGGATGTTTTACTTGGGTAGAAAGGGCAATTTAAAAATCCTTATATATTTTTTTAGGACTGTTCACTATGATCACTGTCCATAAGGCTGAAAATACCACATGGCTGATAAGTTCTTTGTGAGAAAAAATACATCTTTCAGCAGAACACGTTTTTTTCAGGGTTATCTGCTCAGGACTTAATGAGATGAAATATGTAATTTTAGAAGCATGAATAAGATTTCATCTAGTTTCACCCATGACAAAAAACATAGTATACTAGTTACCATGGAAATATATTCTTCTTTATGCTTACATCATATTCTCACCTTTCAGTAGCTGCTTCAGAAGAGTTCATGGAGCAAGCTAAGTTAATGATTGCGACCTGGTGGTTACTAAAGAAAGTAATTTATTTTTGGAAGCTGTTAAGGAACAGAAGTACTGAAAGTGCTTTCATAAAAATAAATAAATAAATAAACAAACAAATAAATAAATAAAATATTAAAATAAAATAAAATAAAACATTTTCTGAGATTCAGGTTGCATCCTGTGGAAAAGACTGTTGAAATTATAAAGAGAAATGTGGGCAAAATTCTCATGCATCGCATGAGGATATTGCAATCTTTAAAAGAATCTTTAGATATCTAAAGAGGAATCAATACATTGAATGAATTAGCTGTGATCCAATGAGTACATCAGTCATGAGTGGCTCCCTAAACTACCTTTCATCAACATACATGGACATCTGAATTGAGTGTGGTCATGACTTGAAGCTGAGCAAACTAGCCCATTCTATAACACAGAAAAAGCTCACATGTTGTTTGTATTCAGTCTGGTAGCACATTCATGTTTTAATTATTTCTCAGAATAAGCCAGTGGAGGATTGATAATCTTCCACTGTCTTCCCCACTCCCCAGAATAGACTTTGAAACTTGAATCTCAAAAATCCTAGTTACCCTAAAACCAGAATTTAAACTCTGTTCCTCCACATTCGAAGTTTAGATACTCCTTTTGTTACTTATGAAAAGTAAACAGAGCCATGTCCTAAAAAGACACTCTAATGCTCATGATTTGTACATGTAAAATCAACCTTGGAAGCCAAATTTATATGGATGACCTATAACTCCAGTGACAGTCTTTAAATTTTGTTTCTAGATGTGTTCTGGAGCTTGACTCATAATTTTCAATGTTTCTGTAAGAACAGGCAAAAGAGAACGGTAAGAGAGGAGGCAAGAGAAAAGATGTTAGTCCTGCTGCACTCCACACCTACAGATGATGTGCAGGGAACAAGGTATTGTAGCAGTATAGGAAGGATTTTTCTAGCACTTCAGTGCAGAAGGCAAAAAAAAACTATTTTACTGAGCACTTGCAAATTGACAACTCACATGGGTGATGGGTGAAAGTATTTTCATATAACACTAGCTCATACCGTTTGAACCCATGTCTGGTAACAATTCTGCAGAATTCCATTGTTTTTACCCTGAAGACCTGGCTTTTGTAAAATGCTTAATCGATTTTTTCAACTTCTAAAGGAGTAGATATAGACAAAGAAGAGAGAGTAGTGCTTACACCAAAATACTTCTTGATACATACCAGATCATAGAATCACAGAATCACAAAATCATGGAATCATAGAATGGTTCAGGTTGGAAGGGATCTTAAAGATCAACTAGTTCCAATCCCCCTGCCATGGACAGGGATGCAACCCACTAGTTCAGGCTCACTGTGGCCTCATCCTACCTGGTCTTGAACTCCTTCAGGGTTGGGGCATACACTACTTTTCTGGGCAGTCTGTTCCAGTGCCTCACCACCCTCTGAGTGAAGAATTTCCTCCTAACATCTAATCTAAACTTCCTCTCTTTTAGTTTAAAACCATTCCTCCTTGTCCTATCATTATCTGCCCGAGCAAAAAGTTGATCTCCAACTTTTTTATAAGCTTCCTTTAAGTACTGAAAAGCTGTAATGAGGTTACCCTGGAGCATTCCCTCCTTCAGGATGAACATCACCAGCTCTCTCAGCCTTCCTTCACAGAAGAGGTGCTCCAGCCCTCTGATCATCTTTGTCACCCTCTCCTGGACCCACTTTAACAGATCCACATCCTTCTTGTCCTGGGGGCCCCAAATCTGGATGCAGTATTCCAGGTGGTGCCTCACAAGGGCAGAGCAGAAGTAGTCAGTCACTTCCCTCCACCTGCTGGCCACTCCTCTGTTGATGCAGACCAGGATGCAGTTGGCCTTATGGTTTGCAAGCACACACTGCTGGCTCATGTCGAGCTCTTTGTCCACTAGAACCCCCAAGTCGGTCTTGGCATGGCTGCTCTCAATGAGTTCTTCTCCCAGTCTGTACTCCTGTCCAGGATTGCTCCAACCCCAGTATAGCACCTTGCACTTAGTCTTTTTGAACCTCATTAGCCTATGTCACTGATGAAGACATTAGCCCCATCGCCTATGTCATTGATGAAGACATTGAAAAGCACCAGTCCCAAGCCAGACCCCCTGAGGGACACCACTCATCACCAGCCTACATAGACATACAACCTTTGACAACCACACTCTGGGTATGGCTTTCAACAAATGTGTGTTAAGATTTCTGGACTGAAAGGAAATAGAACACCGTTAATCATTTGCAGTCCAGTGAAGTTCCCACTGACAAGAAAGTCCAGCCACGCCAGCCAGTAACTCAGTTTCATTAGGAGCCCAACTTAAGTGTCTCTATGCTGACTCATGTAGCATGGGAAATAAACAAGAGGAGTTAGAGATGTATGTACACCTGGAGGGCTATGACCTCATTGGCATTATGCAGATGTGGTGGGATGGCTCCCATGACTGGAGTGTTGGAATAGAAGGATATAGGCACGGTGGGATAAAGCCCTGGAGGGAAAGGGGCCCAAGAAAGCTGGTTAATATTCAAGGATCATCTCCTCCAAGCTCAGGAGTGATAAATCCCAACAAAGAGGAAGTCAGACAAAAAGGCCAGGAGGCCTGCATGGATGAACAGGCTTGAGAAGTGGGCCTGTGCGAACCTCATGAAGTTCAATAAGGCCAAATACAAGGTCCTGCACCCGGGCTGGGGCAATCCCAAGCACAAATACAGGCTGAGCGAAGAATGAATTGAGAGCAGCTCTGAGGAGAAGGACCTGGGGGTGTTGGTTGATGAGAAGCTCAACATGAGCCAACAGTGTGCACCTGCAGCCCAGAAAGCCAACCATATCATGGGCTGCATCAAGACAAGCATGGTCAGCAGGTTAAGGGAGGTGATTCTCCCACTCTGTTCTGCTCTCGTGAGACACCACCTGGAGTGATGCATTCATCTCTGAGCATCCAGCACAAGAAGGACGTGGACCTAGTAGAGTGAGTTGAGCGGAGGGCCAAGAGGATGATCAGAGTGCTGGAACACCTCTTCTATGAAGAGAGGCTGATGGAGTTAGGGTTGTTCAGCCTGGAGAAAAGAAGGTTCTGGGGAGACCTTATAGCAGTAACCATATGGTATTTATAGGTAACCAAGACCTCTTCTTTTTTATACAGTTAGTATATAGTTATTTAGAACTGTGTATGCTTGGTATACATTACATTGGACAAACAGCCTGAGAGCCAATATCGAGGGCTTTGTATGTCACTTCAAACAGCCAGTTTAAAAAAAAATAAAAATACTGATAACAATTTATTTAGAAAGTGTGTTCATCTACAGTATTCCAGTACATATCCTTGAACTAACTTTTATGTGGGAGATACTGTAGCATTTGAATGTTTATGAAAACTGATTTCAATATTAGTTATTATTTATTATTTGGAAAGACTGTGTTTTGTTAAATTGTCACTATGTTTATGCATACCTTTGTTTTCTCCTCTGTTTTTGTTATAAGATTCCATACCTGTTCATGTCTAAATTTTTCTTTTTGACATTAAAACTATTAAAAACATTCATTAATCTACATACTTACAGCTGATTCTGGAGAAGGAAGTGATTTGGCAGGCTAAAGAAGCACTTTCAGTAATCATTTGTCTTAATGTATGGATTGGGCAATTCCTTTCTTAACTGGTGGAATTTCTTTGGAATGAAACATTTATTAACAGTAACACTACTCAAAGTACACAAAGTTCATTTCTTGCATTTGTTGCTTGCTCTACATTTACAATTAGATTCTAGGGGAACATTACTATGGAAATAGTAATCAGAGCAAGCAATGAGCATATGTTGTCAAGAATTTGAATGCTAGATTACAAATCTCCTTTCTGGTTTATAATAAGCCATTGGTTTTTCATAGAATCATAGAATCATAGAATATCCCAAGTTGGAAGGGACCCACAAGGACTGTTGAGTCCAACTCCTAGCTCCACACAGGTCTACCCCAAAACTGAGACCATATGACTAAGAACATAGTCCAAACCCTTCTTAAACTCTGACAGGCTTGGTGCCATGACTACATCGCTGGGAAGCCTGTTCCAGTGCACAACCACTCTCTTGGTGAAGAACCTTTTCCTGATATTCAACCTGAACCTCCCCTGTCACAGCTTGTCTCCATTCCATTGGGTCCTATCACTGGTCACCAGAGAGAATAGATCGACATCTGCCCCGCCGCTACCCCTCGTGAGGAAGCTGTAGACCACGATGAGGTGTCCCCTCAGCCTCCTCTTTTCTGGACCGAACAGACCAAGTGACCTCAGCCACTCCTCATATGTCTTCCCCTCTAGGCTCTTCACCATCTTAGTAGCCCTTCTCTGGACAGTCTCCAATAGTTTCATGTCCTTTTTGTACTGTGGTGCCCAGAACTGCACACAGTACTCGAGGTGAGGCCACACCAGCGCAGAGTAGAGCGGGACAATCCCTTTCCTCGACTGACTAGCAATGCCGTGCTTGATGCATCCCAGGATACGGTTGGCCCTCCTGGCTGCCAGGGCACACTGTTGGCTCATATTCAACTTGCTGTCAACCACAACCCCCAGATCCCTCTCTGCGGGGTTGCTCTTCAGCATCTTGTTGCCCAGTCTGTATGTATAGCCAGGGTTGCCCCGTCCCAGGTGCAGGACCCAGCACTTGCTCTTGTTAAACTTCATGCAGTTGGTGATCTCCCAGCTCTCCAGTCTGTCCAGATCTCTCTGCAAGGGTTTTCCACCTTCAACAGAGTCCACAACTCCTCCCAGTTTAGTATCATCAACAAATTTACTCAGACACCTTCGAGTCCTACATCCAAATTGTTTATGAAAACATTGAAAGAAACTGGCGCTAAAATGGAGCCCTGAATGAAGTCTTAAGGACAAGGGCAGTTGACCTTGAGGTATCTCTTAGTTCCTCAAAGAATAATTCATCAGTGTCATCATCCTGGCCGGGTGGTCTGTAATAGACTCCCACGATGACATCCCCTTTATTTGTTTGTCCCTTAATCTTTACCCAGAGGCTCTCATCGCCAACTGCAAGCTCCATACAGTCCAGCCTCTCCTCCACATACAGAGCCACCCCACAGCCTCGCCTACCCTGCCTGTCCCTCCTGAGGAGCCTGTAAATGTCTATTGCAACACACCAGTCACAGGACTCATCCCACCAGGTTTCGCTTATGATATTGTAGCTCTGGGACTGGGCCAACACTTCTAGCTCCTCTAATTTATTCCTCATGCTGTGTGTATTGGTGTAGAAGCACTTCAAATGCACCTCATTGTACTTAACACCTTGTGGAGCAGACCAAAGGACCTCACTAGGGCACAGTCCCTCTGATTTTGGCACACTATCCCATAGCTTATCACCAGCAGACCTGGTTTTATCCCTTTCCCCCTTTGACTCTAGTTCAAAGCCCTATCTATCAGCCCTGTTAACTCCTGGGCAAAAATCCTTTTACTCCTCTGAGAGAGGTGCATCCCATCTGGTGCCAGCAGGCCTGGTGTTGCGTAGATCTTCCCGTGATCAACAAAACCAAAGTTCTGCCGGTTGCACCAGTCCCGAAGCCACATATCGATGAGCCAAGTCTGCCTGTCAACATTGATCCCTCTTATCGGAAGGACAGAGGCAAACATGACCTGTGCCCCTGATTCTTCAACCAGTCATCCCAAAGCCCTAAAGTCCCTTTTGATTGCCCTTAGACTTCTCCTTGCTTCTCCAGACTTACAATAATGGAAAACTAAAGGATATTGCATTATTAAGTTACCAGGAAAATGTCCAACTCTTTCAAATAACAGGCTAATTGTACTTTAACTAACAGAAAATTAAATTAATTGCATTTGAAAATAGCTAGAACTGCTTAGATATATAGACATAGTTAATTATTATATTAATGATGAAAAGTTGTGAATGCAAAGCAAAAAGTTGGGATTTGGAAATCCTGTGTCTCATGGTGGATGGAAGGTCTGACTCTTCCTTTTCTTCTCTGGGCCAGGTGCCCTGAGTAGGCACGTCCCTGGAGAATATCCTTTTGAAATGAGGAGGTAATGAGTCATGAAGTCTCTGGATGTGATGGGTGATGTGAAATGTATTACATCAAGGAGCTGAGTCTTGGAGGAGAATAAGGATATGAAGCAACCAAATTTATCTGCCCTCTTGATCAGTCTTGACTATAAAGAGAGGAAATACATTTGTTATTCTTGCTTATAAAAAGAAGACATACTTGATGTGAGTTTGATACTGTTTTCCCTGTGTGACTGCGTGAAAAATATTTATTTATTTATTAAAATATTTATTTATTTATTTCCCTGTGTGACTGTGTGAAAAATATTTATTTTCTATATTGTATCATTTGGATCATACAAAAATAAGTTTGTTATGATTCCGTGATAATGGTTAAACCCAGTTCATACAGTAGCACTAAAATATCTTTGCTGAGTTCATTTAATATTGTTTTTTTTTTTCTTTCTTTTTTTTATTTTTCCTTCCAAAAATGAATTTCTTGCTGTCTTATAAAATAAGGGTAATATACTGGTAGCTTCACTGATTTCCTGTAGAGATGCAACATGAATTATATTTTCTTAAGTAATATGCAGATTTTTTTAATTTTTAATTTCTAATTATTTTTTAATAAGGAATGTAATATCAAAGCAATTTATTATCAAGGACAAAAGGATTGGTCACTTTACAAAGAGAAGTTATTTTCCAAAGCATTCATGGCAGAACATATTTATAAAATGGTGGGGGAAATGAATAAAAATAAATCCATCAAAATTATAAATAATTTAAATATATATATATATATATATATATATATATTAACTGGCTTTTAATTTGTTCAGGAAATTTTGTTCTTACATACCAGACTATCACTTGCTAAGAAGCCACACACAAGTTTTCACTTGCCTTTTCATTGCTACATAAATTGCATAATTAAATTACAGAACTGTGTGTCTATGCCTAGTAGTTTTTCTAGTGTCTCAGAATACATCTCCGTACTTCATTCAGCTGTAGCTCCAGTTTTAAATATTTCTGAAATCAATATTTTCTTCTGAATTTAGTTTTTCTTAGAGGACCTGATTTATTTACTGGGTATGAAAGCTTCCACTCAAAAATAAAAACAAAAACAAAAAAAGGAAAACAAAAATCCCATAGCCAATCCAGAGAATTCTATGTGGAGTACAGCTTTGCTCCTGGTAAATTTTACAAAATCTTCCAAGGAAGCCAAGGCCTCTCTGAAGTATCTGAAGAACAGCTTAAGTTAAATGGCTAATTATGCATATTATTCAAATTTAATGGTCACTGTGATAAAACTTGCCTGATAATCTTTATTTAATTATTCTTAGATTAAAATGATAGTATGAAAACATCTATGCAACTGACATGAAGATATGTACTCTCATTCTGGAAACAAAGATTTCTAAGAGTACAAATGCTCAGGAGATATTAAGCAGAAGGCAGCAGAAAGCAAGAGGGCATGGATGAGGACTGGATAAACTAAGCAGACAGAAGTGTGGTTGAAAAGGTCTTTACCTTATAGGCCTGGTAAATGCATTTACCTTTAGACTAGAGTATAAACTAGTGTAGTCTCATGAAGCTTATTAAGGAAAGTGGAAAAACTGAGCCCTAAACTAAGATGGAAAATACATTAAAAACAAAAAACAACCAAACAACCAAGCAAAATGAAACAAAAGAAAACAAACAAACAAACAAAACAACAACCAACCAACCAACCAAAGCAGAGTTCTTGAAATAACCTTATATGTATATCAAGAGCTTAAAGTGTTTTGGTTTTACTTAAACATTCTCTATTTCTTTCTTCTCATCCCCACATGAATAATGAGCAGTCAGAGAAAGTATTTATTTTTATGTTCCAAAAGGTTGTCTTAAAATAGGAGGTATACTTAACTGGCATTCATTTTCACCTGATGAAACACACATAAAATGAAACTTTGCTCTTGTTGCAGCCAGGGAGAATTTGAGCACAGGTTGGAAATAAAGTCAAGGCCTCACCTCTCTTTAGAAGTAGGAAGACACTGCTGGTCCACTGATTTTAATCTAGTCAGCAGGTGAAACTACTCTCATTCACAACATCCAAAGCTATTAATGGCAGGAAAAGTCTGACCTCAGAGCATTTTTACATGAAAAAGCAGTTTGTAATAAAACTATGTTGAAATAAATAAATGTGGTAGATATCTTTTATGCATTGTATGCATCTACCTGTATGAGCAAGCGATTAGGTCAAAAATGCGAGTGGCTGTGAAGGTGTGAATAGAGATCTCATACCTACAGGTACCAGACCGTGGGGAAACTGTGAGGCTTCTGGCTTATTTCTGCATAATATTTACAGCTTGGATTGCTACAAATACGTTTCAGTTTTCATCTGTTGTTTGATATAGTACGACAACTTAAGACTACTTTACTGTATTTTGGCTCATCTTATCAGGAGTGTCAGTGCTGATGTCCACAGATATGTTGCCATCATTTGCTGTCATCCAAAATAATTCCTGAAACATTTGAAATCTGACTTGAAAATGTGTCTGTACTTACCTCTTTGACCTGTTGTTCTGTTATCCATCCATCCTGTCTGAGAATAACAAATCTTTGTGTGAGCAGGCAGACAAATATCTAATACCACTTTTTAATTTAGATCTTGGTTGTAAACTGTTGAATATCTCATAGGTAATAAAAATATATTTTTCACATTTCACATATACATGATCTAAAAATTAAATTATTTTCTTTTGTGGGCATCATTTTCCATTTCTTCTAGTGTTATTCCCTTCTTAAGCAATCTGAGATGAACAGCTGCTATGTTACACAGTACAGATATTATGAGGATATATGAGGATATTACCTCAATCTTTATATTTTGTCAGAAGTATTTTATGAAACAAGTAGCTGTAGTTAAGGTCATAACACAAAATCTATTTTGTGTGTGTGTGTTCATTTGTTTTTCTTTTGAGGAAAAAACAAAGTTAAGTGTGATCATTATTTAAAATCACTGTTGCCCCCCAACACCTTGGGTTTCAGTTTATTCAGAAGGCCTTAGTACCCAAAGAGTCAGACTCACTGTTTGCATCTTTGAATTTATTCTCAGTAGAGCATTATTTTTAGTATTTTTTTTCACAATCTTTAACAGTTTCTCCTGTCATTTTGAAAACATTTTTTTTTTCTGAGTCATCGTAATAAATTATTTCATCAAAGTTCTCTGTAAAAAATTAAAGATAGTATTACTTGTTTAACTAAAGTTGCTATAATAATACAATATTTAATATATTATTACAATTTACAGATATATATATATATATTTTTTTTTCTGTCAGGACCACTTAGCCCTCTTTTCAATGCTAAGAATCATAGGACATTCCATATAGTTAAAAAACACTGATGCCATTTTAGCCCATTTGAAATAAAATCCAGTCCTTAACTTTGAAGAAAGAAAAAATAAAAGAAAGAAAGAAAAAGAAAACAAGGTTAAACACAGTTGATTAAACTTGCTTTTAACATGAGCTTTCTGTTCATACAGTTTGGGAATAACAGAATAGTAGAATAATTTTAATTGCAAATCTGGTTACATAAGCATGTAATTTGTAGCTGCATAGTTCAATATGAATCTTAAAAAGGCCAAAAATCAGTTTTTAAACAAACAAAAACAAACAAACAAACAAAATCAAATAAAACCAAGCAGCTTCTGTAGAACTACATAAATTAATTGCCATTAAGGGCTAATTATTAAAAAATGCAATTATTTTTTTTAAATTTAAATTTCATTTGTAGGAGTTAAATTTTTTTTTATATATATATATTTCTACTTATATTTATAATCCTGTGTAAGTTTTTGCATATTCAAACCCTGAATGAAGCTTGTTAGATTTAAGAAAAAGAAAGGTCTATCAAATCAAAGCTCAAAGCTTTGGCTCAACATGACTTTTGCATAGAGATGCAGCTAATTATTTGACTAACCACTTGGACAAACCTTTGGAACATTTCAATCTTTCAGCTGTTCACATGCTTATTTACCTTATCCATGTGAGTTTATAAGTGTTCAAAGGGACTTTAGGCTTTCCAAAACCTCCTTGATGTCAGTGGAAAAACTTGCACTGAAATTGGCAGGTTTTCTTCCATGGCATTAATTCTAGTTTCATCTAAACGAAAAACAAGAGTCCCAATGCACTCAGTGGATCTGTGGACTAGTGATGGATAGAAAACTGGTGGGACAACAACATCTCTCTGTTAATGAAAAAAAATAAAAATCCGCACATGTAGCAAAATATAATTGTAGGAGAGCTTTGCACCTTATCAAATGCATTTAATTTTTCAGAAAGCTTCTCTTCTAAGGCTAAAATATGTCCTAGGTCAGACTGGTGACTCCGATGCTCCGTCAGAGAAACAAAAAGGTGGAGGGAGGGAGGGAAGGAATGAAAGAAAGAAAAGACCTTTTTTTCTTTGCTTTTACTGCCTTCTCCAAAACCCACAAAATCTAGTGACTTTTTCCCATTGTTCACTGGCTTGATATCTTCCAATGGATATAGTTGCTCTGCTTTCATTTCAGTAGTTTTCCTAGCAAGCTGATTAGTACCAGACAATACTTAAGTAACAGTACTACAGAGGAGCTTGTAGTATATTATCCAATAAGGTGCTAAGTGCTCATCACCATCAAATAAAATGATTAGAAATGAGTATACTTGGTTGAAATCCTGTATTCCCTCTGCAAATTATAATCAATGATGTAAAAATTATGTAATGTTACTAGGTTATTGCCTGCTTAATTTATAATCTGTCAAAATTCCTCAGAAGAGGAAAAAGAGTATCTCTCTCCCACATGAGTGCAGTAACCAGACCTTGCATATTTTTGCTGGCCAATTAATAATTCATGAATTTGAGTCTACTGGAGAAACATCAAAAAATGAACAGATAAAATTATATTTTTTTTCTCTCTTCCTTTCATTAAAGGGTAACCAGATGATTAGAGCACTGATGTTCATCCAGGTGAAACTCATTCACTGCTTTTCAGCTGTCATGGTGTTATCACTTCATCCTCCATCTGTATTTTGTGCTAAAGAGTTGGTGTAGAAGCCCAGATAAAGAAAAACAAAACAAAACCCACAAACATTTCAGAAATGTGAATCCCTGTTGAAGATAGGTGCTTCCTTGATATTAGAGCACAGTTGTGAGAAGGCAGGACTAAAGTAAAACTGTTCTAAGACCACTAGCTTAGGTGAGACATTCCTCAGTAACTTCCCCTTCTTAAATCAGCAACTCTTATTGTGTATCACACTTCTTCCAGATTGCTTAATTTAGAAAGTTAGATTCACTGGTTATAGGATACATGAGTTTGGTGCTGTGATGCTCAGTATTGTCTGACTAAAGAGATATTTAAATAAATCCTGCAGCAGCGTTTTAAGACATCATTTCTCTCTGCCACCTGCTTTATCCCCCTGAAAAGAAAGTACCCTTTTTGTTTCTTCAGTTTTACAGTTACAGTCTCAACAGAAAGGTATGTATGCCTGTGTGACAAATCTTGCCTGTTGCCAAAAATTGCCTGTTGGCAATCTTGTCTTCACAAGTGCTCCTCATTTTGCACTTGGGACATCATGTCTTCCCTTCTGCTGATCCTAGTTCAAAACAATAAATCCCAGCAAAAGCACATGGAGGGGCAGCAGGGAGCAGAACCATCTGAATTGCTGCAGAGAGATTCAACAGTGATTTGTTGTCAAATTGCTGTCCCTTCTGATGAGCTAATTCTTGGTGAGAGAATAGTGAAAGGACATATACTGGTGGTAAAATCTTCATCCTTACCTGGAGGGCTGGTTGCAAAGCCTGCATATTGTTTTAATCTTATTTCAATTGTCTGGGGAATTTGACACACATTTCTCTCAAAGTACACTAGCAGATCCCCTGATCTTTTTCATGGGCTCCTGGCAGAGACTGAAGATATGAGTAGGGCAAGTGCAGTCCCTCTAAAGTGGAAACTGAGTCACTGTGCATTTGTCCCAGAAATGAATGTAGCATTAGGAGAAAGAGTCTAGTGGCTCAAATTGAAGCAAAATCATCACTTTGAATGGAGACTCTCCCATCTGAACCATAGCCAAGGCCTCCTGTGCTACTGACACCCTGCTGGAGAACCTTTCACAAAAGTCAAGGTTTTGAATGAAAAGTTCAGAAGAATAATGAATAAGATAATAGGAGGCAGGATGATGGAATGAATAACCAAATATACCCCTTCCTCCCCCCTCCCCTCCTTTTTTTTTTTTTTTTTTTAATTTTCTCATTACAAAATGTCTTTCTGCTGCTGGAATTCTATCTGGAAATTCACAGTCCATAGTAGAATGCAGTAATTTTGCCCTATTTCTTTTACAGGTCTCATCCTTTGGTGTTTTCACTCTACAGTATGCTGTACTCATAATAATTGTGGTGAAGATTTATTTGTGTGTCTCTGTCTCTTAAAAGTGAACTATTACTATATCGATATACACCTACATATGTATCTTTTTTACATCACTATTTTGAAGAAATATATTTTTCAAGTTGGCTCAAATCTTTTATTTATTTATTTAATTATTTTTATTTCATCTCCCACAGTAGTTCCTCCTTTCTTGTGATCCCTACAGGGACAGATAGAGCTTGTTAACAATTGAAAAAAAAAATCTGGAAAAATTAGAAGTGTTCAGCAAATGTGATTGCTCAGAGTTGTTGCAGAATATGTTGGCAAATTGAATCCTTCAGTTGAGATGATATGTGTTCTAGTCCTATTTGCCATCCAAAAATCTAATTTTTGTGAAAGCTATCATAGGCAGAGATGAACATATAATTTTTCCAAACTTTTCTAACATAATGTTGTTTCCTGACAGCTACTGTCAGACAACAGAGCCTCTCGTTACCACAGAAAGGCTATTTAATTTCATCTCAGCATTGATAAGATTTCTGCTAGCTTGTCCTCTGTACTCCTAGCAAAATTTTGAAACTCTCTTTCTCCAAACTAATGAAACAGTAGACAACAATAATAAACCAGAACCATTCATAATGTATCATTGCCAGTCTCTAGTCAAGACTAATTTTACCAAGGTTGAACCCAGTGATCCTTTGTTGGTGCGCTACGCCCATGAGCAATTCCTGAGTAAAGACTATGGGACACCAAATGTAGACCTATATGCTACGGTGAACTTTTTGTAGTTGTATGCTTGTACCTGTAGCAAGGCCAACTGAAGCCAGCATAATTGAGCCCAGCTCTAAGCCTGCCCGCGCAGAGCTCATTGCAGGGCCATAGTACTAATGAGACATACAGTGAAAGCTGCAGTAAGGACCAGGCCCCCTCAGAGTTATCTTCCTTAGGTGGCTCTTCACATGTATCTTGAAATTCCCTAAGGTATATTGGTTTCACTTTCCTTTAAGCTACCTCTGCTTGGCAGATGAGATTTGGTTGTGCTTCGGGCAGTCACTTAAGACAGGTTTCACTGTAAGCTTGTTCGCATGTACATAAGCTGTCTTCAGCTCTTATGATGAGCAGATATCTTCTGTGCAGGGAGGCAACATTCACAAAAAGGACATTATCATAACAAACACAAAGCGAGCAGAAGACAATGTCCTTGTCCCTCACTTTTTAATAAAAGAGTATAACTATATAAGCTAAGAGTCACATGACGTACCAGATGAAACCTGCCAGCTCTGCTATTTGATATCCAGCTCTCATTCTTTCTCTTTTAATAATTTAGAATAAGATTATTTTTAACCCTCAAGAAGGAATTTCTTGAAAGCTTGTGTTTGGTTTGTATATATTGTTCCACATATTCTTTGGCAGCTGATGGCTTGGTTTCATCATTTATAGAAATAATACTTCATTCTAACTTTTTGTTTGTTTTTGTCTTTAAATTATGGTGTGCAGGACAGCCTTAACCTGCCATAATTAATAAAAAATAAAATAAAATACTGTCTCTTTAATCAAAGAAAAACATCAATATAATGCATTACCAAATGCAAATGCAATAAGGAATAACATATAGCTCTGGTTATGTTATATGACATTTGGCTTAGCAGTATTAACATATTGCACAAAATCTGGATTCTCCCTATTGCAGAAGATAAGACAATAGAAGACATGGGAAATATCTCTCTTCCATATGATTGTAAAATAAATATTATTCTATTTTTTTTCTTTTTTTTTCTCATCAATAATTTGCAGAAATATTTTAGTATTACTTGCTTGTTAAGCCAGTTCTTTATCATGTATGTATTAGGCATACAGTACAAGGAGAAATGGAACAAGATGGCAGTTATAGCAGTGGCAAGATGCAAATTTATTCTGGCAAAAAAGTAATATGTGCACAATATCGAGCATGCTTAAGTTTGTGCCAGGAAAACTATTACGAATGAGGAATGGATGGAATGAAATTTTGCATCATACATGATTACGTGTTGCTTAACTTCATAGAAGAGTCCTGGTCTACTCCTGATGTCCCAGATGCCACCAAGAGAAGCTGTATACCACACTGCTGGAGTGAAAATGGAAACATATACCCCAGCAGCAGTCATCTCTACAACATGACTCTTTGTTTCAAAAATTAAAGAAACAAACCTCAAAAAAGATGACAGAGAAAAATTACATATCATTGAACTGCAGGCACTGACTCCAAGTGGGAAGGGGAGGAATTTACTGCATCATGTAAGTAATAATTGAAAGTCTGCAATTGCTTCCTGCTTCTTTTTGCCCAACATTAATTTGGCTACTTTATTCATGTAATGATGTTGTCACTGTTTTTCCTCATGTCTCTCATATTCTATGACACATGACTGAGTGTAGCCAAGCAGTCATATTTTTCACTGACACCACTTGAAAACATTTTTATAGAAAAATAAGGATGAAGGATGAAGAAGAGCAGGAGAGAGGAAAGCATATGCCTTAAAAATAGCTCTCTACATTAATTCACCATGAGGCAAAACAGAAATAATAACTCTTCTTCATGTGCCAATTCACTTGGGATGAATCCGACTTGCTAGTGTATTGGTACAGTATAAAAACAGATGATAATGATTAATGGTGTGAACAAAAATCTATGAGGAACATCACAGAAATGGATGTTGGATGGCCTTTGCACAGCAGAGGTAGATAAAGGTTATAACAAACTGTTTACTGACCACGTACACTTGAATTAAGAGGTCAGTTGAACAAGAGCTCACCTAGTAAGAGCTTTCTCAGTAATGTGACTCAGCTGTTTTACAGTACCAGAGCACTGCCCAGTTATTGCTCCATCACTTTTCAATAATATCTCTATCCTTTCAAAAGTCTATATTCTACCATTAGTTAAGGCTTTTTCGTTTACATTTCTGCATTTTTCCCAGTTTTTGCATCAATTCAATATAATTAATATATGTGTCTCTAACAGAAAATAAAATAACTGAAAAGCACCATGTTTTATTGAACAAAATATACCATATGGAAGGAAGGAAGAGGAGAAATTATAGAAACAAACCAGTGCTGAAGAATTTTGCATTAGCTGGTGCTTTTTGTTGTTGTATTTGCACAGATCATTTTAGGTTCCTCAGTCCGGGTTATAATAAAACACTGTCAGAACAAATACTTTTGAAAATATTTGAGCTTTTGCAGTTTAACGTGTGCATCTTGAACCGCTTAAGCAGCATGGTTATCTTCTCCATTTTTTTTTTTTTTCCTCCAGAATTTAACAGACCATAAAGTGTATACAAAAACACATATTATGCACCAGTGATTAAATGTTCTTACAACATTAATATTTATCAAGGGGTATTTCATAGCTAGAAAGTAGATAACTATATTTTATTTCCTAAGAGAACATTTCCTATAATTTTCCTTCATCTCCCAGCTACACAGCAAACATCTCTAAAGTGCACTTCCTAAGTGTAGTTAGAGAATAGGAAGGAATGTAAAGTTTTTAAAAACAGCCCTTATTAACTTTTCCTTCCATTGATTCTACTGTAAACTCTAAAAAGCCTTTTTAAAATGCAAACTGTCATACACTCAGCAGGTGAAATGTTCCCACAAAAATAAAAATAAACAAATTAAAAGCCACTCCAAACAATGAAAAAGCAGAAGATTACAATCTTTTCTCTTGACTATTCATATCCTAGTATATCTTTATGGTTTTATTGCACATTTATGAAAATGGTTGTCCTACATATATAAAACAAAATAGTTTATTTATCTGTGCTAACACATTCTTGTGCACCCTTAATAACTAGAGTAACTTTCAACAACATGTAGATTTTAGAAAAACAATGGAATTAAAATCAAAAATACTATGTGTTGTAGATGCCAAAAGGCTTCTAGTGTAATTTTGTTGAGACAAAAATACTTGGATTTTGGAAGCTCTTTGCTCCCATTCCTTATGGAAAACTGCTGGTTATGTGACAGCAGGAAAACTCAAAACGTAATTCACAATGAATGCCAATCCTTCACCTCCAATATGAAGGCTTCCCAACTACTCAACTTGCTGAGCTTAACTGGTTTTACATAGCACGTCTAAAAGAGGCTGCTCCTGTTCAACTGACCAGTGAGAAAGGACTGGACTTCTTCAAAATGGGTATTGGAGCAACAGTTTGTTATATATTTTTTTACATTTTTAACTGTCCGATCCCACCTTGTAAGGAGAGCACATATTTGTTCAGCTAAAAGGAACCCCCTTCATGCTCCTTTTGGGTTTGCTCAGTCAACTGGTTTGTGCAACAGTGGCAGAGGCACACTGGAATTGTGTGCCCATTCATTGTGATTACACAAACAGAAGCAAGTGTATGTTCTGTAAGAGGAGATGGGGAAGGGAAAGGAGATGAATGGTTCCCATGGGTAAGAGGACAGTTAAGTTTGTTTGTTTGATTTTTTTTGTCTTTTTTTTTTGTCTTTTTTTCTTTTTTTTTTAATTTTTATTTTATTTCATTGTTCTTTTTGTTTTTTTTTTTCTTCTTTTTTTCTTTTTTTTTCTTTTTTTCTTTTTAAATTTTATTTTATTATTATTATTATCATTTTGTTGCTATGTCATGGAATCATAGCAGTCATTCCTCTAATAGAAACTGACAGGACATAAAAGACAGAACTATCAGATGAACACACACAATGACTAGAAATATATCGACAGAGAAAAGACTTAATTTAGCTTTGAGAAACCGTCCCAAAAATAAAATCCTGTATTAACAAGTGCAAAAAACAAACAAAAAAGAAACTCCAAACATTAAAACACAGTGTATAAAATGGTGTGAGAAATTTAAGTCACCATACAGCCTTTTAGTCAATAAAAAGCTGTGTTCTTGTGTCCTTGTTGTTTGGGTAGTGGCCCATTCTTTTCTTTTTACCCAAATGGTCATTCAAGAAGAGATCTGAAGGTAAAGCACTCAGTCATTGCTATTTCTGACTGTAGTCAATAGGGCCTCTTGTGTTTCCATGATATAAGATGAATCCATTTTTTTGTTGTTTTTATTCCTCATTGGTTGAATTATCTTCCAAAGTTGCTATGCCTCCAAAGCCCAGTCCCGTTGAGTTCTGTGTTGCTGAGACTGTAAGTACTGTATGTAAGAGAATTAATACAAGAACACACAGTTTAAGTCTGCTGTTACACAGTCTTGATGCTGATGAAACTGTGAGCGATGTCCTGTGACATATTGTTGAGCCACTTGTTTTTATAGTCCCTTTGGATTGATGATCTGATAATAGTCCCCATCTGACATCACAGCATTCTGGTTCTGCATTGGTTGGATAGTTTTCATAGAGCCCTGTAGGGTAAACACAAGAAAAAAATAATCATCAGACACAAAAAAAGATGGCAGAAGTTGGCAGGTCAAAGGAACATTCGATAGCTTAGATACCTTAGCCTAAGCTATTAAATCCAGATCTTTCAGTTAGCTTCAGGCTCTCAAAATCTACTCTCTTCAGCTTCTCTCTCAAAAAGCTTGCCATTTTGCATAATTAGGGATATGCATAGTTTAGGAAGCAGCATCACATGATCACAGGAAGCAGTTTAGGAAGCAGCATCACATGATCACATGATCACAGGAAGCAGCATCACATGATCATTCAACAGGGAGCATAGTTGTAGGAAGAAATGAAGCTAAAAAACAGTCATTGAGTTCCTCAACAAAATATGACATTTGCATTCTTCCTTTTTGAGTGAATGAAGTAACAACTAATCAAACCAGACATTTTCACAAAAATTGAAAAGAGCTTGAAATTATTGCTCTATCTGTGAGCACATACCAATAATATGGAATCAATCTATGAAAAGGTAGACATAAAATAAGAAATATTGGTATACTGACAACACTGACAGTATTGACTGTCAAACCACTACAGATCCAACAGTTTCACAGGAAGAGCTTGCTTACCCTTCCTCAGCTGAGTTCTTCTAGCTGGGAGGATCTCTTCAGTGTATCCCAGAGGTGAAAAAAAAGCTTTTCTTACAGTGCAGTAATTGGATCTCCTGATATTTCTTATTGTAGAAGTAGGTAATTTCTGTCTTTGGAACTTTACTGAATTATTTAGCCTGAACTCATTACATATTTTTATAATGTTAGAGGAATTCTGTCTTTTCCAAATGACACAACTGTCTTTTTGGAAATTGTCAATGTTGTATATATTACTGTATAGGACAATAACAAAACCAGAGTGTTGTGTTTACTTCTCGTATATCTTCTTTACTGATAAACTAAAAGAACCTAACTTAACCCATTTAACATATGGCCAAATACAAGAATGTCTAATATAATGGACAAAAAACTTTTCTCCATTTAAACTGATGTTGGAATAGATTTTGTAGTAGCTACTTACTCTTGGGTGTTGTGAGGTTTTACTAAAAAATAACCTGTGCTGAAATTTTGGGATGAAGATTTTGAAAGCAATTACTTAACTGCTATAATTTATAAACTACTTTTTGTAACAAGGATTACATTTTGTCTAAAGCATCACAACAATCACATTATTTTCAAAAAGCAAAGCCTACAAGCTTAGGCATAACTTTTTTAGATCCATAGTGCTTGAATTATGTGAATACCCTATAAAGAAAACCAGCACACCTTAAAATAATATAAAACTGAACTCTTTCATTCCTACTTCCATAATATGGATCTTAAATTAAACAAAAAAAAATGCATTAGGTATGCTGAGCATGTTAAAATGCAGGTTAAACCTAGACTGGCACTTTTTATTCCATAACTGAATAATCCCCCAAAATGTCATATATGAGTCCTTATAAAGTTTCTTTTATTTCGGCTTCAATTAAGTTTATGAAGATGTAGAAATGAGAACAGTTCATTTGATGTCATATAAAGTCTGGGTTTACTCTGTAGGTGATCTGGTGTTCACCAGTGCAGAAGAGCTCATTAAAGAGATTAAGACTGGAGGAAGCCTGGATTGCAGTGACCACACCCTGGTTGAGTTTGTGATCTTGAGGTATATGGGCCTGGCTAAGAGCATAGTCAAGACCCTGAAATTTAGCAAAGTGAACTTCCAGCTGTTCAAAGAATTAGTGGATGAGATACCACAGCATAATGTCCTTAGGGACAGAGGATCTGATCAGAACTGGCAACTCTTTAAGCATATTTTTCTTAGAGCAGAGGAGCTCTCTATTCCCATATGTAACAAATCAAGCAGGGAAGGTAGGAAACCAGCGTGGCTTAAAAAGGAACTGCTGGTCAAACTTAGGCAAAAGAAGGAAATGTACAGACAGTGGAAGCAGGGTCATGTGTCCTGGGAGGAGTACAGAAATGCTGTCCAGATGTGCAGGGATGGGATCAGGAAAGCCAAGGCACTGACAAAGCTAAATTTGGCGAGGGATGCAAAGAATGACAAGAAGGGGTTCTATAGGTACATTGGCCACAAAAGAAAGACTAAGGAGAGCTTACCACCTCTGACAAATGAAGATGGAGAACTGGTAACAACAGACATGGAGAAGGCAGAGGTACTTAACTACTTTGCCTTGGTCTTCACTGGCGGTTAGGTTTCCCACATCTCTCGTGTCCCCAGACCTCTAGGTGGGGGCTGGAGCAGCAGAGTCCCTCCCACAGTAAAAAGCAAGTTTGGGATTTTCTGACACAACTTAACAACTACAAGTCTATGGGGCCTGATGACATGCATCCCAGGGTCCTGAAGGAATTGGCTGATGTAGTTGCCAATCCACTCTCCACCATATTTGAAAAATCATGGCAGTCAGGCAAAGTCACTGGTGACTGGAAAAAAAGGAAACATCACTCCCACTTTAAAAAAGGGTAGAAAGGAAGACCTGGGGAACTACAGATCAGTGAGCCTCACCTCTGTGCCTGGGAAGATCATGTAATGGATCCTCCTGGAGGCAATGTTAAGGTACATGCAAGACATGGAAGTGATCCAAGGCAGCCAGCATGGTTTCACCAAGGGCAAATCCTGACCAATCTGGTGGCCTTCTTTGAGGGAATGGCTCCATCAGTCGACAAGCTAAGATTGACAGATGTCATCTCCTTGGACTTCTGTAAAGCTTTTGACATGGTCCCACATGACATCCTAATCTCTAAACTGGAAAGATATGGATTTGAAGGGTGGACCATCCAGTGGGACCATCCAGTGGATAAGGAATTGGCTTGATGGCTGCACCAAGAGAGTAGTGGTCAAACGTTCTGTGTCCAGGTGGAGGCTGGTGACAAGTGGAGTCCCACAGGGGTCTGTCTTGGGACCAGTGCTTTTCAGTATCTTCATCAGTGACATAGATGATGGGATTGAGTGCACCCTCAGCAAGTTTGCAGGTGAAACCAAACTGAGTGGTGCAGTTGATACCAAAGAAAGAAGAGATGCCATTCAAAGGGACCTGGACAGGCTGGAGAAGTGGGATCATGTGAACCTAATGAGATTCAACAAGTCCAAATGTGAGTTTCTGCACTTGGGCCAGGACAATCCTGGACAGGAGTACAGACTGGGAGAAGAACTCATTGAGAGCAGCCTTGCAGAGAAAGACTTGTGGGTTCTGGTGGATAAAAGGCTCGACATGAGCCAGCAGTGTGTGCTTACAGCCCATAAGGCCAATTGCATCCTGGTCTGCATCAACAGAGGAGTAACCAGCAGGTCAAGAAAGTTGATTGTTCCCCTTTGCTCTGCCCTTGTGAGGTCCCACCTGGAGTACTGCATTCAGGTTTGGGGCTCCCAGGACAAGAAGGATGTGGACCTGTTGGACCAAGTCCAGAGGGGAGCCACAAAGATGATCAGAGGGCTGGAGCACCTATGAAGAAAGGCTGGGAGAGCTGGGGATGTTCAGCCTGGAGAAGAGAAAGCTCTGGGGTGAGCTCATTGCAGCCTTTCAGTACTTAAAGGGAGCTTTTAAAAAGAATGGAGAGGGACTTTTTACTCAAGTAGATAATGATAGGACAAGGGGAATGGTCTTAAACTAAAAGAAAATTAGATTAAATATTAGGAGGAAATTATTCGCTCAGAAGATGGTGAGGCACTGGAACAGGTTACCCGGAGAGGTTGTGGATGCCCCATTCCTGGAGGTGTTCAAGGCCAGGTTGAATAGGGCCTTGGTCAGCCTGATCGAGTGAGTGGCATCCCTGCCCATGGCAGGGGGATTGGAACTAGTTGATCTTTAAGGTCTCTTCTAACCTGAACCATTCTATGATTCTATGATTCCGTGATTCTAAGATTCTATGAAATAATGCTTTTTTTTTTTTTTTTTTTTTTTTACAAATTTGCAGTCAGACACATAAAGCAGGGTACCAGCCCTCAAAAATGATTCATTTTATTATTTATTAACACAAAAAGTAATGTGTTTCATGTTTTTAAAGAAATTCTCTTATATTTTGGAATTTGTCATCATTTATTGCAAATATCATAAAGCAGTCTTATTGCTAGTATCATATTTTCTGAGACCCATCTTTTGTTTTTTTGTGTGCACAGGTTTGTTAATGTGGTAATGTACTAGAAGTACCTTGCAAAGTAAGTCATGATGTGATCTGTTCTGTTACTGCAGTAGCTTAAACTATTAGCAGTAATTGAAGAGACAGAGAATGCTTAATGCTTTGATTCCACTGAGGCTTACTTACTGTTCCAACTGTATTTCCTGCCTTTCTTGTTATAGGAAAACTCAGACTTCCTTTGATATCAAAGCTTATATATAAAAATTGACAATCAAAAACTATTTAAATAGTTCTTCTGCACTTACTGAATTATAAATAAATTGAAGGCAACTCCACAGTCAAAACTGCATTCAACTTGTTCCTTAATGTAAAATTAAATTTCCTCTTTATTTCAATTCAGCAATTGTATTTAGGGTTTGAATTTACAGTTACATATTTAATAATCAATTAAATGTAGAACCACTGTTCATGACAGTTGCTGAACATTTAGATAAATTCAGTCAGAGCTTTGGGACTGAAATAAGAAAGCTTCACTATTGTGCTTCACCACAGTCTATTGTAGCCATTGTATCTATCTTGGCCTCTTGGAACTAACCACTCACTCTGCTTAGTAAGAAGGTTACAAACATCATTCTTACCAGAAACCCTGGAAAGCTGGCTACTTTAACCTTGGAAGGTTACAGAGAAAAAGATCATTTCATTCTTTTATGTGGATACAGAATTCAGGAAAAGAAATTAAAAAGATACCTTTATCCTACAAACCACCAAGACTTGCCTTCTCCTCGTCTGCCTTTATAGTTCAATTTGCAGGCATCATTACTCTGTACTACTTGAATGTTTGGTAATTATATTTCTGAGGTTAACCTTTCATTACTGGCTCAAAGCTTGCTTTAATTTTCACATTTCAGTTAACATTCTCAGCTCTGGATCTCCATTCCCCAACTTTTCCCTGCACTTTCCTATATTCGACCAGCAGAAACCTTAGTCCATATGGAGGATCTTGGATTTTTATTTATTTTGGTATCAGAGCATTTTCCATACAGACATACTATCACTCATGAAGGTCATATAAAAACAATCTCTTTGCTTTGTAACAGGATACTTTTATTCATGTACGTATAATTTTAATGATCAGCATGCAGTTATATCTGTAGGAAGTGTGTGTTACTAATTTTGACGCAAGACTTAAGGCTACTCATTTGACTGAGATTATGTTAATGGAGACATAACTATAGATAAATACTATGTATCCTGCTCAGATGAATCATACTGAAAGAAGAAGGAATGACAGCATGAGCATCATTCATTTTGTGCAGAAACAGCTTTGGTGGAAAAAAAGGAAAATTCAAGCATGTTCTTATACTATTTTGATTGAAGTCATAAAGACTGTATCTATATAAGCATGGTTCGTTATGCTAGATCACCAGCTAACTCAGAGAATGCCATGGTTTCTGCATGAGTACTTGCATTTCTTTAGCAGAGGAACCGGCATGCAAAAGAAGTTGTTTCATTTGCACATCTCACCCCAACACTGTGAGGATTTGTCATGCTTGGAGCTGGAAATGTATCTGTGGCAGGTGGTCTTTCTTGGCCCACTTCTTGGTTTATTTCATACAGAAAGAGCCATGGAATCATAGTATTCTGCATCTTCCAGATACCATCAAAAGAAATTGCTCTGACTGATATATTTCTTGTCACAAGTATTTTGGAAAGACTCAGAAACAAAACAGATTTTTGTTATATGTTCTTTTCCTCTTTTTCTTTCTATATTACTATAAACTATGGTCCTTTTAAATGTAGATTTCTGTTTAAGCTTGTGCCTGAAGAAAAGAACATGAGCTAGAAGAATAAATCAGAGAGGTGGATGCAGTACACCAGAAGTTTTGAATGCTCTGATTTGCACAAAGTAAATAGTGTCTGCCAAGAATAATCCAGCCAGCAGTGACATCATTGCATCAGAGAATTCCAACATACTGCATGACATTTCTCCTTCTGAGGAATTATTTCTGAGATTTCAATATTAGCATTTTCCAACTACAAAAGGAAAGAGAACTCATTAGACATTTTTGACTAGATTTCATTGCTTGCTTAGATCTATCTGGAAGCTAGATCTCTTTGATCCTATCCAGATGGTCCTCTCAATTTCCAAATTTCTATGTCTGCGACACATTATGATGCTTCTGTTCAGATATATATTTAAAAACCCTTCATATTATAAAAAGCAGTAAATTTAAATGTAAAGCATAGCTTAAAGATAAATAAGTTATACTTTAGTCAAACAGAATCTAAACCTGTCCTCTTTTAGTTCAAATCCATTACTCCTTGTCCTGTCACTACACTCCCTGTTAAAATGTCCCTCTCCAGCTTTCCTGTAGAACCCCTTTAGGTACTGGAAGACTGCTATAAGGTCTCCCCAGAACCTTCTTTTCTCCAGGCTGAACAACCCTAACTCCATCAGCCTCTCTTCATAGAAGAGGTGTTCCAGCACTCTGATCATCCTCTTGGCCCTCCGCTCAACTCACTCTACTAGGTCCACGTCCTTCTTGTGCTGGATGCTCAGAGATGAATGCATCACTCCAGGTGGTGTCTCACGAGAGCAGAACAGAGTGGGAGAATCACCTCCCTTAACCTGCTGACCATGCTTGTCTTGATGCAGCCCATGATGTGGTTGGCTTTCTGGGCTGCAGGTGCACACTGTTGGCTCATGTTGAGCTTCTCATCAACCAACACCCCCAGGTCCTTCTCCTCAGAGCTGCTCTCAATTCATTCTTCGCTCAGCCTGTATTTGTGCTTGGGATTGCCCCAGCCCGGGTGCAGGACCTTGTATTTGGCCTTATTGAACTTCATGAGGTTCGCACAGGCCCACTTCTCAAGCTTGTCTGTGTCCCTCTGGATGGCTCCCCTTCCCTCCACCATGTCGACCAAACCATTCAGCTTGGTGTCATTGGTAAATTTGCTGAGGGTGCACTCCATCCCACTGTCCATGTCACCGACAAAGATGTTAAACAGCACCTGTCCCAGTACCAACCCATGAGGAATTCCACTTGTTACTGATCTCCATTTGGACATTGAGCCATTGGCTGCAACTCTTTGAGTGCAACCATCCAGCCAATTCCTGACCCACTGAGGTGTCTGTACTTCACATCTTTCCAATTTAGAGACAAGGATATGCAGGGCAGTGTCAAAAGCTTTGCAGAAGTCCAGGCTGATGATGTCAGTTGCTCTTCCCCTATCCAACAATGCTGTAACCACATTGTAGAAGGCCATCAGAGTTGTCAGGCACAATTCATTCTTAATAAAGCCTTGTTGGCTGTCAGCAATCACTTCTCTATTTTCCATGTGCCTTAGTATAGTTTCCAGGAGGACCTACTCCGTGATCTTGCTGGGCACAGGGGTGAGATCCACTGGCCTGTAGTTCCCTAAGCCTTCATTTTTTCCCTTTTTAAAAATGAGCTTGATGTTTCCCCTGTTCCTGAACTGCCACAACTGCTCAAATATGATGGGCAGTGGCTTAGCAACCTCACCCAAGAGTTCCCTCAGGACCCATGGATGCATCTAATTAGGTCCCATGGACTTTTGCATCTCCAGGTTCCTTAGATGTTTTCATAGCTGACCTTCTCCTACAGTGGGCTGTTCTTCATTCCCCCAGTCTCTGCTTTTGCCTTCTGGTGCTTGGTTTACATGTCTGAAGCTCGTGCTGGTGAAGACTGAGGCAAAATAGTTATAGAGTAACTGAACCTTCTCCATATCCCAGGTAACTAGGTCTCCCATTTCCTTATGGAGAGGGACCACAATTTCCCCAGTCTTCCTTTCATCACTGATGTACCTATAGAGGCCTTTCTTGTTGCCTTGATGTCCCTGGACAAATTTAATTCAATTAGGCTTCAGCTTTCCAACCTGATCCCTGGCTGCTCAGCAAATTCCTCTGTATTCTTCTCAGGCTCTCTATCCTTGCTTCCACTGTCTGTAGGTCTCCTTTCTCTGTCTGAGTTTGGCCAGGAGCTCCTTGTTCATCCATGCAGGTCTCCTGGATTTTTTGTCTGACTTCCTCTTTGTTGGGATTTATCAGTCCTGAGCTTGGAGGAGATGATCCTTGAATATTAACCAGCTTTCTTGGGCCCCTTTCCCTCCAGGGCTTTATCCCACCATGCCTATATCCTTCTGTTCCAACACTCCAGTCATGGGAGCCATCCCACCACATCTGCGTAATGCCAATGAGGTCACAGCCCTCCAGGTGTACATACATCTCTAACTCCTCTTGTTTATTTCCCATGCTACATGAGTCAGCATAGAGACACTTAAGTTGGGCTCCTAATGAAACTGAGTTACTGGCTGGCGTGGCTGGACTTCCTTTGCGCTGCTCTTCAGGTGCTTTCCTGCTGACCCTTCTCCAGGCTCTGAGTACCTATCACTGACACTGGTGTCAAAGTGGGAGGAGCAGGACTGACTGAAGTTCCCCTCCCCTGGCAACACTAGTTTAAAGCCCTCCTCACTAGCTTGGCAATTCTATGACTGAAGATGCTGTTCTGCTTCTCTGATAGGTGGACCCCATCAGTCCCTAGTAGACCAGGTTGGAGTTGGACTCAATGATACTTATGGGTCCCTTCCAACTTGGTATATTCTATGATTCTCTGATTCTACATATGGGAGAACATTCACACCATGCCTTCTAAGAAACTAAGATGTTATTCAGAACTGAAGGGAATGACGACACGGACTCCAAGATAGTCAAGAAATGGAGACCCTTTATTGTCCCAATGCCAGATCTTATATAGTTTTTCTGAGCCCCTAAACGCGCTGCACGTGGCTGGCAAACATAGTTACAGACTTCTGATTGGTGCATTCCTTTTGATCACGCGTAGCCCTCTATAGGCCCGTCCGAGCCTAACAACTCCTTCTTATTGGTTCCCGCTTTCTCTTATTCTAGCCTGGTTACCACTCTATGCCTCTGAGTAACCTTCTTCTTAACCTTTAGTGCACCGCCGTATCAATCAGCTCCAGTTTGTCACCGAATGGGTCACCCATACAGGACACACAAAATTAGGAGTCTAAATTAATATGGACTTAATGGAAAGGTGATGGAGCAGCTCATCCTGGAGGTCATCTCCAAGCATGTGGAAGATAAGAAGGTGATCAGGAATAATCAGCATGGATTCACCAAGGGGAAATCATGCTTAACCAATCTGATAGCCTTCTATGATGGGATGACTAGCTGGATGGATGAGGGGAGACGGGTCGAAGTGGTCTACCTTGACTTCAGCAAGGCTTTTGACACTATCTCCTGTAACATCCTCATAGGCAAGCTCAGGAAGTGTGGCCTAGATGAGTGGATAGTGAGGTGGATTGATAATTGGCTGGATAGCAGGCCTCAGAGTGTTGTGCTCAGTGGCACTGAGTCTAGTTGGAGGCCTGTAGCTAGGGGTGTCCCCCAGGGGTCAGTACTGGATTCAGTGTTATTCAACTTACTCATCAATGACCTGGATAATGGAACAGAGGGCACCCTCAGCAAGTTTGCTGATTACAGAAAGCTAGCAGGAGTGGGTGATACCCCAGAGGACTGTGATGCCATTCACAGGGACCTTGACAGGCTGGAGAGATGGGCCAAGAGGAACCTAGTGAAGTTCAACAAGAATAAGTGCAGGGTCCTGCACCTTGGGAGGAATAACCCCAAGCACCAGTAGAGGCTGGGGGCTGACCTGCTGGACAAGGTCAAGGGAGGTGATCCTCCCCCTCTACTCAGCCCTGGTGAGGCCACACCTAGAGTATTGTGTCCAATTCTGGGCTCCCCAGTAGAAGAGGGACATGGGACTACTGGAGCGAGTCCAGAGGAGGGCTGCTAAAATGATTAGTGGACTGGAGCACCTGTTGTATGAGGACAGGCTGGGAGCTGGGCCTATTTAGCTTGGAAAACAGAAGACTGAGGGGAGATCTCATCAATGCATATGTGAAGGGAGGGTGTCAAGAGGATGGAACCAGACTCTTTTCAGTTGTGACCAGTGACAGGACAAGAAGCAACGTGCACAAACTGAAGCACAGAAAGTTCTGTCTGTATATGAGAGAGCACGTCTTTACTGTAAGGGAGACAGAGCACTGGAACTCTGGTTTGCCCAGAGAGGTTGTGGAATCTCCTTCTCTGGAGATATTCAAAACCTGCCTGGATGCCATTCTGCACAATGTGCTCTAGGTGATTCTGCTTGGCAGGGGAGTTGGACTAGATGATCTTCAGAGGCCCCTTCCAACCTCAGCCGTTCTGTGATTCTGTGAAAAATGAGAGTGATTGAAAGCACATCATTTATATGTCCCCTCCCTCTTCTGTCCCCTTTCTTTCTTCTTCTACATTAAAAAGTATCAGAGTTCTGTTCAGGACAGAAAACAAGACAAAATTTATTCTTCTCCTGGTGACAATAGACCTTTTCTGATGTCACTGTTCTTAGGAAATACTAGAGGGTGGCATGCTGGTGTTGGAAGAAGCTAATGCAACAAATCTCTGCCATATTGCTGCTTACCATATTCCCGTTCTGTCCATAAAGGAACTTAAGTGCTCCATGAAATCCCATGACATTCATTATACATTAAGAAGTGTGAGGATGTGGTTGGGATTTTCTGCCTGGTATTTTCTACTGGGTGATGGTCCAGTAGACCATCAAACCACGCCACAAAGCACAGAGAGACCATAAGTATTGGTCAAGACAAAGAAAGTCCTTAGCAACATAGATCTATTTCGTCATGATAAAGTGCTGCAGACTTGTCACATAGATGGCAGTTTTGGGACTGTTTGCCCTGCAGCTAGGGTAGGGTATGTCTGTACTACCATGTAGTTTTGGGCAAGAGAAGATGAATATAATGAGTAAGCTGGTGTTGAGTATCTCTTGTCAACCCTGAATGCATTTGAAAGCTTTTTACCTCACTGTAACTTTAGTGGATCCTGAAGTTCAAATGCCCATTAGTAGCATGAAGTGTGAAAGTTATGGTGCTGTGGCGTGTCTCCTAGCTTAGTTTAATACAAAGGAACCCAGTTTACATCCTTGAAGACGCCTCCTCATTGCAAGCGAAACAGAAGGGAGTATGAACAGCAGATTTACTTCAAAAGTGCACTCCTGAATTGCATTGCTAACGTGGATGCAGCTGCAGCGCTGGTGTTGACAGCACATTGTGGATGCTTAGGGAAGGGCCTCATATATGGAGGAAGTAATCTGCTCTCTCTCTGGACATCTCTATTAGTCATTTGGTGGAGACTGAGATCTCAATTTTCCTGTGTTGGGGAAACTGCAGGCCTGAAAGGATGATTTTTGCTGTAAAGAAAACATTTATGGCCTCTGTGTGCTTTTTCTGTCTCCAATGGGAGATGGCAGCAAACCATACAGAAACAGTTCTTGGGCTAGACCAGTCCCCAGGCCATCTGCTGGACTGCACTGTCCTGAAAGGTATGGGAAAAGCAGGAGTTGTATTACAAGTGTATTCCCAGTGCTCTCTACCTAGAGTCATACATTTTTCAACTCTTTTTTCACACACTAAGAGCATGTGTGAAAGAAATCTTCCACATCTTCCATTTGCACTTAGGAAAAAAAAAAAAAAAGAAAAAAGATGACTACATCTATGAAAGAAAACATAGAAAAGAAAACAGTCGGACTGTTTTCTTTCATACCAGTGATACACACTGGTTTCATGGGAGTCACAATTAAAAACTTGACCTGAAACTTTGCATAGGATTCATTCATTATCTGTTGTGTGTTCATATATTTGCCTAAACACATCTACCATTTCCCTTAAATAAGATTCTCTTTTGCATTAGCAATTCAAGACATCAGGGCTGCACAAAGAAACATTACATGAAACCACTAAAAATTTTAATCGTATGGATATAAACTCCAAAGAACTAAAATGAGAACAAATATATTTAATTGTAATGTATATGAAAAACTGTATGACATAACATTGCCTAATGGAAAGACTGATTTCTTTACTCCTATTTACTAGAAGAAAAGTAGGGGGTGGGGATGGGGGACAAGGCAGGGACATAAATGGTTTTCTCATGGAAATGGTTTTCTAACCCCACGTTTCTATAATCAGAACCACATTGTGTTTCTGATTGTTTTGATTACTCTTCCTCCTGACGTACTCTTCTTCTTTTGCACTTCAGCTGTCCTATATCCTCACACGTATATCTATGAAATACAAATTCCAGTGACACACAAATAATGTAGCATTTCCTGGCCTGTTCCCAGTATCATTTTCATTGGAGATACATCAGTAAGATTTTCTCATACTAGAATACTTCTTACTCATTTTAGCAGTGCTTTAGAAATTTCCAAGTCATTAGTAATCCATATTGTAAACTACAAGTGTCCTTTTCCTTTCCTTTCCTTTCCTTTCCTTTCCTTTCCTTTCCTTTCCTTTCCTTTCCTTTCCTTTCCTTTCCTTTCCTTTTTCCTTTCCTTTCCTTTTTCCTTTCCTTTCCTTTTTCCTTTCCTTTCCTTTATCCTTTCCTTTCCTTTTTCCTTTCCTTTTTCCTTTCCTTTTTCCTTTCCTCTCCTTTCCTTTCCTCTCCTTTCCTTTCCTTTCCTCTCCTTTCCTTTCCTTTCCCTTCCCTTCCTCTTTCCCCTTCCTCTTTCCCCCTCCCCCTCCCCCTCCCCCTTTCCCATTCCCTTTCCCTTTCCCATTCCCATTCCCTTTTTCTCCTTCCTTCCACCCTTCCTTCCACCCTTCCTTCCTTCCACCCTTCCTTCCACCCTTCCACCCTTCCACCCTTCCTTCCACCCTTCCTTCCACCCTTCCTTCCTTCCACCCTTCCTTCCTTCCACCCTTCCTTCCACCCTTCCACCCTTCCTTCCACCCTTCCTTCCTTCACTTCCACCCTTCCTTCTATCCTGTCAAATTTCTTCGGGACAAATCACCAGTCCTATGTTGTTTTCTCGTCACATGGACCTTCCAAGGTAAGATAAAACCTCTGCTATTTTTCTTTTCACATTCTCCAGTGCACTTTTATTTTTTATTTTTTATTTTTTTTACAGCTTCCAACATCAAGAAATACCCTGTCCAGAAAGAAAACAAACAAACGAGCAAGCAAACAACATACATGAGTTCTCTGTCCTACTTTCTTGCTATTTTTGTCGAGCCGGCCTGACATTTATTGCTTTCAAACAGATGCGCTCGGATTTGCCAAGAGCCGCTTTGTTCCCCCGCCTCCACTAGGTGCTGCTCCCCGAAAATGCTCGCCGCGGCGGCGGGAGGGGAAGGCGGCAGCTCGCAGCCGCTGCGCACGGCCACGGAAAGCAGCCCCTGCCTCCTGCCCGACGGAGGTCGGGTTCCGGCGCGTAACCCTTAGATGTACATCACCCTCGGCGTTGTATTCGACATCAGATAAAGCCAGCCATCGCCAGCACACGTTTTCGCGTGACTAGCTTTCCATGATTTATAGAAATGCTTTGTAGAAATCAGACCTTTGTCTTTCCATTAACCTGAATCTCTTCTGGACGTTAGAGGAAATAATCTGTTACCATGGAGGAGAGAAAAAGAAGGCCTTATTATTATTTCTGTGCCCTTATTATTATTATAAAACATTATTAAATAATATCAGAATCCACAATTTTTTCTTGTGTTTTCAGTGATAAATCATCCTATAAGCAGAGGGTTCTTTCTCTTTTTCTTTCTTTCTCTCTTTCTTTCTTTTGTTTCTTCGTTCGTTCATTCTTTCTTTCAGTCTTTTGTTTGTTCTTTCGTTCATTCTTTCTCTTTTTCTTTCTTTCTTTCTTTTTTCTTTCTTTCTTTCTTTCTTCTTTCTTTCTTTCTCTCTCTCCCTCTCTTTCTTTCTCTCTTTCTTTCTTTCTCTCTCCTTCTCTCTTTCTATTTACCCTCTTTTCCTCTTTCCCTCTTCTTTCCCTCTTTCCCTCTTTTTCTTTTTCTTTCTTTCTTTCTCCAGACAATATTTCATAATTAAGAGCTTCCCTTAACTAGCCAGCAAGTCCTGTATTAATTTCATGTGGGAAAAAATATCTCATAGTGCCATAACCAAATTCACTTCCTGTTAGATTTCTCTGGGAAAAAAAAAAAAAAAAAAGTACAGAATTTGAAAAAACATCTGTAACATTTCCCTCTGAGGGATACCGTCACTGTTGGGAGCAGCAGAGATATTCAAGCCTGATTTAAATGAATGTGGGTTTGTGGCAAAATACTGTTCATGAGGAATCCCTGAATATAAAGTTTGCTTCTGCTGTGTTTCCTGTAACAGAGCTCAAAATTGAATAGCTTCACACTGAACTTAGGAAGAAGGGAGCATCTAAATATCAAATAGAAATACTTTCAACATGACCCTCATATTTATTTATTTATTTCACCAATGAATTTCACCCATCCCAGGAAAAGCATAAGCAGTAATGAGAAATTCCCAGAACATCTGCCAGAAGGGAACTCACAAAAAAATGCAGCAGCAGATGTCCCTCAAGACATATGGGATCTGCTTTTGGTTGCTTTTCTGCAGAAGGAGTTCAAGTTAGCTGTCAAGCCACAAACTATTCTGAGGTAAAGTATTTTTTTCTACTGTTGAATGGGCTGCACTTTGCATGAAATAATTCTGTTTTTGTTAAGCTGCAAATAAATGTAATTCCTTAGTCCCATAGCAGATATTAGTATAATTTCTCATTGTTCAGTGGAAAGATGTGACCTTACACTGAGCTGCTGATCAATAAGAGGGTGCCAATGAGCATGTATTCCAGAGAAAGTTTGAATTGCATCTTCATACATCTCCTCATCATCTTTTCATGCTCACAACTATGTAATGTCAACATGCTGACTTTTACGAGTCCATGGATATGTTAAGGGACCTGATTTGAGAGGACAGAAAGTCCAACCAAGTATTACTGTACTGTGATTTGAGAATCATATTTATAATTATATCATAATTATATTTTAAATGCTTGCAATAATACCTTGATTCCTTTGACATTCCATGCACTCCTTGGGTGCAAATGCCTGCTTAGGCTGAACTAAATAACTCAGCTCTGTTGATTACATGCATCAGACCTTCATTGACTATAGTGAGAGCTTGTTCATAGAGTTTAAGCATAGATACCTACACTATTAAAATCTGCAGTAAAATGTGTTTAATACTTCCCTGAATCTGCTTTTCATCCCAAACCCAGCGATATTGACTGTTAGTAATCTTTGCAAGGTCATCTTTTTTATGTGTTTTATGAATGAATTTGGACTTGGAGATGTACTAGGAAAACGAAGTGGATATGTATTTCTGAAGACATTTTCTATGATAATGATGTCTTTGCTCACTGTTTGTTCTTTTCCTTTGTGTATGTGTGCCAGTGTGCACATGTAAATACATGGGCACACACATATGTATGTATACAAGATGTAAATAAAAAGGTCTTGTCTCTCACTTCAGCTGTATCGTCCTATTTAAACTGGAAAATAATTTTTATTTGCTTCCTCTGTATGCATATTGGATGGCTGTTAATATTTATGAAATGCACTGAAGAGAAGTGCTAAGCACCATTACCCTATTGATGACTACCAAATTGTAACTCAGCTTGCATTTCATTACATTGTCTCTTGCATATGTATGGATATTGCTGGATTGTGTGCATTAGGCTTAATCTTCAAGAAGGAATATAGTAAACATCTTGCTACCAGAATCTCCCTAAATCCAAACACAGGGTACACAGTGAAGAGAGTTTCCACAAATATTATGCTTGCCTCTGAGGTGTCATAGAACATTTTTGAGGATTTATATTTTACTTTATTTTTAACTAGCTCACTTGGGCAACTCATTTATAATGTAGAAGTAGAAGTAGAAGTAGAAGTAGAAGTAGTAGAAGTAGAAGTAGGAGTAGGAGTAGGAGTAGGAGTAGAATAGAGTAGATTAAAGTTGAAGAGAATAGAGTAGAGTAGAGTAGAGTAGAACATAACAGAACAGAACAAAACAGAACAGAACAGAACAGAATAGTTCAGTGGGAAGGAACAGAACCTTAAAATATCATTAGGTCCAACTGCCTGACAACTTCAGGGCTGGCCAAAAGTAAAAGCATATTACTGAGGGCATTATCTAAATGGCTCTTGAACACTGACATGGATGGGGCATCAATCACCTCTCTAGGAATCCTGTTCCAGGTTTTGACCACCCCACCGTCATAATAAAGACATTTTTCCTACGTCCAGTCTGAACCTCCCCCGGCTCAGCCTTGTGCTGTTCCCACGTGTCCTGTCATCAGTTCCCAAGGAGCAGAGACTGGCACCTCCCTTTCTACTTCCTCTCCTCAGGAAGTCACAGAGAACAATGAGGCTGCCTCTCAGCCTCCTTTTCTCCAGACTAGACAATCCAAGAGTCCTCAGCCTCTCCTCACGTGACACGCCTTCCAGTCCTTTTACTAGACTTGTTGCCCGTCTCTGGATGCTTTGAAGAACCTTAACAACCTTTTTATTTCGTGGAGCTCAGAACTGCATAAGGTGAGGCTGCATCACTGATAATACAGAGAGAGAATCGCCTCTTTTGATTAGCTGGATATGTTATGTCTAATATACCCCAAAATGCATATCAAGCTTTCTAGTGCAGCCCTAATTTAAGATTTATTCTGTCTAATTGCAAGTATTTAGACCAAGCTGTCAAATAATATAATTGTTGAAATGTCTTTTGACTGATTTACTTGTAATAGGGTGCCTAAATATTTTCAAGGTTCTCAGTTGATACTATAAGCACCAGAAATATGTAGGTAACATTGATATAAACTGAAATTTTGTATAAATGAATCCCAGTCAGTCCTGACAATAAATAAATAAATAAATACATGACATTTGAAATGCCTATGATATACTAAAGATATTTCTTACCTAACATGCCCTCTGTGGATGGACCATTCTGGGATAATGTTTGAAACAGAATGGAATGTCAAAGGAACTAAACCATTTTATTAACCAATGCACAGATCTATATAAATGATATATTTTAAAATTAAAAATCCTTCCAGAATTTAATAGTCCAGAAGAGACCAAAAATTCAGTGCTTCACAGCAAAACATCTGATTCTTTCAATTCTTGACTAGTGAAAGCCCTTTCCTCAGAGGTTTGCTATCCAAGAACTGCTGCAGCTGCACACTTCTGAATGTTACACCTCAGATTCTTTGTTTATCTGACATAAGAATATAGATCAACAAAGTTGAGTATACTAAAAATTGATTTTGCATCTCTCTCTCTCTCTCTCTCTCTCTCTGAATATTGGATATCACAGAGCTGTTTTTCTCAGTTTTACACAACACAGAGCTACAAAAAACTTCCAACCAAATTACAAAGCATAAAAAATAACCAGAAAAAAATTCTCCTAGTAATTTTGTTTTGTAAAGTTAATGACTGTGGCAAGTTGCAGTTTAAATGCGCATACTAAATCTGGGCTCAAATCCTAACACCTCTGAGAAATCTTTGTGATGAGGAATACCTTCAGGCTCTCATAGTTAATAGAGGAAAAATATTCACATTCTCCTTCACAGTTAGACCTAAGAAAACAAGTGAAATTATTTTTTGTATACTATACCTGTACAGATGAAACTTGATAGTCCTCCATAGATGACATCATCATTATCTGGTAATATAAAGGGACACCTCGTCTGGACCTCCAAACAGTATTGCTTGCAAGGAATTCTGTTGCTGCAGTGAAACTGTGTGACTTCAAAATACTGGGAACAGAGCCAGGCTTTGTAGACAGTCTGGAAAAAGAGAAGAACCAGAAGTATAGATGGATGACAATAGCATTGTCATTATTAGAAGAACATACTGTACTGTACACCTACATTAATAATGCTTCTGAAAGCAAATTTTAAGACTCTCATTTGGGTAAAACACACTCTTAACATTTGACTATCCTCCCACTACAAAAATGAAAACTTCAGCCAAGTCATTTAAAAGCAACAGTCACTCAGGACTAGGATAATGACAGTATTTTATATCAGTGTGTAAACAGGTACCTCTGTTAGATGCATATTTTTATTACATAAACATGCAGCACACTCCTGTCCCTATACTTTACCATATAGAAACCATCATCTGAACCTCATTTGGGACTGTTTTGGGAAAACCTTACAAAAACAAATGCAATAAATAGTTTCATACTGGCCTAAAGCCAGCTCTATTCTTTATATTGTCTGGTGCTAAGCTTTCAGGTTGCAATAGGTGGTGCTGCTTCCCTTCAAATAAAACCCTATCCAGTCTACAGCATGGAAACACATTACAGTTCATGAACATGAACAGCTGTAGACTAGGAGCTAAATCTGTAATAGTGAGGTCCAATGTCTACTTCTGGGAGCAAAGAGAAACACAATAAAGATGTTGTCACCTGAAGCTGTGTAGCCATGGCTGCATGGTTGTAGTGATTACCACTATTATTACTATTGGTATTTATAAATAAAAGCAAACTAAACATGTTGATTTTAGTTTCTTGTGTCTTTAAGCAATGATATTAGTCAAAAGAATTAAACAACCTTTTTGACACAGAAAAGCTTCACAAATGATCATATAAAAACAGATTGGATAGAAGCTTATGGAGCTGGTGAAACACCTGTATGACTGACTACTAGAGAAGTTTGTCAGTTTCCCATTCTTTTCTTTTCTAATTATCTTTTTTTTTTTTTTGAAGTGCATTATTTATTCGTTATATAGTTGCTATCTAGGCTGTTATATAATTAAAATTTACTTTCTGTATTCATTCCAAATATCCAAAAAGCTTACTAACAGCTTTATCATGGGCTCAAATAAAACATAAAGGTAGCTGGTTATTTTCCTTCTTTCTATACCTGTTCATAAGAAAAAAACAAAACAAAACAAACAAACAAAACAAAACAAAACAAAAACAAAAACAAAAACAAAAAAACCCCTTAGATTAAGTCTTCAAGCACCAAAAATTTAAATTCAAAAACTGACACCTGAAAGGAGCAAAAAGGAGCAATCTAGCAGAGGGTTCGTGTAGGTTTCAGCACATTTCCTCTCATCCATTACAATTTTTACTAGTGTCAGTAGTGGTTTAATGTGTATAGTTAATTTGAATGTAGTAGTCCCAGAGTCACAAAACTTTTATCTTACTTGTTTGCAGTGGTGGCAGGTGTGGGTAAGGTTGCTAGGTGATAAAGTAAAGCCTTTATCACTAACCTATGGTTTATGATTATCTCTTTATAGTAGCTTTCGCCTACTGCACTCTGTAGAACAAGATTTTTTCATTACAAATTAAATTTTAATTGCTTACAGAGGGTTCTTATCTTATTCTTATCCACAATAAATGATTAATGAGAAGGAGAATTAAATGGTGTGTGTATTTATTGTTCTTAAATAAACTCAATTCGAAACAGCAAGTGGTTTTCCCAGTATTGACTATATCTCCCCCCACGCTTTTAACGGTTCAATTGCTACATTGATTGAATAAAATAAATAGTGTTTTTTTCTTTTCTTTTCTTTTCTTTTCTTTTCTTTTCTTTTCTTTTTCTTTCTTTCATTTTTTTTTTAATATTTAATTACTAATTGAGCAATATCTATTGGTTGGAGATAGGAACTCTGGCTTGGATAACAGGTAATAGATAAATATTCACAGATGTTCCTTCCTGATCTCCAACAGTTTAGAACTGTCTATTTTGGATCTACCTAACATAGATAATAAGGTGGTTTATGAAACATATTTAATGAAGAAAGGATTTTTTTTATTAAAATATTAAATATTCCTGCTTTTTTTTTCCCATGTCAATACTTCACACTTGCAACCTAGCAACCTAGTAAACAATACATCCTCAATTCAAGCATAAATAAAATATTCTCTTTCTTTCTTACATACTTTATGGCATGTTGAGACAGATAAATATCTTATTTCAGGAGTATGTCTCTATAATATAGCTTAACTGGCACATGGAAGTCTTTAAAATTACTTCAGCAAATTTTGGGTCATTGACAAAAGGTACAGAAGATCTTATTTGAGGACATAGGGACAATAAAACTTTTGTCTTTCTGAGTTGGCATAATCTCTTTCAAAATACAGACTTATTTTTTAAGGTGCTATTGCACCAAATCAAATTAAGTTAAAAAAAAAAAAAAACAACCACAAAATCTTGAATTATGACATCTCTTGTAGCCTGTTAGAAACCACTTATCGCACAAAAATGGTCATATCTAAGCACTGACAGATGTGTGTGTGTGTGTATGTGTGTGGTCATACAGGAAAAGGCTGGTCTGCCTTATAAAGTCCCGGAAAATGTTCACCAATGAAAGAAGTGTCTTGTTATTAAGCTTCCAAGACCAATTTTTTTTTTTATCTTTCTAAAGTCTAAAGCTTAAAAATACTGTATTTCAAATTATAGTTGACAGGACTTGTTCTGAACAAGAAAATGTAGCAAAACTAGGAGCCAATGAAAAGTTCATAAATGCACATTTTTATGCACTATTTTCCTTTATCTCCCATATGTTTTCTATTTTCTACTTCAAGATGATACGCATTGATTTTGATTATGATTGATATTATGATGCCATATTCAGTTGTCTTCTTTCATTTTGCTATCTGCACTTTTATTGTCTTTCATTGCAGAGAGAAAAGATGGAAGGGTGGGGAGGAGAGAAGACCATGCATCAAATAGCCAGACGCAGAGAAAGTCCTCCAGACTTCATATTAAGTTTTCTGGAGCAAAATTATTGGCCTTCCAAACCCGCACATTCTGAAGATTCAAGTCAATAAAATATGTCTTGGATTACATTTGAAGGATTCAAAGATGGGTTGTGGCAGCAACAGACGGGACGGTCACTTTATGATATCCTCAGTAAAAACAAAACATACAAAAAAAAAAAAGAAAACAAAATTGAACTCCCAACAAGAACTGAAATAAACTGAGTTAGAAGACTGGGAAAGATATACAAATTATAGAGAAAATATATGAACACTCATTTATCATTTTTTTTTTACAAGAAACAAGAGAAAATCTTTAGCAATTTTCACACAAAATCAGAACTGCAGAAGATAAAAGCATAATTTTTATTACTAGATATTTTGTGAATTCAAGACAAGGCACTATAAACAAACAGAAAAATAATACAATACATAGCTTTTGTATTTCTTAAATTTGTAATTTTGGCTACATCTTATGATCTTGTATCTATGTTGCAAGCATATAACAGAATAATATTTGAGATGGGCTTGTATTTTCAGCTGTTTTGAAACCTTTGAAAAATCATAGTTGCTAATAGAAATCTGTCAGACTGATCTCAAAGGACAGAAAAAATAATGTTTTTTTTTTTTGTTATTCTTTTTTAGCAAGGAAAGAAAATAAAGGGAAAGTACTCAGATAAATTGGATTATTGAACATCAGGGCAACCACATACACATATTAAATAACTGCATAAATCTAAATATGTATTCTTTTTTACTATTAACAGATAGAGGTACAGTCCTGGCTATTAGACAAGACATAATGCAAAAAAAAGATAGTATGACAGAATAATTAGGTCATCTTTCACATACAAAAATATAACTACAAAATTTCAGGAGGGTTTAATGGTAATTTTTCCCACCTAAATAAACCAAACTTTTTTTTTTTTTTTTTTTTTTTTTCTATAGGCAAATACTGAAAATTACACTTTTCCAAAAGTGTAAGAGTCAACACTGGCTTTATGTACCTGTATTCATATGCATGGGTGCCTACCCAGAAAGATCATAACCAAAATCTTTTAATCTCTTTTAAATCTCTTAAAATCTTTTAAATTTTAAGTAGTGAATAATAACATGATAAAAATATATACTATTAATTATTAATTAGGCAGATTAATTCACTATTTGACATTCATTTTATTTCTACTTTACAGATGTCAAGCCAAAGTCTGGAAACAGAAAAAATACCAACCACCCATCACAAATAACCAGTTTTAGCAAGACAAGGAATTAGCACTTCACAAATAAACAGACAGTACTATGCATTTGCTTGTCAAATCATTACAGATAATAAATGGATTTAGGGTTAAGAGGAAGAAGGCAAGGTTGTTTGTGGGGAATTTTGAGATTCTAAAAGAGCACAGCATGTGCTTTTTCTCTCAGGACATCAGGAAGAACACAGTTATTTTTGTCTCTGCAAGGGGAATAGCAGTCCAGATATTTTGTGTCTCTTATCATACATGGGGGTAGACTGTGCCTTGGAGTAATTCTTTCTGGTCTTGAAAGGCCATTGGACAGAACTTTTAGGTAAACTGTCAGAATTATTTGCCTACAGAGGAGCCAACAGCTGCCATCCCGAGTGTGCAGTATAGCTAGGTAGAGCACTATGCTGGTTGATCATACCCCAGTCGCTATACTAGCTGCGCAACCAGGCAAAATTAATTTTAATAATGTGATTATGATTTACCAAGAATGCAAAAATTATGGGGAGATAACAGTGTATTTGCTATTCATATATGCTCACAGTCTCTCCCCCTTATCATTCTCACTCATGTATACATGCACATTCTAAATAACCAAATTTCTGTCCAAACAGATTGAGTACATAGACTGAAATATCTGAGTCACACTGCATGAGAGGTATCAGCAAAGGAGAATGGAAAAGCTCAATCAGTTTCATTCTCTATGGCTGACAATTCTTCTCACTTTTCAGGAGATGAATTCAGCTCTCTTCTGCCCCTTCCCCCCTCGTTCCTGACTGCTGTTACCAGTACAGTCCTAAATGAACAGTGTGAGATTTCCATGAAATGTCTGTTTAGCTATTCTCCATGAAAATTACTTTAAAAAAATGTTACTGAACAAAAATTTGATGTTACTGGCTAGATTGTCAAAATAATAATACAAAAAGGAATCTAGATATCATCAAAGAGCTCCTAGTGTGTATATGTGGAGGATGGTGGGAGGGAAAGAAAGTAGGAAGAGAGAAGTCACAACAGAAACTGTCTCTCGCAATAGTAAATTCTATGAATTTAATACATTTTAACTGCTTTGCATTGATGTTTTGCTACCATATTTATTCCTCAGTAGGAAAATGAAGTCTTCAAACACAGAACAACTTAATAATTTCACATACCAGTTTAAAAGGAAAAGGCCCTTCATGAACTTCAGAGGCATTCTGTTCATTGCCATTTTCAAACACATCAGGCAATTGTACCTTACTGAGATAAAGAAATTTACAATATTACCTTAAGAGAGCGTGATACCAGTCCAGGTCAACTACTACCAAAGCTTGTGAATATTTTGGGCTAAATTCTGTAGTCTTTATGTATACTGAGGTGTACCTCAGGCTGAGACTGACTAATCAACTGATTTTTTCAAGAATGTCCATGCAATAACTTACTAAGTAACTTGAGGTTTTTCAACAGAACTGAACCAAGAAACACACTTTCTCTTTCACCCCAGTAGTCCCCAGCCCAGGCTGACTCATTGACAACACCAGTGAATAAGCAGTGTGCTGAGAAAAATCCCTTATTCTCTTCACGTCAGCCTCAATTTTAGCATATGTAGTGGGTTTATGTGTCAAGGTTTTAGTAGCAGAGGGGTGCAGGGGTGGCCTCTGTGAGAAGAATCCAGAAGCTGCCTCATGTTAGATAAAGGGCAGTTTCAGCTGGCTCCAAATGGACCCACTGTTGTCCAAGCCAATAAGCGATGTTTTTTGCACCTCTGTGAGAGCAGATTTAAGGAAAGGGACAAAAAGCTGTGGCACAACAGCAGCTGGGAGAGTGAGGAGTGAGGAACAGCCCTGCAGACCCCAAGGTCAGTGAAGAAGGAGGGGGAAGGAGGTGCTTAAGGCACCAGAGCAGAAATTCCCCTGCAACCTGTGGAGAGGCCCCTGGTGGAGCAGGCTGTCCCCCTGCAGCCCATGGGTCTCAAGGCAGAGCAGATCTCCACGCTGCAGCCTGTGGAGGAACCCACAGTGGAGCTGGTGGGTCTGACCTGAAAGAGGTTGCTGCCTGTGGAGAACCCCCACTGGAGCAGACTCTGGGCCAGTGCTGTAGCCCATAGAGAGGAGCCCACGCAGGAGCAGGTGACGTGGCAGGAGCTGCTACCCATGGGGGACCCAGGTTGGAACAGTGTACTCCTGAGGGATGGACCCCATGGTATGGACCCATATCTGGAGCATTTGTTGAAAAGCTGCTGCCTGTGGGAAACCCATGCAGGGTCATTTCGGGAAGGACTGTGTCCTGTGTGAGGGACCCCGCGCTGGAGCAAGGGAAGAGAGTGACCATGAAGGAGCAGCGGTGGTGAAGTGCTGTAGACTGACTGCAACCACCATTCACCCATTCACCTGCTCCACTCTGGGGGAGGAGGTGGAAGAGGGTGGATGGGGGTAAGGTGGTTTTAGTTTGTTTTCATTGTTTCTCACTTCTCTAGATTGTTAGTAATTGGTAATAAATTTATTTAATTGCCCTACACAGAGTCTGTTTTGCCTGTCGCAATAATTGTTGAGTGATCTCCCTGTCCTTATCTCAACCCCTGAGCCCTTTTCATTGTATTTCCCCCCTTTCCCTTTGAGGAGGGGGAGCAAGAGAATGTGGTGGAGCTCAGCTGCCCAGTTGGGTAAAACAACCACAGCATATGATTTTCTGCAGTCAAAACTAATCTTAAAGATTTTCATATGCAACATGTTGCCTATATGCAATGGGTGATACCTTCTTTGCATGCCGAATCTCTAAATATCTGCCTAATTCACAGCGCTATGAAAGTATGAACTATTTAAAAGCATTATATGTGCATTTCAAGTTAGGTTATATGCTTAAATTCCTTTTTTTTTTTTTTTTAAATTATTATTATTATTATTTTTTTATTTTAACTCAGTGAATTGTTGTCTATTCTGTGACATTACCACAGTTGATAATGTTGTCTTTTCTAGTTTCCATCTCAATCTTTCTATGAAAATTTTTTTAAATTTAAAAATAACATTTGTTAGTAGTAGTCTTAAGTAGTGAAAAATAATCAGTGATTAGTAGTAGTCTGGAAAACCTTCTAAGACTGTACTTGCGCAAATAAAGACATCCACTTGTCCACTCAGAACACATCCCAAAAATTGGCCAAACAAAGATGAATATATCAAAGATTATACAGGAAATAAGGTGATTAGATCTTAACATAACTGTGGATTTCATGACAACAACGAGAAACCTCAGAAGAGCGCGCACATTTCTTTTTGCGATGAAGCTTTTGCTGTAAATTTCACTTTAAATCTTATGCATGCTGTACATCAGGGAAGTAATAGCTACTGTCACCTACCGACTAATCCACTGTCTGTTCAGTGCAGTCTCTGAAAAGCTTTTTACGTTTGGATCACCAGGGTATTATGTGTTAGTTTGAGTGACAGTGCCTCTTCTTTAAGAAACACATGGGTCAATCTCAGAGCCTGCTTTGTGCATCAGGACTTGAGATGTCATGTTTTATCGAGATGTCTTTTAGATAGTTTATGTGTGCATTTTAGAGACTAAACAACCAAAATACAGATGGCTAACTGGTACAAGATCTGATTAAATCTGACATGGGTAGTGTTACGAATGTGAGCTCTCCCAGGAATTTTGTCAGTTTTGAGCAGTAAGGACTGTCTGACTTCAGGAAAACCACATTTTCTATGTGTGCTATGGATAGCCTTCTGCCCATGAGAGCTGTGGGACTGCTGGTGACATTTCTCTTCAACCAACCTTCATTCTCAGTTCTGCTCTGAATAGGACTGGCTAAGCACACAAGTAGTGCAGAAATAATGAGCTGATGTGATAACGAGATGAAGACCAAACCTTGCAGGATGGTTTCACCAATGAGAGTCAGTGGTACAGTCAGGTGATTAAATATTACTTGAAAGCATATAACAAAACAGAGGTTTTGGAATATGTGGATGGTTGAGAGTAAGATAATGATACTTGATATACTATATAATAATTCTTGAATAGTTTCAGTGGACAAAAATAGCAATGTAAAAAAGGTTATCATTTTCACTTTATTGCAACATTATCAAATCAAACAATTTTAACTGGTGTAATATTAATTTTCAGTAAGGTTCAAACACTTCTTTCTACAGAAACTATTGTCATTCTGCTTATACAGACAAGCATTGTTCATCATTGTTCATTAAACATATGTCTAAATACAGATCATGCTCTTTTGTATTTCATTACATTAGTATTGACGCAAAACCATTCTGCTTTGTGGAATAGTTGGTTTGTAAATACACACAAGCACACACACATAATATGTGTATATTCTTTTTTTTTTTCCTTTCTTTTTATCTGATCCTGAATGAAAATAGATTAACAGTCTGAGCTTCCTGTAGAACAGACATTATATTTTCCAGCTATTCCATTCTATGTGCATTTTTTTTAATTCCTTGTGTTAAAACACTGCAGTAGGAAATGAGAATGCCTGTTTCATATTATGGAAACTTATGCCTGAAATTTACAGTAATTTGGGAACAAACACAGCTGTCTGGTGGGTATTTTGACCTTTGTTCTTATTTATGTTTTATTATAATTAATGCCTTCTGTATCTGCATGTTTGGAATATCATAAGATAAATATAATAATGTCCGTCTAGAAGATCTTTATGCCAGTGAATGAAAAGTATTATATTAAGAGACAAAACTTTTTAGTGTTTCAGAATGATGGTAAATTAAATGGCTAAACTTGTTTCTTTCCTATTTTACTAGGATATTAAAATTTCATATGAATCTCATGCGAATAATATAATTTGAAAGACACGCATACTATTTTACTTGAAGGTAGAGGACAGGTAAACCAAGGTTGAAATTTATTTGCCAGAACATTTTTGATCTCAGCTTAAATTCGTATACTACATAACAAGATTTCTTTTAACCGAACACAAATGAGAGGAATGACAAGCTGCTTTACTCATATCGTCATTGTTTATATTGGAAAAGACAACAAGAGAAATGTGGATATGCCAGCTACTAATACAGATATGTTGCTTTCATTATGGAGAAATTACTACAGAGGAGATGGCATCAGTGCCTCCCCATCACTTTTGTAATCTTTAAGAGAAGTTAGACACAGATATAGGGGAAATCTGACAAAATAAATTAAGGTTCTGCAAGGTATAAATATTGTGCAAAACCCAGATCTGCCAGCCCTATCTTTCTGATGGTTAGCCATCCAATCAAATGGGTTCATCATAATGATTAACTTCCCTTTTCTATAATATCCTCAAACCTTAACTCATCATCTGTATTAGTATTCACTCTTAGCTTTTACATAATATTGCAAATAAACTTTATTTGGAAGATCATAAACATCCCTTTGGGTGAGGAAACTGGAGATTAACTAACTCATTATAGATACAAGTAGCCTAGTAAAAAAAAAATAAATAAATAAAAAGTGGATACTAGCCTTTGATTTTGAGAGCTTAATAGTCATCTACACAGATAATATATTAAAATGTACAAACCAGGAGATGCAATTATAATAAAACAAATGATTAATCCTTAAAGTGTCTGATCAGCTCCTCTGGAAGATCTTAGGACCACTGACTTCAAGTCAGTTTGCAATGGGCAGGGGCCTGTTTTAACGTTATATTCAAAAAATATATCTGAATTCATGAACAAAATAACTTGTCAAGGTGAAAAGTCTTTGTCTTCAACTGTGCTCTCCACCATTATTAAGGTGATGATACTCTATATTAATCAGTTCAACATGATGCTATTCAGAAGATTGATACTGCTGGCTAGCAGTGTATGCAGGCCAAGATAATCTCTCTTTTCATATCCCTTGCTTCTTCAAATTAAAAGCTTGACTTTTTCTGCCCACAAATATCTAGTGTTCAGAAGAGACAACCCTTATGGGCCCAGAGGACCTCTAACCAACTTGCAACAGCTGCTAAAGATTTCTGGCAGATGAGGGGAGTTGTTAAATTCTCATATGCAGAGAAATAGCTTCCTATGCCTTGAATTTCTCTTTCCATTTAGAACTATACTCTTTTTAGGCATAACACTTATTCAGCTTTGGTGCTGAATTTTCATCCTGATCATGCAGACAGAATTCTGTCTAAATCGCCTATATAAGTTTATTTTAATGTTTATTTAAAACTGATTATAAGAATATTATTGTTCTGCAAATTACCTAGAGACTAAACAGGTTGGTTTTTCTCTTTTTTTGTGTTATTTTTGAACCCAAGAACTAATCTGGAGATGCCACTGCACTATTGCCACTCTCAGTGTTCTCAAGTTGTCACACATCTTTCCCTTGCTTTTAACATATATTTTGTCATAAAGCCTTCAGATTTACATGCTGTTGTTCTGACCTGAATGTGAGACATCCAAACAGGGTGAGTGTCTGAGCCTAAAAGAAGTTGATGGCAGGTTCTCCTTTTTTGCTTACACATCTCTAATTTGAAGTCACACAAATGCATCAAAAACTGACTTTAACCCAGGTAGCTGAACCTTGCCTGGGAGGGGGCATATATTGGGGGATATCTATGGGAAGGAGGTGAAGACGTTTTAGTCAGATCCCTGACATCAGCTTTTGATCATGCACATCATGCAGTTGATAAATCATATTTTCTGTGAGAGCACAATAAGCACTGCAGGGGTTCTTTACTATGGGCTCTTCAAGGCTATCACTAGCAGTAGCTGATGAATGTAAACTAATCCCATCATTCCAAAGCTCTTAAGGCTGATCTTCTACTACCAAGTCTCAAATCTCATGATCTAAGACTAAGGCTTTCTCAAAGTGGTACCTACCTCATACTGTCCTGATGGATCCCCTCTTCCATTCTGCATCAGACATGACTGGCTGGTCTGGCACACAAAATCAGGTAGAAGTCATAGATCTATCTTGTCTTCAGAGGAATCACTATTCAATATCCCATCTTTATATTTGTTTCTTCTAACTGACCAAGAATCAAGATTAATTGGCTTAAAGAGGTAAAGATTCATTGCAAGTTTGGAACATATAAAAGACGTATTAGATTTTAAATAGAAAAAAAAAAAAGAAAAAAAAAGGGAGTCTAGATGTCTAGATAATCAACCAAGCATTTCTAGTGTTAATAGTGTTTGAGAAATTCTACTTCTGGAAAGTAGAATAGAAAACATCTATTTTGCTTATGTAGAGTATGTTTGCCTCACTCAAGTGGACAAGATGCGAATAATACACAGTTCTATTCACTTCCTATATGCTTCCTTTCTTTTTTCTTCCCTTCCTTTTTCTTCTGTTGCATTTCAGAAATGCAAATGTTTACTTTTCCCAATCTGTTTAAATGTTATCAGTGGACTAACATGTTCTCACATATTGGGACTTGGCAGACCTTGGAAAGAAAAAAAATATAGGTCTAATTTCTCCAAACGCTGTAATTCCAGAGAAGACCCAGGAATTTCTCTGTGATTCCTTCTGAAAAGGGGCCATATTTCAGTGTTAGCATATGCTTCTGCAAAAGAAATAGCTGATTTTAATAGTATATACAATGTATATGACACTTTTTATCTTCAAAGGGCCTGTCTAATACTGGGATTAATTCTGTATACTTAATCCAGGGAAAAAGTTTTTGGTTTATATCAGTCTCATAGGGATAACTGAGGTGAATATTACAAGACAGATCACACTAGGTATCATTTTCAGCCCACAAAAATATACTTATCCAGTTGCATGATGAGTGTGACACTAGCCTGTGAGTGGCTGTACTAGCTGCTGTCTCCATTAAGAGAAGTAGCCCTACCCCTTGTTTTTCCTCTGCCAGATTCCCGTAATCTTTAGTAATCTAAAACATACATTTTTATCTGAAATATCAAAATGCTTTCACTGTTCGATGTAATATTGTTGTGGGAAACTGAATAAAACACTACATTTTAATGTGCAGTCCTTTCTACAAAGTTCCTTCTATTTGATCTCATTTGATTATATGATGCTATCTCAATTTCAAATGTTTTGTCTAAACTTTTATACTGTTGTTATACTATATTATATATTCTCCTTATACTAATACATTAGACAACAATATCAATTTCATTTCATTATAACTAAAACATGCCTGCAGAGATATTCTGTTAAATATAGTGTCATCTCAGGGAGAATCATAGGATTTTGGACTGACTGTTTTTCACATTTCATTTGTATTCCTTTGCTGATTATTATGCAATAATGACAACCAAAAAGATACTCTCTCTTCCCCAGTGATATTGCAGAAGTGTTACACATGCAACTGAAACAAGATGAGCTTGTAATTTATGCACTAAATCACTATCAGATTACTCTTATGGCATTGTATTTATTTAACTTTGCCGTCACAATAGCTTGTTTGTACCCTTTTTCTTTTCATAAAGGTTTGCCAGAGTTATGCAACACTGATATTTCGGCAAGCTGTTTTAAAGGGAACTTTTTGTCTTTGATCAAAGGTGTTGTTTCTTCCCAGATTTTCAAATATTTACTTCATTGCAGTTTTTCTTGGACGATTTTATATGCTACATGGGGTCAAGTCTATCTGCAACTATCTGCTGACACATCTAACAATTTGCATAGGTCACTAATATCAGGGAAAAAATGAGATGCAGAGATTTGCCCTTCACATTTATTTTCATTTGTTTTTGCTACAGTTTGTTCAGCAAATAAAAGATAATGTTGGAATACTAACATAGAGTTTAAGAATTAAACACCAGAAATAGTCAGTTATACAGTCTGTCATAGATTGTAATAATACATAATACATTAGATGATTTGAGAGTAGAAAATATTCTAGCTTATATTTCAGAATGATTCCCTGAGTCATCCAGAGGCTCTCTGTCAAGTAAGCCACAGACATATTTAAAAGCTAATAAATTGGTTATGGCAATAATTAAAAGTGGAATAATAACACAAACTGAAAGTAGTCATATGAGAAAGTCTAATCTGACTGATTTCTGCAAAGGTGAATTCTCCCTCTAATGAATCCAAATTATTCCTGAGTATAAAAATGAAAATGTGATCCTGGTGACAATTTATTTAGCCCTTCAAAAATCTATTAACAAGGTCTATAAAAAAGGTAGGTAGTAAACAGATTATTATTGCTTGAGAGAACTATACAGTCACATATACAAACTGAGTAAGGGGAAAGAAGGAGAGGAAAAAAAGAATCAAATTTCATCAGTACAAAAGGTTAAAAGCAGGGTGTCATGTTTTCATATATTTTTTTTTTAGTAATGTATTAATAAATTAGAAACAGGGCTAGACAATAAGGAATCAAGTATGCAGAAAGATAAAAAAAAGTTAATCAAGTGAAAAAGAAGGACATTCAGAACTTCGTCTGAGCTGAAAATTTGCTGAATGGAGAGTGAAATTTGGTGCTGAAGAATTTAAAGAAATAAACCTTTCAAAAACAAATTTGAACTACTTATATACACCAAGAGGGATTTTACATCCAATGTATGATTTCTCAGGAAAAAAAAGAAAAGGATGGGGGGAGGGGAGTGTTGCTGTCCTTTGATTTCTTTATGGTTATGTCTGAAAAAGACAACAGATGGATGCACAAATGTTGGGAAATGACATAGAAACAGAGTCTTCTGCATAGCCAATGCTACACACTCAACTGGAATAGTCTACCCAGAAACAAGCAATCCCACCTCAAAATAGAAGCATGAAATTGGAAAAAAATAAAATAAAATCAAACAGGAGTCTCATGACTGGAACCTCTGAAGAAAGACTGAAAGATAAGTTAATGAAACTTCTGAGGGGCAGGAAAACTTCAGTGGCAGGATCTATGAAATTATGAGTGTGATGATAGATGATTTCCTTATCTTTGTTATATGTCCTAGAATGACGGGTAATGCTTAGTTTAACACTCATTACAACAACATTTTCATGAGAAAAAGAAAGTAAGATTCAAAGAGTAATCTTTCTAAAGTAAGTCCATATTTTCCCTTGTATATGTAATAGAGCAAAAAAGATTTTTGTTGTCCTTCAGAAAGCAAACCTGTGCCCACAGTAGATACTTTGTATATGTGGACTGGCTTTGAAGACATTGTAGACATTTTTCACTTTTGAATATATATAAAGGCATTTATACTTTAGGAGAAATACTGCACTAGATACTTAAAATACAGGTGTATACAAGGTGGCTTGGATACCCATTAGGGCTAACAGAAAGAGTATCAGTATAAACAAACTCTTTAAGAAAATCTTTCAGATTTAAAGATTAGGAAACATCTGTGCTGTTTCTTATTCTGAATGTTCTGGCTTCTTCCTATGCAGGATCTGTTGCTAGCTACTTTGGAAAGAAGACTCTGCGGATTGAATGACTTACTGATAAAGTCCAGTATGGGATAGACTGTTGTCCTGTGGACAATGGCCTTTTAGGAAATTCCTTCTAATTTCATCTCATAAGCAGAGTGAATACATCATGTGTCATTTTCACTGGTGTTTGCCCTGAAGCACACAATAGATTCAGAAAGCTTTGTTAGCTGATAAGCCTTGTTGACTATGCACCAGACACACATTCTCCAAAGCCAGGGAAAATCATATAAAAGCATTGGAAATGCATAATCTAATTTGCTTATTTGTTTAATAAAATGAAAAAAGGCAAGAAGAGATGTGTTTACATATATTACATTGTAAAAGGAGAATTAAAATATTTAATAAAAAAAATCCTGAAGGATAAATTACAAAGAAAAATTGATTAGTTTTGTTATAATGCAAGCCCTTAGTTTAGACCAAGGTTCTCTAATTCCCTCAGTTCTCTCCATGATGACTACAGGTGAACATAAATACAGGCTATTTTTAAAATAGCTGGAACTTCACACAACTTCGAGCTAGGTGCACATTCCTGCTACCACCCTTGTACAGACAATATTAGTGCCTATGTTAAGGCAGACCAGGTCTTCTTTACTGACTTAATTTTCAGTTGAGTAAGACCTGTGATCCATCCCTGTGAAGCGAAAAGCTGGGAGGAAAAAAAAAAAAAGTTGAAATGAGAAATGGAGGTAGTCTTATGTCTTTTTGTGTAGGCCTGTGCATTTGCAGATTTAAAGTGACTAGTGACCACTGCCTTATGAGCAGCTAGAGCACCAGAAGTGCAGAGCATGTTTTCTGTCTGATATCTCCACAGCAATGATTGAAGAGGAAAAGAATGCATAAAAACATCAAAAAGTTAATCAAAATGATTTAATAGCTACAGACCTTTTTTTTTTTTTTTCTTTTCTTTTTTTTCACCAGAGGCATTAACATCTCTTTAGTTAAAATTAGGCCACTCGTTATTTTTGACATTTAAGTCTCTGTTTGGAAGTTTAGATACTTTAAAACTTTTGAACATATTTCTATTTTTAAGTTTTCGCTGTCATTTTGTGATGACTTTTGTTCCTTAATCAAGCCCTGTTATGTCTGCTATGACTGTCACAATGCATCTTTCCTAGATGCACTCAATACAATAATTGCAGGTCTTTCTTTACTACACTGTGACCTAGTTAATTATCCTTTTATGAAGCTGTATTTCTTCTCATATTGACAGGTTTTATTCTTTTTTTTAATGAAGATGCCATCTTTATGAATATCAAAGACATCTTGGAAAGAGTACTGGCATTTTACTCTGTCAACCTGCTCTGTGTACAGTGGTATTTTGTGCAATATATATAGGAAAAGAGCACAGAGCCAAAGTGGTTTTTTGTTGTTGTTGTTTTTTTTCCTGTGGACATCTGCTCTTCTTCATGCTGGGAATCTTACCCTTTCTAATAACAATCCTTACAATGTTAAGCCTGTGTGTCTTCTTAAAAACTTCTCTTTAGCAGAATTAAAAAATAATACATTAAGCATCTGTGCTCCTTTGCCTTTAAAGTTCTAAATTCCTTCAGAGTTTGTTAATCTCAGAAACCAGCCTAAGACATCTCTTTTTTTGGGGTGATTACAGTTCTGCTGATTGACATACAGAATCCTTCATCTAGTCTGTGAACTAACTGTGTGACATGATAATTCCTGAAGATCCACTCTCATGAATGCTAACAAGCTACTTGGAAACTTCATAAATCTCCTGTCTACATTTTTTTCCTCTTAATGACTTATTTATGCTAAATTAGTTCCCAAATACCATGCTGTTAGCTGTATTTTTTTTTCTCTTTCTCTTTCTCTTTCTCTTTCTCTTTCTCTTTCTCTTTCTCTTTCTCTTTCTCTTTCTCTTTCTCTTTCTCTTTCTCTTTCTCTTTCTCTTTCTCTTTCTCTTTCTCTTTCTCTTTCTCTTTCTCTTTCTTTCTCTTTCTCTTTCTCTTTCTTTCTTTCTCTTTCTCTTTCTCTTTCTCTTTCTCTTTCTCTTTCTCTTTCTCTTTCTCTTTCTCTTTCTCTTTCCTTATTTATTTATTTATTTATTTATTTATTTATTTTCACAAAATCAGGTTCCAGTAATAATACTTGGAGATTAACTGCAATGGGCAAAATCCAACACTGAAGCAGATTACTGACAAGTTGAAGGGTGAATTTTTGAAAATAAAGTATCTCTTCATTCATCTAGTCTTGGCAGGTGTTAAAACACCATGAGCTCATTGAATGCAACTGAATCGGTGATTCATACTTTCTCAGAGAAAAAGCAACCTTTACGTATTTAAAATGGCACAGGCCAACTGACCACAAGAGTAGAAACTCCAGAGATACTGAATTCCCACAAGTTTGTAAAATTAGACCACTGAATACAGTAAAGAAAGACTACTGAGAGAGAAGTAAAAACACAAACTTAATTCGTACTAAACAACAAAGATGCCACCAGAGATGATGGTAAACAGAGCTCTGTGGCTCAGCCTCATTTTGGAAGATCATTATAATCTATTCTGAGAATATTTCTCAGTAAATCGTTCTATTGGAGTCTACCTGAGCAGTAACTATACTCTCTCCTGATACATTTGCACTATCTGGATTAAAGACACTTATGCACTATTTTCTCATGTCCTTTATAGAGCAATTTTGTCTTGTGTTGTATTGCTATGTTATTTGGACCACCAATGGCAGTAACACTATTTAAGAACAATCTATGCACTGACCTTCATGAAAATCCTATTTTTGTTGTTGTTGTTGTTGTTGTTTGTTTGTTTGTATTTATTTATTTATTTTTTTATAATATCAAAAGGTGATACTGGTCCAGAGGAGCTATATATTTTTGAGGAAGAGAAAAAGCTCAGAACATAATAAGAGTGGAGGAAAGAGTCATGGTTCAAATCATCTCAAAGAGCTAGGCATGTGTCTCTGTGGGAGACTTCAAACTTGCAAGGAAGAGGTGGATCGTAGGACCTGATCAGAGAGTCAATCAAAGTTAAAGGCTCCCTACATCCCTCCATATGGCTTTCCATCTAGTCTGAATACTGAAACACTATAACTTTGCTGCACGGAATGGTATGAGATGGATAGCTCTGAAACTTATCGCCAGTATATCAACTCACCTGTCCAGGTGTACATTTATGATCCCAGGATTCACTTGAAAAGAGAAACTTGCTAACCTCACTGTTCTGACCATGACCACTGTTCTATGTCACTAAAACAGTCTCTGGTGTCAGGAGTTTGTATGAGCTATTGCACACAATAGAATTTGCAAATCTTGTAGGGGATGGTTTGTGAAAGTTCTTTCATGAACTGAATCCAAACATGTAGTTGCCAAGGGCAGGAAGGTTTCTTTCATTTTGTTTTCTTAAAAGTGCGTTCTCGTAGCAGAATTAGACAGAAGAATACATGGGGGAAGGAGAAAGAAAGGGCTGAGGAGACCTAAGAAATGTAGCAGAGTATATGATAACCTCACCCTCTTTTCCTGCAGCTATATTCAATTATTTGCAGGCATAATTTCCTACCTCTATTCCACTTCATTTGAGGTCACCTCACTTCTGTTCGTCTAAGATAACTCCAACCAGAAGGATACTCCAACCAGAAACAGAGAATGGCAAAACAGATTTTACTCTTTCGGTATGATAATTTAAAGCTTTAGTTATTTAAGTCTCTAAATTATTTATTTATTTATTCATTTTTATTCTTTCATTTTGTATCTGTTTTGTCAAATGTGCTTTTTAAAAAAAAATAAATAAATTGGTGAATCACTTTTGATATGTTTTGTAGAAAATCGGTCTCAAACACCTATCAAAATCAAATATCCTAGGATGTGGCTATAGCAAACAGAAGTGTAAGTGGAACTCATGCCTTTAGTTTATAAAAGAAAGTCTTACTCTTAAACAAAGCTGTATTTGCGTGGTGTAGATGAAGATTATGTCTGTTTGGATGTAAATGAAACATTATTAACTGGGTATTTCAGGTGCCAGATTCCTATTTTTTTTCCTTTTCCTTTTGTTTTTGTTTTTCCATGTGTAATGGAGACACATTGGCTCCTACTATCAATCACTTGCTCCAAGAGCCTGCCTGTCTCTGCTGTTGCAGAGAGAGTATCCTCCACTACTCTAAACTCCTGTATTAGGGGATATTAGTAATTCACATTTTATTGATAAACTGCTACTAATTATAAAGATAAAAAATAGACCTGAATAAGCAAGGGAAGTTTATTAACATTGATTTTAGTGGGGATACTTGCCTTACATCCACAGACCATGGAGTGAATGAATCACAGAACACACTGAGGTGTCTGTATTTGGGAAATGTGGCTTTTATTCTCCCTATATTTCTCTTCCTATGAGAGGAAAAAATAGCCATTTTGAAACTTGTATTATTTGAAAATATGATTGTTCTGTTAAAGAGTATGCATGCAAATAGTAAATAGAATTTGTCAAGACTTTGTCAAAGCAATTTTTTCTTTGTCTCTATCAATTTAGATCTGGACACAGGGGTATGCATAGTTTTTGCCCATAACTTTAACCTTCCAATAAGTAGCTCAAAAACATGTTAGAAATTGGCCAACACAGTACCATTACTTGTAAACTTTAATTCCAAAAAGTGCTGTAGCCACAAAATCAAGAACAACATGTTGGCAGCCAATTCTCCTCTTGGATTGAACATGACCTGTTAAAAGACAGGCCAAGGACTTTGCAACAAACTGTGCAAAGTAATTTCTTAAATTTTCCTATATAATTTCCCACATCAGGAAGTCCTCTTAGTTAGATGCAGAAATAATTCTACTGTCCATCTTGCTCCCGTACAATGAAATGCTGGAACCAGAAAAAAGTGGCAGTTGCTTAAAATTAAAGATTAAATAATTACACTGATTTATGCACAAAAAGAATGCTGAGGATAATGTATTCAGTCTGCATCAGCCAATGACACACATCACAGCATACAGTATGCTGTCACATTCTAGTGCTGTATATAAACGTCAACCCTGCTATTTATTTTCAATTAAAAATGCATTAATATTAGCTTTATCATGCTGACAAATCTTATAATGAAGACAGTTGATTAATTTATTCTTTTTTTTTCTTTTTTTTTTTTTTTCCCTGAAGGACAGGCAAAGACAACTGTGAATTTCAATGCAATGATGAACATCTCTTTTAGTTTTTATTGGTAAAACCATTCACTCATCTTGTCCGTATTCATGGTGAAATAGCCTATACAGAAAGACACAAGGAAAAAGAGGTGGGAACTAACTGGATAAGGAAAAATGCTAGGAAATATTAAAGAAAAAAGAACAAAACACAGGAATGATTATTTTATTTTTATATATTTTGATACCTATGATTAATTGCTTTTCACTATGATTAGTTGCTTTACATACATTCATCAGACTTTTTCTAATTTTAAATTGTTCTACATTTCTCAAAGGTTCTACTGACATTATTATTTAATCTGTGTTACTGAACCACAGAACAAATCATTGACTTGATTTTCTTTCTTTCTTTATTTTTTTCTTATTTCCTTCAGTTAACATAAGACAATACAAACATGGAATCATGTGTTTTTAAGTGTGTTAAAGGTTCCTCTAATACCATGTGTTGACATTACTTATTCTAAACTTTCAAAAAAGCACATCTGAGACTCAGAAAACACAAAACTAGATGAATTATCATTTAATCTAATAAAACCGTATATGAAGGATTCATCTTCATATAATGAGGAATCAAATTAGGGATCTGGTTTCAACAAGAACTTTTTGGAGCAAAAAGTATAAAGCAGTTACTGAATTAAAACATGTTTTCATTGAAGAAATAGTCTCTAAAGGCTATATGATATAGAATCATAGAATCATTTATGTTGGAAGAGACCTCTAAGATTACCTGGTCCAACCTTTAACCTAACATTGCCAAGTCTAGCATTAAACCATGTCACTAAGCTCTACCTCTACACATCTTTTGAAAACCTCCAGGGATGGTGGCTCAACTACTTCCCTGGGCAGCCTGTTCCAATACTTAACAACATCCTCAGTGAAGAAGTTTTTCCTAATATCCAACCTAAATCTCCCCTGGCACAACTTAGAGGCCATTTCCTTGTCTTATCACTTGGTGCTTGGAAGAAGAGCCAAATACCCACATCCCTATAGCCTCCTTTTTAGAGCACGATGTTGAGGCATGCCCAGAGAATTACATTTTGCAAATTTTGGTAGAAATTTTCAGATATGGCAACTGCTTCAAGATATCCTAGACTTAAATGATCTTTCCCAAAAGTTGTTCCTCTTCAGTTTCTGCAGAAAAGATGAAAGGAAAATTTTAAAGTTGGAAAAGTTTCTAAAGAGCAGAGAAACCAGTAGGAGCAAAAGACAAGCAAAGATAAAGACTTTTATACTAACTTTGATACTAACAGTCATGAGCTGTATAGCATTGCTACTTTAAAGCATAACTCTGCCACATAAATTAAAGATAACTGTATAAGGATAATAATTTGAAGCACAGTACAGCTCTGCATAGATACTTTACAGTTCTAAATTCATGGTTCTTAACGGTGCTGTCAACACTGGGTAAACCTCATCACCCACAGGGAGAGACAAAAAATGTTTGACAAATACATAAACAGTAGTAGAGAGCAAAAGGTCCACAAATGTAGATATGGGAGCCTAATATTAATCCATTAAAGTAATACATATACATGAAAGAAAGGGCCCATTTCTGTTTCACTCACAGTGGCTGAACTGCTCCATATCTGCTCACAAGGGCTTTACCATAATTAAACATATAAGATTTAAGGCAAATTTTTAAAGAAGAACCTTTTCCTATTGTATTCTAATTAAAGAGAAAACTGCAGAGAGTACAAAATGCAGTTAATTAAACACAAGGTGAATGAAAGCATATTTAGAGAAAGTCTTTAAACCCTTTTCCAGCTTAGATCAATAATGTATGTTTATGATTATTACTTGCAAATTATTCTTGTGGTAAAATATGGGTTCAGTTTAAACAAAGAATGAGATGAGCCAGGAAATAAATAAAGTATTACTGTGCTGCTTTTAGTGCCACATTGTGTTCTGGCCATTATCCAATCATGGAACTGCAACACACATCAAAGTACTGATCAATATTTTCTCATTAAACAGACCTGGATTAAAGGTGACAATTCTCATTTTTGTAGAGGATATTTTATACACCTATAAGGAATGCCCAGTATTCTCATTTTGTAATATATTCAAATTATTTTTTCAGACTGTGTAAAAAGACCTTTCTGTAAATGCATTCTGTAAACATGTTCACTCACTGACTGTTTTGCCTTGTCCCCTATGCTGTTGTCATTCTGAAGAAGGTCATGTTCTCTTTTTCTCCTAAAGTAGCCTGTATTTTGACTTATTGCAACCTTAAAGGATCATTGAGAAGGCTGAGAGCTAAATCTCCTTTTGTAGTACAGCTTCAAAGTATAGAACAGGAACTGGGGAAACAAAGACTGAAGCTAATCTGTGTTATATATGCCATCTACACCAAATTTGTTTTCACATTGGTTTCTTAATTTGACCTCAGCGGATTCCTTTCAATTCTCAGTACTCTTAGGGTGCTTTAAAACGCCTTTTTTTTTTTTTTTTTAAATCTCTGTAGAGTTCTTCTGTTTGCATTGCATCTTTTCTTTCTTTCTTTTTCTTTTTCTTTCTTTCTTTCTTTCTTTCTCTCTCTCTCTCTCTCTCTTTTCTTTCTTCTTCTTCTTCTTCTTCTTCTTCTTCTTCTTTCTTCTTCTTTTTCTTTTTTTCCTTTCAACTACATTTTCTGTGCAAATGCATTTTATACCTTCACATGAACTCTGGTCAGCCAGAATCCTACATATTTTTTATTTATTTTCTGTTCTTTCAAGTACAGCTGAATACCTCATGTAGTTTCAGGGTTAACTATAATATATATAAGCACTATAGATATATCACAAAGTGTAGTGAGATATACGGAGGGATATCACTTCATCCAGATTCATCAGCTATATATTTTCTAAATAGGCCAAAAATCATAAGAGTGAGGAATGGTCATGCCAGCCCAGACAATGTGAGCCTGGAGGTTTTCCATTGTGTCTGGCTTCTGGCAAGGGGAAGATATTACGAGAAGAAAAAGGTTTAAACTCTTTGCCTACCTGAGAACGACATCCTTGCAAGTTTTCCCACTCCCACCCCAGCCGCTGGTGATATCAGAGGCCTGCCAGATCCACTTTGTTAGCTGGTGGCACTGCCCCATCAGACCCCCTATCCTCCACACCAGGGAGAAATTTTATGCCCCCAGGCAGCTCAGAACCCTAATTCCCCTTCTTTTCATAATCCAGTAATTTTGCCTGAGTTCTCCCCTAAATCCAGCTTCATCTAACTTCTGATTAAACTGAAGGATTATCAAACAGAAACTGTAATGGGCCACATGAGCATCCCCTCACAGGCATATGGCTTACACACTGCCAGATGAAGTCTTCTGGCTTTTCCTCTCGAAACATCACCACTTCACAGGTGCAGCAGGCCACATATTTCTGTCAAAAATAGCTCTGCCGTTTCAAAATATGTGTCTATATTCAGCCACATGGGGATTTGTATTATGGCCTCTGATCTGCAATATGCCCTCTGATCTGTATTACTAGTAGTGCTGCTTTCATCACTGTTTCACAATACGTCTATTAGTAATCTGTGTTTTCCCCTGATTAAAGAGGAAACTTGTTGAAATTCGAGGATATTGCAGTATAACCCAGAACAATTCCTACATCATTCAGCATCCATGTGTAAAGCAACCCCACTCTCACATTTTCTAGCCTGCGTGAGTGTACATTTCTTGTCCATCCTTAGACCTTAACTCAGTTTCCTACGTGTCAATCATTTGGGCATAGCACAGACAGGTTTCTCCAAGAAGACATATTAAGCCTGAAGAGTAGCTATTTGCTATTTATGTCATAAAGTGCTTTTGCAGCTCTGAGGAGTTGAAATATGACCGGTTTGTTTCACTGCAGTGCACAACAGCACACATGAGAAATCAAACAAGAGAAACTTAAAAGGAAATATTGAGCTCCTCTCCGTCTTTTTAAGCACTCTGATCTTTTAATAAGAGTTGGCAGGTGCTAACAGTTTTGCACCAATCTCACTCTCCCTTCCCCCCCTCCCCCCCCCTCCTTCCCCCCCTTCCCTTCCCTGTCCCCATCCCCGTCCCCATCCCCATCCTTGTCCCCGTCCCTGTCCCCGTCCCTGTCCCCGTCCCTCTCCCTCTCCCTCTCCCTCTCCCTCTCCCTCTCCCTCTCCCTCTCCCTCTCCCTCTCCCTCTCCCTCTCCCTCTCCCTCTCCCTCTCCCTCTCCCTCTCCCCCTCCCTCTCCCCCTCTCTCTCCCTCTCCCCCTCCCTCTCCCTCTCCCTCTCCCCCTCCCCTCTCCCTCTCCCTCTCCCCCTCCCTCTCCCTCTCCCTCTCCCTCTCCCTCTCCCTCTCCCTCTCCCTCTCCCTCTCCCTCTCCCTCTCCCTCTCCCTCTCCCTCTCCCTCTCCCTCTCCCTCTCCCTCTCCCTCATTCCCCCACCCCCCCATAGGTTCATTTCCTGGGTTCAATAAGTATTCTTTCACCTGCCTTTAAATGGAACCGAGGAGGGCCCTCTGTTAAATAGATTAAAAAGTTGTCTAATTTCACTGTTACTTCTACAAGTATCTGTTTTCTTTGATGAAATATCTTTTGTAGCTTTCTAGAACCTCCATGGATCACAATAAATGTCCCTATTCCTCCCACAAAAAAAAAAAAAGAAAAAAAAAAAAAGAAAAAAAAAGTGGGAAGGAAGGGCTTTACCTTAGTTCTTCAGCAAAGAATTGCCAAGCATTGTGAAATAACAGAGCTCTTTCCTATGCTGATTTCAACAGGTCTCAGTGAAAGTTGCAGTTCCAATTACAGTTCAAGTTAACCCTTCACTAATTCCATTATTGGAGATTCGATTGGCATAATTTCTCCTGGTTATTAATAAGACCACCTTACATATGTAAGCATGAAGGAAAAGTAGCAGGATGCCCCTATGCCTTTACAATACACTCACAAAGCCATAATTGAGGCAAACACCAGTGTCCTGGTTTCAGGTAGGACAGAGTTAATTTTCCTCCTAGTAGCTGGCAGGGTGCTATGTTTTGGATTAGAATGAGAAGAGCGCTGATAACATGCTGATGTTTTAATTGTTGCAGAGCAGTGCTTACACCAAGCCAAGGACTTTTCAGCTTCTCGCTCTGTCCTGCTAGCGAGCAGGCTAGGGATGCAGCAGGAGCTGGGAGGGGACAGACCCAGGACAGCTGACCCAAACTGGCCAAAGGGGTATTCCATACCATCTGACGTCATGCTGAACAATATATAGGGGTGGCTAGCCAGGGTGGAGGGGGGGCCGGCTGCTCGGGGATAGGCTGGGCATCGGTCAACGGGTGGTGAGCAATTGCATTGTGCATCACTTATTTCGTACACATTATTACTATTAATACTATTATTATTATTATTATTATTATTATTATTATTATTGTTATTCTTTTCCCTGTCTTAATAAACTGTCTTCATCTCAACTCACAGACTTCACTTTCCCGTTTCTCTCCCCCATCCCGGAGAGGGAGGGGGGAGGGTGAGCGAACGGCTGTGTGGTGTTTGGCTGCCAGCCGGGCTAAACCACAACAACCAGACAAGTGGAAAGACGTGATAAAATGCAGGACTCTAACTTGAACTTTAACAGGTTCAGGGTGGTTTAATAGTTGGATGCAAAGAACATGTGAACAGATCAGAAGACCCCTAAAATAAAACACTCAAGGAAAAAGCTAGCTATTAGGATGGGGATTTATTAAGGAGGACACAAAGGCTGTAGCATTTCATGCCTGACAGTGCGAGCTCTGTGAAGCACAGTGAGAAAGAAGCAATACTGTTGCATCAGCCTCCTTATGTGGAACAGAGTTCTGAAGTACATGATTGGGGATGTGATTTTGCTCCTGGGAGATCCCACTCAGGTACACAGGGCAGCCTCTCAGAGAGAACAGGTCATTAGCTCGCCAAGCAGCAACCCCTATGAGACACTGTGTACCATCAAGAAATGCATGCTGCACCATGATGCTGTTGCAGATCTGAGACAGAAATGACTGCTAATCTTTCTGTAGATAATGCTCTTTTTTCCTAGCATGCCTCTTTCAAATGCACTGAAAAAATATTTTACCAAATAACAGCCACAGATATTAAACACATATATTAACTTCAAAGGGATTAAAGTTAAGCGTGCATCTGAGTACCTTTCTAAATCAAGGCTGAAAAATGCACTGTGAATGGAAATAGCATATTTCAAAACCTTGTTCTTACTTTGAATAAAATAATCTTATTCCCTATAGTTTTGCAGAATCTTTTTTTCTTTCATTCTTTGTCTAAAAGGACAGTAAAAAAAAGTGAGCCTGATGACAATATAAACAATGCAAATATTGAAAAGGATAGTTCTGTTTTGATAAGTAAAAGATCAAGACCAAATGACACCAACTGACTCACATCCATGCTGCTCAGAGCTAATTCAGCTCTGTGATTTAAGAATTTGCAGCAGTTTAAAGGGAGAGCTGAGAAGCCAGCTAACCATTAAGCTGTGTGAGTAATTAGAATCCATCACTTTCTCTCTGACTCTTTTTCTTCTCCAGCTTTCTATTTTTTTCGGAGTAAAGTAAGCATCAGATATTCTGCACATTTCTTATAATCTTACGAAACTCATGTGACCACTGTGTTTTTCAGGGGTCACACTCTCAGTCTGGTCATAACATGATAGAATCATAGAATCATTAAGGTTGGAAAACACCTCCAAGATCATCTAGTCCAACTGTCCCCCTACCACCAATGTCACCCACTAAACCATGTCCCTAAGCACCACGTCCAACCTTTCCTTAAACACCTCCAGGGATGGTGACTCCATCACCTCCCGGGGCAACCCATTCCAATGCCTGACTACTCTTTCTGAGAAGAAATGTCTCCTCATTTCCAACCTAAACCTCCCATGGTGCAACTTGAGGCCATTGCCTCTAGTCCTATCACTAGTTACCTGTGAGAAGAGGCCGACCCCCAGCTCCCCACACCTTCCTTTCAGGTAGTTGTAGAGAGCAATAAGGTCTCCCCTGAGCACCCTCTTCTCCAGACTAAAAAACCCCAGCTCCGTCAGCCACTCCTCACAGGACTTGTGTTCCAGGGCCTTCACCATCTTCATAGACCTTCTCTGGACATGTTCAAGGGCCTCGATGTCCTTCTTGTACTGAGGGGCCCAAAACTGAACACAGTACTCGAAGTGCAGCCTCAAGCAGAGCAGAATACAAGGGGATGATCAGCTCCCTGGCCCTGCTGGCTACACTATTTCTGATGCAAGCCAGGATGCCGTTGGCTTTCTTGGCCACCGGGGTACACTGCCAGCTCATGTTCAGGATAGCATGCATATAATCAGTATGTGAGACATTTCATGAAATGTGCTGAAAGGCAAAAGCACTCTAGATTCATCTCTGGAGCAAAACACAGTAGTCTTTGGCTTCTGCAGTACTCAGTGAGTTAAAATATGAGACACTTGGGGAAACAACAGAAATAAAGGATATCTTCATATAATGTTGCAGAAGCTCAGGAAAATATAAACATTAGAGCACTTGAAAGCATTGAGAGCAAATACACAAATATAAATATATATTTATAAAAGTACTTTTATAAAAAAAATAGAAAAAGAAAAAATAAAACTGAAAAATAATGTCACAGTAGGAAAAGAATAAAAAAGAGTTGTTACAAATTCAGAGAAATTTATGGGACTGTCACTTGTTGAGGTCATGAATGTAATCAAAGCCTATTATGATGTCAGCAAAAGATTTGCACAAATATTTTTTTACCACATCATTGTTTTGTACAACATGAAGGAAAAAATATTCAAGATCATGAACTAAAAAATACATGAACTAAAAAATGCCTTTCATGATGTCATCACACCTTGATATTATTTTTCTGTTTCTTCTTAAGTCACTGTTGTCTGGTTAAGTTTAAGGGCTGAGATATTGATGCTTATCTTGTTGTATGAGTCCTAGTTAACTGAAATTAACAGTATAACAGCATGGGTAAAATTCGAAGTATAGGGTGCAGTCAATTCATTTGTTGAAACTATATATAAGTTATGACGTCAATCTGTCAATAAATGTGCAGAATCAGGTGAGAATTAGGTCCTTTCATTTCACGTGAGATGTGCAAGAGAAGAGAATGAGAAAGCAGACATGAAAGAACACTGTGCATGGATGGATACTATAATAGAAGAAACATTTAAGTACCATTAAAAAAATGACCAAAGAAGCCAAGAATTTCACATTTGAGTCCACAAACTGACTTGTACAGAAATATCACTGAAGGAAAAAATGGAACAAAAAAAATTAAATCTAAAATTTCCAATTCAATGTAATTATCTTGAAGCAGTATCCCAATGAAGTGCTATCCTAAATAAGTCAAGCATAAAGTCCTCAGGTGACAATGAAAGCAGATGAAATCTCATATGCTTTGAAACTTGAAAAATATAGCAAGAGAAGCTCTGATCTGTATATAACATCATATAACTGAAGGAAAACAAAGTGAATAATTTATGCTTTAAAAAAACAGGTGACACTGATATGATGTTACAACAAAGCTAGAAAGACAGAAATTAAATTTAACCAGGAAATCTCAGCAAATTGATATTGATAAAAATTCTAGTACTAGGCAAACAAATTATTTTCTTATTTAGTATATATTTCTCCATAGATAAGAAAAGTAGCTTGGGTGAATACCAGCAAAAGTTTAAGGTTTAATGCTTCCAGGCTACATCCTAAATCACCATTCCCTTGTCAATGAAGATACCAATGTATAAACAGGTCATTCTAGGCTTCCCTTTACAGCCACTGAAAAGAAACAGATATCTGAGAACAATGATTAATTTCATATTACATAAGAAGTATAAAAGAATTAATATACAATCAGAAAACCATAGAATCATAGAAGCATAGAATATCCCGAGTTGGAAGGGACCCGTAAGGATCATCAAGTCCAACTCCTGGCACCACACAGGTCTACCCAAAAATTCAGACCATGTGACTAAGTGCACAGTCCAATCTCTTCTTAAATTCAGACAGGCTTGGTGCAGTGACTACTTCACTGGGGAGCCTGTTCCAGTGTGCGACCACCCTCTCGGTGAAGAACCTCTTCCTGATGTCCAGCCTAAACTTCCCCTGCCTCAGCTTCACACCATTCCCGTGGGTCCTATCACTGGTGATTACGGAGAATAGGTCACCTGCCTCTCCACTCCTCCTCACGAGGAAGTTGTAGACTGTGATGAGGTTCCCCCTCAGCCTCCTCTTCTCCAGGCTGAACAGGCCCAGTGACCTCAGCCGCTCCTCATACGTCTTCCCCTCTAGGCCCTTCACCATCTTCGTCGCCCTTAGAACCATTTAGGTTGGAAAAGACACTTAAGACCATCAAGTCCAACCATCACCTAACACTACGAAGTCCACCATTAAAACATATCCCTAAGCAGTATATCTACATCTCTTAAATACCTCCAGGGATGGCAAATACACCACTTCCTTAGGCAGCCTGTTATGACGCCCTACCACATTTTCCATGAAGAATTCTTGGAATAAGGGAGGAAAATAAGTGTAGAAATACGTGAAGTGGTCATTTTCTTGCTCCTTCTTAGAAATATCTAAACTAAACCTACCCTGGCACAACTTGAGTTAATTTTCTCATATTCTGTCACTTGTCACCTGAGAAAACAGACTAACACCCACCATGCTACAACCTCCTTTCAGGTAGTTGTAGAGAGTGATGAGGTCAGTCTCCTTTTCTCCAGACTAACAACTCCAGTTCCAACAAACACTCTTGATAAGTCTTTTTTCTAGTCCCTTCACCATTTCTATTGCTCTTTTCTGAAACCATTCCAGCAGCTAGGTATCTTTCTTGTAGAGAGGGGTCCCAAACTGAACACACTGCTTGAGGTGTTGTCTCACCAGTGTCGATTGTCGAACAATCACTTCTCTAGTCCTGCTGGCCACACTATTTCTGATACAAGCCAGGATGCTATCAGCCTTCTTGGCCACCTGGGCACACTGCTGACCCATTTCAGCCAGTTGTTGACCAGCACCCACAGGTTCTTTTCTGCCAGACTGTTTTCCAACCACTCTTCCCCAGTCCTGTACCTTCATGGACTTTTTATGACCCAAGCACAGGACCTGGCATTTACCCTTGTTGAATGCCATACAGTGGACACGGCCAATGGATCTAGCCTATGCAGATCCTTCTACAAAGCCTTCCTACACTTAAGCAGATCAACACTCTTGCACGACTTGGACAACACCAAGATCCTCTCATCAAGATCACTGATAAAAATGTTAAACAAAACAAACCCCAGTACTGAGCCCTGGGGAACACCACCTGTGACTGGCTGCCAACTGGATTTAACTCTAGTCACAAAAACTCTTTGGGCCCGGCCATCCAACCAGTTTTTAGTCCGGCGAGCAATACATCCATCCTAGTCATGAACATCTAGCTTCTCCAGGAGAATGCTGTGGGAAAAAGTATCAATTGCTTTGCTGAAGTCCATTATCCACAGTCTTTCCCTTGTCCACTAAGCAGGTCATCTTATCATTGAAGGAGATCAAGTTAGTCCCGTAGTGCCTGCCATAAACCCATGCTGGCTGGGTTTGATGACTTGGTTGTCCTGTATGTGACATTTGATGGCACTCAAGGTGATCTGCTCCATTACGTTCCCTGGCAACAAAGTCATACTGATAGTCCTGTAATTCCCCAGATCCTTCTTCCTGCTCTTCTTGTAGATTGATGCCACATTCACTAACCTCCAGTCAACTGGGACCTCCCTGACTAGCTATGACTGCTGGCAAATTATTGAAAGTGGCTTGGTGAGCACTTCTACCTGTTACTTCAGTAATCTTGGGTGGATTCCATCCAGCCCCGCAGATTTGCATGTCCAAATGGCATAGGAGGTTGCTAGCCATTTCCACTTGCATTACAAGGGCTTCATTCTTCTCGCTGTCTTTATCTTCCAGCTCAACAGGTTGGATACCCTGTAAACATTTAGTTTTACTAATAAAGACTGAGGCAAAGAAGAAATTAAGTAGCTCAGCATTTACCTTATATCTTGTCACTATGTTTCCCCCCTCATCCAATAAAGGATAGGGATTCTCCTTAGTCCTTCTTTTGTTGTTTATGTATGCATAACAACATTTATTGTCTTTTACTGCAGTAGCCAAGTTAAGTTGTAGCTGGACTTTGATCTTTCTAATTTTCTCCCTGCATAACCCCACGTTTTTGTAATCTTCCTGAGTTGTCTGTCTCTTCTTTCGCAGGTCATAAACCCTCTTTTCTTCCTGAGTTCCAGAAGAAGCACTATGTTGTCTTCTTCCCCACTGCCTTTTGGTACATAGGGATGGCTTGCTCCTGTGCCTTCAAGATTTCATTCTTGAAGAATGTACATCCTTCCGAGGCTCCTTTGCTGTTTAGAACTGCCTCCCAAGGGGTCCCGTCAACCAGGTCCCTAAATAGGCCAAAATCCGCCCTCCAAAAAATCCAAAATGACATTTCTGCTGACCATCCTCCTTGCTTCTCCAAGAATTGAGAACTCTGTCACCTCATGATTGCTCTGTCCAAGATAGATTCCAACCAACACATCACCCATGAGACCTTCCCTGTTAACAAATGACAGATTAAGCAGAGAACCTGCCTTAATCACTTCCCTCATCATCTGTGTCAGGAAAACAATAGACTCATAGAACAGCTTGGGTTGGAAGGGACCTTAAAGATTATCCAGTTCCAACCCCCCTGCCATGGGCAAGGACACCTTCCATGAGACCAGGCTGATCAGGTCCTCATCCAACCTGACCTTGAACACCTCTAGGGATGGGGCATTACTTCTCTGAGCAACCTGTTCCAGTGCCTCACCACTCTCTGAGTGAAGAATTTCCTTCTAATGTCTAATCTAAATCTCCCCTCTTTTAGTTTAAAACCAATCCCCTTTGTCCTATGATTATCTGCCTGAGCAAAAAGCTGCTTCCCTTCTTCTGTAGGCTGAACATTCCCAGCTCTTTCAGACTTTCGTCATAGGAGAGGAGTTCCAGCCCTCTGATCATCTTCATGACTCTCCCCTGGACCACTTTAACAGATCCACATCCTTCTTGTGCTGGGGGCCCCAAACCTGGATGCAGTACTCCCAGGGAGGGGCTCACAAGAGCAGAGCAGAGGGGCACATCCCTTGACCTGCTGGCCACACTTCTGTTGACGCAGACCAGGATGTAGTTGGCCTTCTGGTCTGCAAGCGTGCACTGCTGGCTCATGTCGAGCTTTTCTTCCACCAGAACCACTGGGTCCTTCTCTGTAGGGCTGCTCTCAATGAGTTCTCTGTCCTCCAGTTTGGGATTGCCCTGACCCAGGTGCAGCACCTTGCACTTGGACTTGTTGAACCTTATTAGATTCACATAGGCCCACTCTACATCTTCAGCAATTCCTAAAACTCTTCCCTCAGTGTTTTGCACTCATAGTTTAAGATTGCATATGTCCAAACCTCAGTCATCACAGCAAACTCCAACAATTAGTTTCCCTGTATAGATGTCTGACTTACGACCCTCTTAAGATCAGCAGAGAAAGGTATACAGATCAGCAGGATAATTCAGATACCTCATGGTCTTAAATTCCTGCTGGAGATATATTAAGCTCTTCAATTTGGTAGAATTAATTTTGAAATTACAATCCTTTATAAGATTTTTTTCAGTAAACCAAGGTCCAATTTTAAATATATAGCAAATATGGGGATTTAATAAAGAAAAAATAATTATAAAATGAAATCTTACATTTCTTGGGAAAAAAAAAAAAAAAAAGCTTTGTAAAAAAGATCATTTCAAAAGCTCTACTAAGATGTCTTATGTGTAGGAAATTGTTTCTCTTTCAGAATTCTTTAATTTAGGCCTAGAACTGGAATTTTCACTTTTGTTCATGAAAAGAGGCATTTAAAAAATCCTCTAGATATCATCTGTAGGAAGAAACTCTTTTTAAAGATCTCTACCAACAGAGTGCAGTATGTTATCACACACGTAGCCTACTGTATTTTCAAGTAAAACCAACTGAAAATAACTGCCACTACTGGGCAGGAATATTTTCTGCTGATCACAACAGAAGTTCTGGAAAAACATAAGTATAACTAAAAGTATAATTTTATATATATATAAAAATATATATATATATACTTTTAAATGCCCACTGTTACCAAATTTACTTATTATTTTCTTTCAATACAGTTGATTTTATTTATTTATTTATTTATTTGTTTGTTTTATAAAGCAGATTTAACTATATGAAAATTTACAAGGGATAGTAATGAGCTATTTCTATATTCTAGAGTTTTTAAACAAAAACTATAATACATATATATTTATTACTTTATAATTTATTATAAATTATTAAAAATTATAAATTATAAAATAAAGAAATTTTAACAAAAGACAATATTTCTAATGAGTATTTTAAAATGTATAATCAGAAAATGAACAAATAAATAGATAAAAGAGAAACAAACACTCACATTTTTCGAGCTCCGAAAGAAAGTTTGCAACAGTGTGAACTTTTACAAAAGACAAAAAATTTAAAGTCAGACTAAACCCAAAAGGCTGAAAGAGGGTTTTATAGAGAAGGATGTTAATAATTATAGATCTAGGGAGGTCATTCATTCTGTAATGTTACAAGCCACATTATTCCCAATAGAGTTTTGTTGAAGCCAACACAATCCATTAGTGACATGGATGAGTTTGATTCATTGTTTTTATTTATGCTGTTAAGAATAAAAAATGTAGCAAATTTGCTTTCCATGTCACACTTCACACATGTAAAGCAGCCAAATAAATTGATTAGATTCTTTATTAATTAAAAAAAAATTGTTTGAATATTGAATATTTATGTTTCCAGTTTCTTTGCAAAGCTATCCCCAAAATATACTTTGTTTCCTTTTTTCAATTTAATTTTCTGTCATTCGATTATATAACCTTTTGTTGTTGTTGATGTTATTTTATAATAACAGATGTGATGTTTTTTTTTTTAAAGCAAAATTTTTCAGTCATTGCAAAGCACTTTCCAAGACGTTCACATAAAAATTGGGCATTTTTTAATCATTTTTTAATCAGTTAAATATATTTACAGGCAATTACTTTTTTTTTTTTTTTTTTTTCCACAGAAATGTCTAGGAATATAAATAAACTGTCATGTAAATTAGGCATGTTATGCCTTTTTGATCTTCAGTGAGATCTTAGGAGCTGGTGGGAGACACCTAAAACTTTTCAATAGATTTTTATTCTTTCTTCATCTGTTTGTGCTTTAGTCCTCATTCAAACACAGTTAACTCATGAACCGTATCATAAAAATGCCTGGTCTGCAAATTAGGTTATGAATTTTTCTAGGCTGGGAGGACCATTAATGACAAGATACTGAATAAACCATTACCTGCTTAATCTTTCCTGAAGCAGATAAATGGTGTCTGAATGAGTCTGCCATGTCCACAACTCACTGCTAAACAGAAAGAAGAGGTATTACAATTTGGTAGTGTGGAACAGCAGAAAATTGTCAACATAGCGGAGTGTAGATCAGGGAGCTATCATAGCGAATGAAATGTTTCCTGTAGTTACTTCTCATGCATTTCAGTTTTTTATAGCCTTGCTCACTTGAACTCTGAGCGTGAATGACTAAATAAAATGTATTGCATGACTGTTAGGCCAAAAATAAAGACAATAATGAAAATAAAATCAAAGTGGGAAAGAGACAGAGATGAGTAAGAGACACAGAAAAAAGGTATTTAGGTGCCACAATGTGCCAGAATATAGGATTTATATAACTGGAAATTTGTTCCTTACGATGTGTCTTATGCCTTTTAAGAATACTAATATTTACCCTTCTCTAAGCCCCAGTCACTGCAATGAATGAGAATGTCCCTTTTTCTGTGTATTACTCCCAACTTTCCACCTGTTTTTGTATAAGACAAAAGTTCTTCAATGAATAATTGTTAAAGGCATCAGCCATTCAAAAATATGAGATAATACAAGACTGATCTTTCTATGACTCTCATCTTACATGACTGAATCATGTTCTGCTGTCGTATCTTATTAATGTTTTAAATGTGTAAATGTGGTTTCATTTTATTTACTTCATGTTGGCTAACCAGCTTCATAAAAGCAAAGCAGCTTATTTAATAGAACTGAAGCTGAAAATTTAAGGTGGAAGAATCAAAGTAGCAAGTCTTAAAGGAATTTGTTTAGTCTTTTTGATGCAGAAGTAAAACTATCATACCAGTTTCAGTTGTTGTTTTAAGACAGTTCAGTAAAAGAAAGATGCTGCAAGCAGTCCAAATAATTATTAATCAAAAACAAAGCTTAAAAGTCAAGAGACTTATAGGATTCTTTCTTAGATTACAAGGAACTGTGTGTGCTATTAGTTAAAAATGTTCAGTGTACTCCCTTCCTTCCATTGTTCTTCTCCTAGTTGGAGATGGTTTTCTTAGTGGAAGGTGTTTGTATACTTGTCCATCCCATTGAATAAAATAACATTGTCCACTCTTCAGTGCTGTGCTCATCACCGGGTTATCCCCCTGGCCAACTTTTAACCTTATTCACCAAAGTCTACCCATACAACTGTGGAAACATACTGAAACCTACAAGCATGAGGTGACTTAAAAGCAAAACAGACAATATATACGGAAGAGGCTAAAGTTTTCATTGAAAAAATATTTTATATTCACTGAAAATATTTACAACTGGATATTTTCAATTAGTAAATAGTATAATCTGAAAAAAAAAATATTTTTAAGGTCAAAAGCTCTATACAAATAATTTCATGAAAAATCTGTTTGATTTGCCCTTTCAAAATGGCATTTTTATTTAAAATACTGAAGACATTGACTATTGAATACAACCATAAAGGAGAAAAGAAATAAAAAGTCAACAATGATATTTTGTTTAAATCTAACAAAAAATTTTTGATAGCTTCAAAATTAATTTTTTCCTGATTTACAGTTTGGTTGGAAAAGACACATAAAGTATTAATGAGATTCACTGATTAATTAGTTCTTTTCATAAATAATAAGTTAAAAAAAAATAAAGTACTGTAAGTGCTAAATACATTTCCTATTACTTGAACTTAAAATTTTCCAAAAGCTTTCCATATATGTTTTATCTCACACATTCTTTCCTGGGTGTTGTCTATCAATACATCAACTCCTTCTTCTACAGCTTCCTTTCATACCCTTCCTACTACAGAAGATAATAAAAAAAAGATTATAGTCTTTTATTCCTCCCTTACATGCATGTAAATCTTTGTTTCTTCACAAACACACTGAATAAACAACAAAAATAACATAGAATCATAGAATCATAGAATATCCCGAGTTGGAAGGGACCCGTAAGGATCATCAAGTCCAACTCCTGGCACCGCACAGGTCTGCCCAAAAGTTTAGACCATGTGACTAAGTGCACAGTCCAATCTCTTCTTAAATTCAGACAGGCTTGGTGCAGTGACTACTTCACTGGGGAGCCTGTTCCAGTGTGCGACCACCCTCTCGGTGAAGAACCTCTTCCTGATGTCCAGCCTAAACTTCCCCTGCCTCAGCTTAACACCGTTCCCTCGGGTCCTATCACTGGTGATAACAGAGAATAGGTCACCTGCCTCTCCACTCCCTCTCGCGAGGAAGTTGTAGACTGTGATGAGGTCCCCCCTCAGCCTCCTCTTCTCCAGGCTGAACAGGCCCAGTGACCTCAGCCGCTCCTCATATGTCTTCCCCTCTAGGCCCTTCACCATCTTCGTCACCCTCCTCTGGACACTCTCCAACAGTTTCATGTCCCTTTTGTACTGTGGTGCCCAGAACTGCACACAGTACTTGAGGTGAGGCCGCACCAGCGCAGAGTAGAGCGGGACAATCACTTCCCTCGAACGACTAGCAATGCTGTGCTTGATGCACCCCAGGATACGGTTGGCCCTCCTGGCTGCCAGGGCACACTGCTGGCTCATATTCAACTTGCTGTCAACCACAACCCCCAGATCCCTCTCTGCAGGGCTGCTCTCCAGCGTCTCATCCCCCAGTCTGTACATATTGCCAGGGTTGCCCCGTCCCAGGTGCAGGACCCGGCACTTGCCTTTGTTAAACTTCATGTGGACATTTTGTCCAGTAGGATACTATGGGAAATCGTGTCAAAAGCTTTGCTGAAGTCCAAAAAGATCACATCAGCTGGTTTCCCTTGATCGACTAGATGGGTGATCTTATCATAAAAGGAAATCAAATTTGTTAGGCAGGACCTACCCCTCATGAACCCATATTGGCTGGGACCAATGACTGCATTGTCCCGCAGGTGCACTTCAATAACTTCAAGGATCATCCTCTCCATAATTTTACCAGGCACTGACGTGAGACTGATAGGCCTGTAATTGCTAGGGTCTTCTTTCTTACCCTTCTTGAAAACTGGCACAACATTTGCCAGCTTCCAGTCCAATGGGACCTCTCCAGATTCCCAAGATCATTGAAAAATAATTGAGAGAGGTCCCACGATGACGTCTGCCAGCTCTTTAAGCACCCTGGGATGAATCCCATCTGGACCCATGGACTTGTATGGATCCAGGTGGAGCAGCAAATCCCGCACACGTTCAGGGTCAGTTGGGAGTTTGTCATTCCCACCGTCATGGTCCTCCAGCTCAGGGTACCCTGGGTCCCGAAGCCCATCATCAGCGTTGAAGACAGAGGTGAAGAAGGCATTAAATGTCTCTGCTTTGCCTATGTCCTTGTCTGTGAGGAGACCCTCCCCATCTAGTAGCGGACCTTTGTTTTCTTTGGTTCTCCTTTTTCTGTTCACATATCTAAAAAAACCTTTTTTATTGTCTCCCACAGACATGGCCAGCTTCAACTCTAGTTGGGCTTTGGCCACATGAATTTTCTCCCTACAAACATGAACAGCATCCCTGTATTCCTTCATCGTCGCCTGACCCTCCTTCCAGCAGCCGTACACTTTCTTTTTTCGCCTTAGCTCCAGTAGAAGATTCCTGGTCAGCCAGGCCGGCCTTCTTCCCCGCTTGCCTGACTTCCGATATTTTGGAATCGCCTTTTCTTGAGCTTTTAGGAGGCAGTGCTTAAAGATGGACCAGCACTTATGGACACCAATGCCTTCAAAAGCAGTTTCCCAGGGGACCTTGCTGACTAATTCCCTGAGCAGCCTGAAGTCTGCTTTCCCCACATCCAGGGCTGAAGTTTTGGTGGCAGTTTTCCTTCTGTCACCATAAATTCTAAATTCAACCACTTCATGGTCACTATGACCGAGATGGCCGCCAATTGCCACGTCTCCCACAAGACCCGCTCTGTTCTCCAGCAACAGATCTAGGAGGGCGCCTTTCCTAGTTGGCTCACTTAGCACCTGCACCAAGAAGTTATCATCTAGGTGCTTTATGAACCTCCTGGACTTGCTCGTGTCAGCCGTGTGGTGATCCCAGTTGATGTCTGGCAAGTTAAAATCCCCCATTAGGATGAGGGGAGTCGATCTCGAGGCATCTCTTAGTTCTGCAAAGAATAATTCATCAGCGTTGTCGTCCTGGCCAGGTGGTCTGTAATAGACTCCCACAACGACATCCCCTTTATTTGTTCATCCCTTAATCCTTACCCAGAGGCTCTCAACTTTGCCATCCCCAACTTGAAGTTCCACACAGTCCAGCCCATTCTTCACATATATCGCCACCCCACTGCCTCTCCTGCCCTGCCTGTCCCTCCTGAAGAGCCTGTAACCATCTATTGCAACACACCAGCCCCAGGACTCATCCCACCAGGTTTCGCTTACGCCGATGATGTCGTAGCTGTGGGACTGGGCCAAGACTTCCAGCTCATCCATTTTATTCCTCATACTGCGTGCGTTTGTGTAGAAGCACTTCAAATGCGCCTCCCTACACACAGCAGCTTGTGTATCCGACCGAAGGGCATCACTAGGACACAGTCCCTCTGATTCTAGCACACTATCCCTTAGCTCATCACCGGCGTGCCTGGTTCTATCCCCTTCCCCCTTCGACTCTAGTTTAAAGCCCTATCTATCAGCCCAGCCAACTCCTGAGCAAAAATCCTCACCCCTCTCTGAGAGAGGCGCATCCCATCTGGTGCCAGCAGGCCCGGGGTCGCGTAGACCTTCCCGTAATTGAAAAACCCAAAATTCTGCTGGTTGCACCAGTCCTGAAGCCACGTGTTAATGTGACGAGTCTGCTTGTCAGTTTCGATCCCTCCTATCGGAAGGACAGAGGCAAATACAACCTGTGCCCCTGATCCTTTAAGTAGTCACCCCAAAGCCCTAAAGTCCCTTTTGACCGCTCTCGGACTTCTCGTTGCTACCTTGTCATTACCAGCCTGAAAGACCAGTAGCGGGTAGTAGTCGGTGGGCCGTACCAGGCGCTTGACTTTCTTAGTGAAGTCTCTCACCCGAGCCCCAGGGAGGCAACAGACTTCCCTGTGGGTAGGGTACGGTCGGCATATTGGGCCCTCTGTCCCTTTCAAAAGGGAGTCCCCCATGACAATAACCCTTCTTTCTTTTTTGAGAGCTGATGTAGCAATGTGGGGGGTAGGGGACCTTGCCTTAGGCATTCTCACCAACTGGGACGGGCTTTCGCCTGCTTTGTTGTTCTGGTTGTCATGTTCTAGAGCTTCGTACCTGTTATATAAGGGTAGATGGGAAGGTGAAGTGGGCAGGGACAGGGCTCGCCTACCCCCCTGAACAGGAACCTGCCTCCATTCCCCCCCTTGGCTTAGGTCCCCTCCTGCTGCCTGGCGGGATGAAGGAACTTTTGCCTTCTGCGTAGCAGGAGACATTTGTGCTATGGCAGGCTCGTGAGTCTGTCTCAGAGAGGGCAGAGTACACCTCTACCAGTCAACTTCCCTCTCTGACTTCCTGACGCTCCTGAGCCTGCTCACCTCCTCCTGAAGCTCTGCTACCTGGCTGAGCAGCTCTTCAACCTGGGCACACCTCCCACAGGCATACCCCTTGCTGCTGCTGTTGGATACCGACAGAAGACTCGGGCACACCCCGCAGCCCAAGACCTGGACAGCTGTGTGTTTCCCCGAGCCCTCCGTCTGAGTAGCCACATCGGTGACAGTGGCTGGAGAGGCCTTAGAGATGCAGAGGCCATGGTTTTCTGCCTGGTTGATACCATGGCCAGGTTCCTCGCAGGCAGGTTACAGGTACCGAAGGCAAAGACCACTGCAAAAGACTGGCGAGGGGCCCTCCCTGCTCGCCCTGCCTGCGCGAACTGCCGCGCCAGGCACTTCTGACGTGCCACACCCTGTTGGCCGTGCTCCCTAGGGGCTGCTTTAGAATGGCCGGGGAGGGGGCGCTGCTGGCTCCGCCTACGCCTCGTCAGCCTCCCTCGCGAGGGCTGCCGGGTCCTGGCGGCTCCCTCGAGTGGCCTCGATGCCGGAAAAGAAGCCCTGCCTGTCCCAATCCCCCGCTCCGCTGCAGAACGTGTCTGCCCCGGAGCCGATCGCCTCGGCAAGTAACAACAACAACAACTAACAACAACATCAAAAGCGAAATAAAGAAAACATGGACCATATAGAGTATTAAGCATATCTCTTTCAAAAATGTTTTCTTTTTTGCT